>NC_081834.1:4807948-5133305 GCF_030867095.1 Alligator mississippiensis
AAATAAAAATGTTGCAGCACAGACTATCTAATATATGTTGCATATTGGCAGAATATCAAAGAAACTTTTTACTGAGACCTTTTTTCCCCTGCGTTTCAGTCAGTAATCATACCTAAATAATCCCCCAGGAGAAAAAAAAAAAAATGATTTCTCCAAGTCTAATATCCTTGTCATGCCAGTGAACTTTGCCGAAGAATCCGAAACTCAAGCAGCTTAAGCATATATTTGCAATATTCAAAAAAATAATAAATTCAGCACATGACACAGGAAATAATAATCAGATGATCTCAGCCCCAGAAGTATTTCAGTGCTGTGGAAATGCTAGGTTGGAGAGTTCATGTGGAAAAGGAAAAGCCTTGTAACTTCTCCAAACATCAGTCATCACTTCCAGATACCTCTAAATACGACCATTCATTTCACACTGCAGGATATTGTATTGAAAAGCAAGGCAGGGCCAACACAGCACCTTCCACCACTAAATATGCACTGCACAAACCTTAGCTAAGTGTGTTTTTCCTATTTGGAATAGGGCTCTTTCATTTCCAAAAAAAGAGCTTTATGGAGCCATGCTTTTCACAGAGCAAAATACTTATAGCCACGTGCAAAAAATATAAAAGAGGAAGGGCTTGAAAAGGCAGAGAGAGAGAGAGCTTTTCCAGGATAGCTGCACAGCAAATATAGAATGACTCATCTGCCTCTTTCAATGAAAATGCTCGTTCCATTCAGATCAAAGGCAATGAGCATACCCGCGTCATTTTGTTAAACCTGGAAAAAAAAATATGAAGGTTTTCAATCAGCAGTCACCTAGTGGGAGGTCTACGAACAAATGAAGGCCATAAGATCTTGGCTATGAAAGAGGCAGTATTCTACAATGCACAATGAGGACAATGCATGTGTTTTAAGTATGATTTGCAAGGGATAGAAAGCTTTGTTTGATATTTTTGTGCAGCTACCCTATGAAACCAAATGGGTCTGTGGTTAGCAGCAATGCTAGTATGTTATCTCCAGTGACATTACTTTGTATTCTTTCAGAGGTCTTCCATGTTGCCTGCTACTCAGGCGTTTGGTGAGCTACAAGTCTGAATGCAGTGCCAAATGCAGTCTGACTTCTCACTGCATATTTTTATGGACACAGAGACACAGGCAAACTTTGTATAGTTCTGTACTGGCTTTCAGTAGGTCTGAACCTGTCCTGTTATAGATTAGTCCTTGCTAATTGTGATCTTCACATTCATGTCATTTTTTACCACTTTGGCTTCCCACCAGCGTCCTCTCCCCTCCCCTCCCCACATTTTTGGCAGCAAGGGAAAAGGGGAAGCAAGAACCCACAAAAGTGAGGAGAAGGGAATGTCAAAGTCCATTTAAAATAATGCTGACCTCCTGAGAACTTGCAGCAAAAGAGCATGGGTGACAGATTATTTTGCACAGTGGTCTTTTGTATTTTTTATGCAAAGATTTTTTTTCCTCATAGCCCTGACAAAGTAACTCGTGCTCCCCTGCATATAGTTGCTAATTCCATAAACCTGAAAGAGCGAATGGTGGGCAAAGGGCAGCTGTTCCCATGCTGCCATCATGCGGGGAAATGGTTTATTGCAATGTTCCTAGTCAAATTGGTGTTGCAACGCAACACCAGACTGAATGGCAGACAGTCATTCACAGACTCAGACAGTTACAAACATCCAAGTGTCAGATGTGTAGAAAACTGCAATGCCTCATAAAGCAAAGGGAGTCACCAAATGGGTCAGGGAACATTCCTATTAGAGGAGACTCTACTTGCTTTATGCATCTAAGTAGTTCACAGGCCTGCTAAATCAGGGGTGGGCAAAATGCGGCCTGGGGGCTGGCTGAATGTGGCCCGTCAGGCCATTCTATCCGGCCTGTGGGGCCCCTAAAAAATTTAGAAAATTAATATTCATCTGCCCTGGCTGCCTGTCATGCGGCCCTCGATGGCTTGCCAAAACTCAGTAAGCGGTCCTCTGCCCAAAATAATTGCCCGCCCCTATGATAAATACTTCTGTGCAGATGGGGGCCAGCATAAAGACACAGCCAATAGCTTCAGACAGTGAAAATGTAAGTGATTAACAATCATTATTTCTTTATAATTATTTCTCTGTCACTCCAGATCATCTCATAAAATAGCCAGATCAGCAGCAGGAATGTGGTTCAACAGCAACAAAGTCGCTGCAAAAGGAGAAATGCTTTTGCCCCGATTCTGTTCTTGACTGCAAATGTGCCGTCTTCTTTGAATTTCATGGCACTTATATCCGGGCACACCCTCGCTTTACAGTGGCTTCTTACACTGCACCTTTTTTGAGACCACCTCTGTGTCTATATAGGGCTCAGCACAATGGGGCCCTGCTATTGACTGCATGGGGCTTCTGGAGATTCCACAATAAAATCATAATAATGGATACTGCCAGCCAGCGTGGAGTCCACGGTCATAGGATCAGGATCTTTGGAGCTATAATATTTAATATCTCAAGCTCCCTCACCATGTTTGGCTCCTTTTGCCGCAGCGTCTATGCAAAACTAAGAGACCATTATCCTTTTGCAAACCTTTCTTCCATTGGCATCCTGCTTAATCCTTTCTGAATTTTCTCTTTCTCCTCACTCCCCTGTGAGCTGCTGCCTAATATTTTCAGCAGCTGAGATAGCAAGCCAACAGATGTATTTACATACTACAGTGCAGCTAATCTAGGGCCAGCAAACAGCCAGAGGGACCAACAGCACATCGCTTGGCCAATTCAATCCCCTGCGAAGAAGGCGCTGCCAAGACCATAGTACACAGCCTCCTACTCATTCCATGCTGCTATACTGTGAATGCAAGTAATGAGTACCATGCAGACTTGTATTAACACCAGCCTGACCAGAGTGTGGTTTCCCTCCAACTGTCTAAATAGTTACATTAGGTATGGACATCATCAAAGCCAGGACACTCAAGCCCAGCAGTGCAATGCTGCCAACTCCTGCTTTTGAACAGAAAGTGTTTTTAGGAACATGACACTTCATCCTGAAAATGTCACATTGAGAAAAGCTGAGTTGCAACTTTTTTGGTTAAATTCTTGTAACCCTTTTAAATGGTAACTGTGCAGAATTGTTTAGCACAGAGGAAAATACTGACACTAATATCTTATATAGTCATAAAGAATTCATGCAATTTACCTTATTTCAGAGCTTATTAACTGAGCCTCTGAAAGCCATTTCTCCATGACCTTTACACTTTGCCAGTAATGAAGAGTATGAAAATTTCTCAGAGTAACAGTTGCCTGCAAAGCACTTAAAATTTATAAACTTCTCATACCATTTCTGACATTTATCATTGCTAAAGTAACTGGAACCAGTAGAATCGACTATGCATCAGGAGTAATATAATGCAATATTAAAGGAGACCCAGCGGAGTACTTTAGAGTCTAGGAATCTAAATCATGCGCTCAGTGCTGGGAAACTGTATAGGAAAATGTGCAGCACCATTTGCTGGTTGACTGTAGCTGTCACTGTTCAGTGTTATGGAAGAGCTAAACTGCACGGCCAACGCGGAGTGTTATATAATTGACAGTGGTGATTTACAGTTCATGTGAATTAGAAAGGAAAGGAATTGTGGAAAGAATTCCTAAGGAGTGATCACAAGTATTTCCACAGCCGAAGCAAAACAATGACTTACTGCAAGCCATGAGGATCGGTTCAGACAAGGCAGAGGGGAGAACTCATACTATTATTATTAGTGGGACTCTGGTCTGCTAGTCAGATAGACAGCAGTATTTTTGCCTCTTTGCTGCTGTTCATCTAAACACTCCTACAGGGAAAGGCAGATGGACAGACAGCTGGGTAACTGATACTGGATGCTAGTGATCCCCCATGGATGTGCAGAGGACTTCTTTGTCCTCTTCAATACTTCCCCTCCTTACTTCATTTCTTTTATTCTCCACTTAAACTCTGCTATAGGCCTCTTAGTTGTGCACATGGCACCATACACAATGCCTAATAATAATTTTACTGAATCTACAAACTTACAAGCAATACAACAAACACTATTATTTTTGCACGGCACTAGATAGTGATCTTCATGACATCTTCATACAAGTGCATGCGTGCACACATGCACACACAAGCTACAGACAGACAGACACTGATTTTATACAACTCTTGTAACAGTTCCTACTGCACAGCGAACTGAACTTTCAAATGTAGGTTCCTTTTCCCTTTTCTCCTCTTTCTCTCTCCCCTCTTTATCTTTCTGCATCTCTCTTTTCCTCGTCTTCTGCCACCCTCTTACCTTCCTCCCATGAGGAAAGGTAGGTGGATATACGATTGAGATGCAAGAAATAAGCCACTGCTCTCCTTTGGTCCTCCTCAAGTAATTTGCACCCAGTAAATCTGTTGGTTGAAAAGAACTGAGCTAGCAGGCTGGCTGGTTTGCCCAAGCAGAACTGTCACTGGAAATAAACTATCCTTGACTACCTGACGCAAAGCTGCATTTTTCTTGTTCAGTTTCACGTGATACTTAACACCAGTGCTGAGAACCTTGACTGTCAGGTAACAGAAATGGGAACCGTAACATAAGTTATTTGGAAATACACACACGCGCTTAACTTTTATAAACATGGCTCTCAGAAACATGCATGCACACAAAAACTTGGTTGGCTGAAGACTCAGGTTCACTATGACTCTAGAAACCAAATGAGACTGAAAACCATTGAGGATTGAAATCTCAGTATCTAGTTTTAACACTACTTTCAACTTACACTATTCCCCAGAGCTCTCCAATGCAGAGCATTAGCTTATATAGCAAGCACATAAGAAGCAATGCAATAAGGTTTTCTTAAAAGCAGGTTCTTTAATCTGATGGCCATAGAAATTTGAAGTAGATCCATTCCTTACCACAGAAGTGTGTTTCTAAATCCAAGTTTATTAAATGCTAGACCTCTTTGTTGCAAAGAAAACCTTCCTAAAAGATGAATCACGTGCAAACCAATATAGCAATGCTTGCCTGAGTTTGCAGACAGCCTGAAATAAGAGCTCCGAGAGGTATACCTTTCCTCATTCAGTTCAATGGCATCCAAATCTAATGGTCAGCCTTGTTAACTATTTCACTGATGATTATTTTAATAAATAGTCACTGTGCCTATCTTACAAACCCTCCCTCACTTTCCCAGCTGGCAAAAATCCACCTATATAAAACTGCCAAGACTTCCATCTTCTCCCTAAGAACTCCTCCACAATAATTATTCTTTTTCAATCCAAAATTCTGCCATGTTCAGAAATTTAAAACACATGAACACAAGCAAACTAAACTTAATATGAAACTGAAAAATGCAGGGGATCCTACAAGGATTTCATTACTCATTTAAATATTTAAAATGACAATTTTTTCAAAAACTGATCTCTGGTCATTTCACATTTTCCAATCTGGAGAACACCATGAGTTGTATATATGGACTTCCAGAATACAGGCGAAAAACCCTGAACTGTCAAACGGTTCCGATGTTCTTGTCCAGAGTCATAAGATATTGTGCTTCAGTGATGCATCCTGTGGTAGTTGGTGTTTTTCTTAAAGTCCCAGAATCTGAGATCCAGTGATTACCTAAGAATTTCAGATTTCACTTTTAAAAACATATGTTTTCAGTCCTTGTGGTTGCAGAAAAAAAAGTTTGAAAACCTGAGGCAAGTGCAACGGAAAGGCAAATACAACCCAACTTTTTTTTTTTTAAGTCTCCTGAGACTTGAGCTACTCTTGATCTAGGTGGGGAGGAGTCAGACTCTCTTGATTTCTGAGTGTTTTCAATTGGGTTTGGCAATACTGTTGTTCACAGCCCCTTCCAAAAATCTGTAGGGGAAAAAAAAAAAGTGGCAGGAACAGATCAAGCAAGAAAGCTATCTTCCAGTCTAGCAGGACTGACTCATGTGATTTCCATTTTTTGATACTTTTATGACATAAATACATTTATAATTAAATCCAGCAGCATGTTAGCTGATAGCACACATCAAGCAATGGAGCATGCAAATACATTTGCCCAGAAAAAGCATATTATGAACAGAAGACCTAACTTGGCTGGCATTATTTACACACAAGACTGTATGGAATTTTTCCTTCTAATAATAGTGATGCCTGCCCAGGGTGGACAGATCCAGTGCAAAGCTACCCAGCAGCATGAATGTGGGTGCATTTTGTCAGCATTATGTTGTTCATTTTAGGTAGTTTTCAGGTGCCAGGTTGTTCATCCACACAGCCACCCAGTTTGGTGACACCGGCTGGAGACAGGAAGTGGTAGCATATCATCTGCAACCTTCTTGCTGACTCCGATTCCATCCTAGGCCAAGCAAGATGAGAGGAGAGTTGTTTCTACCTGGCTGGCAAGCTGGTCACTCTTCACCTGGCCAAGCAGAAGATCAGACAAAACTCCACAGATGGCTCCTCCCCTGACCAGAGCAAGACAATGAAGAGAGCTCCATGGACTCCGATCCCTGGACCTGCTGGTGGGCCTCTTGCTTCCACAAAAATATCTGGGCCTTACTGCTTTCTGAGGGGACAAGGCTATGCAGAGCCTTTTACCCCTCCCATCTGGCAGACACATGCTGGACTCGTTTATTCTGCCTTGGGTTGGTGGAGGGCTGTGTTTGTATCTGAAAAAAATACTTCCAAGAGGCTGCAGTATAAAAGGGCAATTCAAAAATCTAATCTCTGGAGTTTTTAAACCGTAGAACCCAAAAGACCTGAGTCCTTGGTATATACTCCAAAGAGTGCATCTGTGAAATATCAATGTAGGATCAAGACCCTACCTGGGAATATACTAACTGCATTCTTAAAACCTGTTCTGTTCTCCTTGCCATGTTGCAACCCCATTCATTTCAATGGGGGAGAACCTGACCCATACATAGGAGAGAGGCAATTAAAGTTCATGAAAAATGGGTCTCAGCTCAGAAATCATTTTCACATGTTAATTTGACCTGGAGACTCTAAACAAAGCGCTCCATCTGTTCATCTGTCACGTGGAGATGCTCAGGAGTGACACCAAAGCACAATTTAGCCCAATACACTGCACTCTCATATTAAAGTTTGGTTTGTATTTAATGTTACCCGGCAATTTCTCTCTCCATCTCCTTGAGTCATTTTGCACGTGGATCAGATGTGTGACTCTGTTTCCTTGAATAAAAATATAGATGAACACACCATCTGGCCAGGCACTTGTCTAATTGGACCCCCGTGCCTATGGTGGTGTTGCGAAATGTGTGGAATGCTCACCCAGTAGGGTTGGTTCACATCCTTCCGACTGTTGACTAAAGCCGCTCTCTCCCCTTCTGGGCCAGTTTATATAAGAAATTGGGGAGAAGATTAGGACACTGAAATCTTTAACCATCTTTACAGATGCACGTGTGTGGTCCACAAAAGCAGCTTGCGCAATGAGGCAGGGAACACCTCTAAAATGATTCTGCTTCTAAATATTTTGACCTTTATTGACATTTATAAGTAGCAGGCAGCAAAATTACCAATTAAAGGAAGTTATTAGCTACAAAAGGAGCCTTGTTCCTCCGCTCTCCCATGTAGCCTCTTTCCCAAGCCAGTGCAGCTCAGGCAACATTATTGTGGCAGGACAAGACAAAGTAACTAAAGAGACCTGGGTTACTTTTCAGCCAAGCTGCATGGGAATCCTTGCAAACAGAAGAACTTTTAAAAAAATGTATTGTCCAAAGAGATCTTTTTATTCAGAGTTAAAATGCATGAGATCTCCATTTTTATAACATCGGGTCCCTGTATCACCTATACTATATCTACCTTCTTAAACAAAAATTCTGGGTGGATGTGCATTATGGGCTGTTTTGTCTTCAGGAATATCCAAACACAGTTTTGAATTATTTGGGCTGCCATCTTTTCATGTTTGGAGGATGGAATGGGAGGCTAAGCACACTTATGACTGCACCTCTATTGTCCCATTCTGCCAGATGCTGCTAAACAACTGACATTACCACCCCCAGAGTTTGCATTCCAGTGGCAAGCAAGCCAGTTCCTTTATACATCTGTCTAACCTCGGCCAACTCCAAGCCAAAACCAAGACCACCCTGACCTCAATCACTGAGCTCCAGCATGCTGATGATGCTGTAGCATGTGCTCACTTGGAAGCAGGCCTTCAGGCAATCATCGATGTCTTTACAAGAAAATGGGACTGACGCTTAACATAGATTCATAGATTATAAAGTCAGAAGGGACCCAATGGATCCAACTCCCTGCCCCTGGCTGGAAAGAGGACCGAGGTCAGACAACCCCAGCCAGGTGACTATCTAGCCTCCTCTTGAAGACCTCCAAGTTAGGTGATAGTACCACCTCTCTTGGAAGCCCAGTCCAGACTCTGGTCACCCTTACTGTAAAAAAATTTTTCCTAATGTCCAACCTGAACCTACTCTCCACTAGTTTGCACTCACTATTTCTAGTTACTCCCTGCGGCACTCTGGTAAACAGCACATCACCAATTCCCTGCTGCCCTCCACTGATAAACTTAGAGGCAGCTACAAGGTCACGCCTCAGCTGTCTTTTGTAAAGGCTACAGAGATTCAGATCTCTCAACCTCCCCTCGTAGGGTCTTCCACGGAGGCCACTAATCACGCGAGTGGCCCTCTTCCCATTCAGAAGAGTAAGGTCCTCTACCAACAAGAGTTAGGTCCTCTACCAACAAGTTTCTAATGAAGAGTCCCCAGCTTTGGTAATCCAGATCCATGGTAAGACTCTGGAGAACACCGAGTAGTTTCTGTACCTTGGAAGCCATCTCTCACAGAAGGTTAACATTAACAAAAAAAATCCAACATCGCCTCAAATGTGCAAGTGCAGACTTTGGACACCTGAAGAAATGGGTATTCAAAGAATGCGACATCAGATCTGAAACCAACCTCATGGTTTATCAAGCAGTCATGATCCCAACCTTGCTGTACAGAGCTGAGACATGAACAACTTAAAGGAGACACCTAAAGTTGTTGGAGAAATACCATCAACACTGCTTGCAGAAGATCCTCCAAATCCAGTGGGAAGAGAGATGCACCAATGTTAGCGTCCTCCTAAAAGCAAACACCATGAGTATAGAAGTGATAATCATCCAACATCAGCATCGTTGGGCAGCCCATGTCATCTGAATGTCCAATTCCAGACTCCCAAAGCAAGTTTTGTTCCCCTGGCTCAGCCAAAGTGTATGGTCAAGGGGGCAGAAAAAGCACTTCTGCAATGTCCTTAAGGCCAACTTAAAAAATTGTAACATTGATGTCAGTTCATGGGACACTATCAGCTACGATTGCCCCACATGGAGGAAGAGTCTGTTGCAGGGATCTCAGTAGTTGAAACCTTAAGAAAACAATGGGAAAAGGAAAAGCGGGAGTGGGAGAAACAGCACATCGGAGACCGAATCAAGAATCCAGCCCACCCACCCCACGTGGAAACATGTGTCCAAGCTGCAGTAGAGTCTGTCGATTCCAGATAGGACTCATCAGCCATATTTGGACACATATATAAGATAACCATGGAAGACAGTCATCCTCAAATGCGAGGGATTGCTGAAGACATCTAATCTCCAATCCTGTAACCGTTTGCACGTGTGGGCATCATTACACACTTTAATGGTCCTGTTATTACAATGGGACTGGATAAGTGTTGACAGGACTAGTTAAAACCCCTTAATTAAAGGAATTTTCATTAATATATTAATTGTACTTAATAATTATGAAGGGCAGGGGAAGAATATTCTTGCCACCATCTTAGAATCATAGGAAATAGAAAATTAGGGTTGGAAGGGACCTCTGGAGATCATCTAGTCCAGCCCCCAAATTCTTAGTAGTATATAACCTATACCCTAGTAGTATATAGTGCTTTTTAAAAGGAAAAAAATCCCCAGTGATTCCAGAAGTACACTATCTTAACAGAACTGAAATATCTGATGCTTAGGACCGTGTAATATTTTCTGATCTAAAGTAGTATTAATTTAGAATGAGATATAAATCAGCAAAAATAATTAAGCATCTCTACATTTCTGAAATGTATTTTGCAAAGCTTAATTATATGAAGTATTATTTTTGTCCTTTTAGTTTTTATGAACACTGTTTCTGAGGCCCCTGGCACACATTCATTTAAAGTCATCATTGAATCTGATCCCAGCAATTGCATTCCAATCAATTTTGGGATTGGGGATCAGATCCCAATCACACTTTTTCTACTCACAATTTCCAGGGGAGCCCAGGATCACAATCCCAGGCTCCCCCTGTATCAGCAAGTGGAAAGCTGGGTACCCATAGAGTCCTCTCATGCCATGTGGCAAGGCCTCCACCTGAGCAGCTGGGGAATGTTACCTTGGAGGATGCCTGAGAAATGGGCTGCACACTCCCAGTGCAATAGGTGATGATGAGTGGCTGATCTTTGAGCTTCCTGCTTCTGGGGCCTGAAGACTTGTGAGGAGGGAGAATTCCTTGTTTCATTAATGTCAAAGCAGATGGGCATGTCCTAAGCGAGGGGCACGACAAGTCTCTCACTGGGGTTGTAGAGAGGCAGCGGCAAGGCGCCAGACTGCCATGCGTAGACCCTGAGATGGCGCAGAGTCACTTGGAAGAACTGGATGCCCTTAAGTCGGCAGGCCCGGATGAGCTCCATCCGAGGGTGCTGAAGGCACTGGCCGACATCATTGCAGAGCCACTGGCGGGAATATTTGAACGCTCATGGCGCATGGGCCAAGTCCCAGACGACTGGAAAAGGGCCAGTGTGGTCCCCATTTTCAAGAAGGGGAGGAAGGAGGACCCGGGCAACTATAGGCCAGTCAGTCTCACCTCCGTCCTTGGCAAAGTCTTTGAAAAAATTATCAAGGCTCACATTTGCGAGAGCCCGGCAGGACAAATTATGCCGAGGGGAAACCAGCACAGGTTCGTGGCAGGCAGATCATGCCTGACCAATGTAGTCTCTTTTTATGACCAGGTTACGAAACACCTGGACACAGGAGGAGGGGTGGATGTCATATACTTAGACTTCAGGAAGGCCTTCGATATGGTATCCCACCCCATACTGGTGAACAAGTTAAGAGGCTGTGACGTGGATGACTACACAGTCCAGTGGGTGGCGAATTGGCTGGAGGGTTGCACCCAGAGAGTCGTGGTAGATGGGTCAGTATCGACCTGGAAGGGTGTGAGCAGTGGGGTCCCGCAGGGCTCGGTCCTTGGACCGATACTCTTTAATGTCTTCATCAGCGACTTGGACGAGGGAGTGAAATGTACTCTGTCCAAGTTTGCAGATGACACAAAGCTATGGGGAGAAGTGGACACGCTGAAGGGCAGGGAACAGCTACAAGCAGACCTGGACAGGTTGGACAAGTGGGCAGAAAACAACAGGATGCAGTTCAACAAGGAGAAATGCAAAGTGCTGCACCTAGGGAGGAAAAATGTCCAGCACACCTAGGAACTGACCTGCTGGGTGGCACGGAAGTGGAAAGGGATCTTGGAGTCCTAGTGGACTCTAAGATGAACATGATTCGGCAGTGTGACGAAGCCATCAGAAAAGCCAATGGCACTTTATCGTGCATCAGCAGATGCATGACGAATAGGTCCAAGGAGGTGATACTTCCCCTCTATCGGGCACTGGTCAGACCGCAGTTGGAGTACTGCGTGCAATTCTGGGCGCCGCAATTCAAGAGGGATGCGGATAACCTGGAGAGGGTCCAGAGAAGGGCCACTCGTATGGTTAAGGGCCTGCAGACCAAGCCCTATGAGGAGAGACTAGAGAAACTGGACCTTTTCAGCCTCCGCAAGAGAAGGTTGAGAGGCGACCTTGTGGCTGCCTATAAGTTCATCACGGGGGCACAGAAGGGAATTGGTAAGGTTTTATTCACCAAGGCGCCCCCGGGGGTTACAAGAAATAATGGCCACAAGCTAGTAGAGAGCAGATTTAGACTGGACATTAGGAAGAACTTCTTCACAGTTCGAGTGGCCAAGGTCTGGAACGGGCTCCCAAGGGAGGTGGTGCTCTCCCCTACCCTGGGGGTCTTCAAGAGGAGGTTAGATGAGTATCTAGCTGGGGTCATCTAGACCCAGCAGTCTTTCCTGCCTATGCAGGGGGTCGGACTCAATGATCTATTGAGGTCCCTTCCGACCCTAACATCTATGAATCTATGTCAGTGGAGAGAAAGTAACTCCCCAAATCAAACGACAGGTGCACGTGATCGGAAGGACCAGGAGAGATTCAGTCAAGGAGTGAGGACCTGCATGGAGAAGTTCAGGACACCACAAAAATGGACTCCTTATCTGGTAATAAGTGGTAATAAGCTGATGGAGAGCAGGTTTAGGTTAGAAATCAGAAGGCAATATTTTACAGTTCGGGTGGGCAAAATCTGGAACCAACTTCCCAGGGAAGTGGACCTTGCCCCTACCTTGGGCAAATTCAAGAGGAGGTTGGATGATCACCTGTCTGGGGTCTTGTGAACCCAGCATTCATTCCTGCCTGTGGCAGGGGTCAGGCTAGATGATCTGTTCAGGTCCCTCCTGACCCTAGCTACTATGAAACTATGAAACTATAGGTACAGGGCCAGGGCTGCGGCTGGCAGTCAGGTGGTACAGCCCTGGACCTGCCACACGTTCAATTTAAAGTACCATACAGACCAGCTATAAAAGTGATCTACATTATATTTTCCATGTTATGTAAATGATATATGTTCTGTAGTATATATCATGCAAATTGTGGCATAAATATAATGTGTAGAGAGGGCCTAATAGTCATGAAATCCTTACTCAGGGATGCAAATAGGGCTGATCTCTTATTTCAATATATTAGACTCAGAGAAGCAGATTTTCCCGGGCATTCATGTGCCTAAAGTTGCAGATAGGCTCACAGTGAGATTTTCGAAAGCTCCTAAGCAGGCTAGGTACATAGGTAATTCCCATTAGTTTAATGGGATATAATTCCCATTGGTTTAATCAACCAGATAATGGAAGGTGCTGATTGCATCTTCAGACATTTAAATGTCTTTGAAAAATGCTACCCCATAGTCCTTGGAAAGGAGTCCCATTGATTAAGTCATTCTGTGCATATTTGAATTTCACAAGACTGGACCCTGAAAACCTGGGCAAACACATGACAGCATTTGCTTTCCAGCGGCCCAGAGGTATAGCCCTACTTTGCAAAGCAACCCCCGTTCTCCCTCCCACAACAATCCCTGCTGCCCCTCTCAAAGAAACTTGCTGACTTTTATGGAGCCTGGATTTCATCTTAGCCCTATAGACAGTTAATTGCAGTCTGTTCTTTGACTGACTCCTACTTTGGCCTACACTATAACCAGCCCCAGATGAATGCACTGTTCATGACGGGGCCAGTTAGACTCTCCTCCCTCCTGTTATATAAAGCTTTATTTCTCTTCCAGGGATCATCCCTTAGGATGTAGGATTGATGTTCAGACTATCATCTTGACAACCGCCATCAGCCAAGACATCAATGCCTGTCCTAAGAGATGACACGTGTAAATAAACCTCTCTCTCTAATGGAATGACTGACTAAATGCCTGTGCTTTTGAAAGAAGACACATTCATAATGATTTATTTACTGCTGACTTCAATGGATCCGAATACTGAGAGGCAGCCGTATCAGGAAAAGTGGCTCCCACCATGTACTTGACTTCATTAACAATAAAGAAGTATAAGAACTTCACCAGCAGAACTCAGAATAAATAACCACAATATTTGTGGGTGCATTAAGAAGTAAATAACTCCATTTTCCAGGTGTCAAATAGATAATCTGTTAACCAGCCAATTGAATTCACAGCCAATTCAAATAGTGCATATCCAGATGTACCTTGCCTTAAGAACCATTAAAACCACTATTGGCTGGCATAATTTGAGACCATGAATTCTCACAAGGGTTCAGAGAAAGGAAAGGCAGATTTATGCATGATTAGGAAAGCCATGTGTAACAGACAGCCTGGGACTCTCTGGTACGTTAAGGGAGAGCCCCAGGTAGGGAGAGATTGCAAGGGAGAGAGGTGCAGGAGAGCTGGCCCAGGGAAACACCAACCATTGCTTACAATTGCTCTGCTTACTGCAGAGCTACTTGCTTTGCAGCAGCAGCAAAATAGGACAATGCCTGCATTAGTGGTAGGAAAACTATTGCAGTGCTAGCTGCTCCACAGTAGGACTGCAGGCTGGAGCCATGCAGGGCAGAGTAGGCACTGCTCCGGGTGGGCTGCAACAGAGACCAGGCAGTGGCTCTAAATTGAGGGCACCTGCAGCCGACACTATAGAGTCACCTGACTGGAAAGGGGCAGGTCCTGGGAGAAATGTAAGCCAGAGCCAGAGGTAGGGCAGGCAGTCTAGCCCTGCAAGCTGCAGGGGAAGGAGCTCCTGACTAGGAAAGCTGCAAGGGAGTGTTTGATGGACTGCTGAGCTGCCTTGGGATTACTAGTGAGACCCAGGGAGCTAATAGGATATATAACCCAGAGCTGGGGTTTATGTGGGTACCTAGTGAGCGCTGCCATGGGTGTTTGTTTGCCTACCCTGAGGTGGAGGAAGGGCTCTCCATTTTAAAGTGGCAGCGTGCTGTCTCCCCTTCTTTGATGGGGGGGAGGCAGGAGGGAGAGTCTGTGTTATAGCTATGGGGCTTATCTCTTGGTTATCGTTCATACCAGTAGCTTAGGTTGGGACTGTGAGGGGTAGTCTTAGGAGTTCCCATTGCTGCCCTAGTGGCATGTGGTTGCCTTGAGCCCTGCTAGTGTAGGGAGAGTGTAGGGCTGCAGAGCGCAGGGCCTGAGAGGGACAGAGACTAGAGCTGGTGCCTAGAAGCCAGGTCCAATACAGTGGGCCTGGGCTAAAAGGCCCAGCTACAAAAACAGGGTGGAGGCTGAGAAGGCCAAAGCCCCAACAGGAGAATGACAGTACAGTGACACCTGCGAGGGATGGGACACGGTGTAGAGGTGGATGGAGCCACATAACTAGCCCTTAACGCTTATCAGTGCCCTGAGGCACAGACAGGTGGAGAGTACCCATGCAGCTCAAGGGCAAGATCAAGGCCAGCAGTGTTCAGGAGGGACCTGTTGGCTAGTGGACAGTCAGGCTCGCTCTAGGACTCTCAAACCAGCCTCCCCTTCAATCCAAGAATTACATCAAGGTCTAGAGGGCGAGATGGAGAAGAGAGTACCTTAGAGGCAGAGTGGGGCATGAGTTATGGGACCACCAGGGTCATGACCATCCCTGGAACATGGCTCAGTTATACCATGCCATACTATTATTGCACAGCAAGTATTAAAATACTTCCTTGATTCCTTATGTGGGCTCTTAAGTAGGGCTGTGTGAAGCTTCGGGCCCGATTTGATTCGGCGGAGATTCGGCCTGATTCAGTGGCCGAATCTCCGAATCTGAATAGAATCAGAGGACCCTTTAATCTCTCCAAATCAAATTGGAACCCTCCAAATCAATTCAGAGAGATTTGGAAAGATTCAGACATAGACACAGCTTTAAATGTTTTTTCTACATACCTCTAGGTAGCAGGGGCTCGTGACTGCTGCAATGCTGGGGCGCATGGAATGTCCCACAGAAGCATGGGGGGCTCCCCAGCACGCTTGGCAGCAGACCTGGAAGTGAACCAGAAGCACTTCCAGTCCTTTTCCGGGTCCGCCCCCCACAGCCGACTGCTGAGCCGGGGAGGCGCAAGGGGGCCCCTAGTGCACTCCCCGGCAGACCCGGAAGTGGACTGGAAGTACTTCCAGTCCACTTCCAGGTTCACCGCTGAGCATGTGGAGGACCCCCCCCATGGTCCTGTGGGATGTTCCATGCACCCTAGCATCACAGCTATCACAAACCGTGCCTGCTACCTCAAGGTATGTAGAAAAACATTTTAAAGCTATGTCCGAATCACCACTGAATCTTCAGATTCGGATTCAGCCAATCGAATCAGGGACAGTGATCCAAATCAACGAATCGAATCACAGTCCCCGATTTGGGCCGAGTTCAAATCTGAATCAAATAGGGTCCGCTTTGCACACCCCTACTTTTGAGTACTGTTGCAATACAAGTAAACAAGACAGCACTCTAGAAGTTTAAAAATCTTGTCTGATTAAGGATTCCTGTTTCCACAACCAGACAATCTCCCATAGACTAATACACTGGTTTCCCTGCCCTTCTATTGAGACAAAACACACATTTGGAAAGACGCTGAGCCTTGTGTCTGGGTCCTTTTCTGAAACATTTTAAAGTACCTTATTGCCAAGGACTATATCCTACACTATATTAGCAAAAGTTTTTTGCCTTCCCAGCAAAAGACACTATAGCTGTCAGTTTTATCCCATAAGATCACTTTCTTGTAGTGGCAGGGGGATCATTAGGAAGGCTGATGTGTGACTGACTGATGGAGTTTTTCCTAAGACACAATTTGTTGGTGAATACACATTACATAGTGTTGTCATATGATTACTCAGTGAAAAACAGTACTTCAATAGCACATGGGATTTTCATTTCAGAAACTAGGTGTTTCTATATAGTCTAAAAAATAAGAAGAATGTAGTACTGCCATCTAGTGAAGATTATTCACATGGAGAAGTTAAATCATGATGGTATCTAGAGCATGTCCTTTGACAAAGCCTTTACTCAGCAAGCCATTTTATGCATCTCCCTCATTGCAGGGCTCCCAGGCATGGTCCTTTCATGGTTTAGATAAGCCCTAAATCACAAGAAACTAATATTACATGTTAGTAGAAAATGACATACAGACTAAGAAGGATTCCTATTATGCTAGCCATTGTACAAGCACACAGGAAAAAAGCACCTGGTTTGGGTCAGAGCCAGGCCAGCGCTTCTGACCTGGTCCATGCAACCACCCTGGCACCTCGCTGCAGCATGGGTGAATTCCCCCAGTGTCAGAAAGCTGCTGAAGTCCCCCCTCGCCGCCCACACACTGAAATGCTACCAACTCCCCAGCTCCATGGGTCATATGTTGATGACCTTTAGTCTGGATCATCTATTCTAAAGGGACAAGGGAGACAAAGTGAACTGTCCAACTTCAGTCACAAAACTGGAACAAAAACCCAGATTTCATAGCCTCCCTACACAATGCACGGCCTGCTGCCCCATACCACATCTCTAGCTGAGCTGTGCTCACATCACAGATACTAATTGTATTCACTTCCATTGCTTGCAAAAGAAAAAGATGTACCCACAGGGAAAACAACTTAACTGACAGGGTAGGATTCCCCTGGGCCCACTCCTCCCTTCTTCTGACACATTTCTAACTCCCTAATGTATTCTCCTATTCAGAGAAGTATAGTGCTCATTTCCCCGTCTCAGTGACTTTTTTCCTAGAGGAAGCCTCACAGTCATTCTGTACAGCATGATACATAACTCCACTGCTGATTTTATAACCAGCCCTTGATTTTTAAAAAGCCTTCCAGTTGCTTGTGAAACCCTGTTTGGAAATAAGAGTGTGATCTTACTGCCCTTAAACCCAACACCCATACTGGCACCGAGATCAGGGGGAGTTCGACCAGCCCCTAATTTTGTGGACGGTATGTTTTTAATCAGGGCTCCTTCACTCTGAAAAGAAATAATTTGCATTACATTAGTATTCGTTGTCCACCTACACAGGATGTGAAATTAGCAGTAACGAAGGTTAAGTGTGCTTGTGCCAAAAGGGCTTGGCTCATTGCTGAGACCACCTCAGCAATTAAAGTGTCTCTTGGATTTTCTCAACAGTACCTGGTCCAGGAAATTAAAGTGGGGGGGGGGGGGAAGCCCACAGCATTCTGAAATCTTTAGGGAATTATACCTGTTTTATCTAGTTAACAAAGCTCAGTTAAGAGACTTTTGTATGTTATTTCATCCCAAAACAGACCAAGGATACCACAGGCAAAATGAAAGCATGAGTGAATGGATACTGAAAGAGCAATGAGGCTGCAGGTCATCCAAGTTAGCTATATTCAAATGTGTCACTTTAGTTAAGCAGAGAAAAGCCATATAGCAAAGTGTCTATCACTTGCCAGGCAAGGTATGCAAGAGTTCTTCATGCCTACAGAAATGAAAATATATGGTGCTTATCAATCAGGGTATTTAATTCAGTATTGGTAAAAGGGGCACCCTTCAGACTGAAGTCCGCTGTCTTTCCCAAGTTCATGGAAAGATTCCCATCGGCCACAATGGCCTTTGGAACAAGCTCAAGCTCTTACTCTCAATGCAGGAAAAATACAGACAACCATGTGTTCAGGCTTCCCCCAGACAGAGTTGCCAATGTGCTTGGCAGAAGTGGCAGGATGAAAGGGTATATCAGCTTCCATGGCCCCTGTCCTCATCTGTAGTGAGTCTGCCAGGAAGGTGAATACCACCGAGGCTGAACAGCTTTCTAATACATGCTCCAATTCACCTACGAGCAACTGGGCTTTGACACATTAATTAAACAGGGACAAAGAACCATCAACCCCTCTACTCAAGACTCGCTAGATGAAGTCCCACACCTGTGCTTGGCAAGAGGTCTGACTAGATGACCACAGGAGTCTCTTCTAACCCCCAAATGAATAAATTTATGCCAACTGCAGGGTTGGTTTTTGGAAAGTGGATACTCTTCCCACTGCAATACAGATTCTCAAGAGGTGTGTGACATAGTCCAACCACCACCTGCAACTGCAGATTCACACCAGAATCGCACCGGGTTGGGCTAGTCTGCTTCTCATGCCGGCTGAAAACAGAAACTCAGGGGCAGGTGAGAAGGTAAATTGTTTACTAGAAAAATCAAGCTCAAGCTCAAGCCAATTCTCTCTGGGTATATGGGAGCTGTAGCTGAAAGTACTGGCCACCTTAGACTTTTCAATTTAACCGGTTAACTCATCTCCAGTGGAAAGGTGGGCATATTTAGTTTTGAACCAAAAGAATGGAATTGAATAGCATTCAGGCAGGGCTCCTCTGGGAGAAGAAAGAGGAAGAATTACTTAAAAGTATTTCATAACCTTTCTGGTTAAGAGATGCCCTCATTCTAGTGCACAAGGAAGTCAGTGGTCTCAGACTGTGAATTAGCTATAATACAGAAGATTATGTAAATTGGCATATATTGTAGAAATATACTTATATGCATGCCCCGCCAGATGGAAGCAGTTGGCTCCCCTGACCTGCGCGACGCAAAATCCATACAAGCTGTAGCAGTTTAAGACTTACTTTTCATCCAAATGGTTGATTTAGTTTAGGAAAAGAACCTCAGAATAAAACAGCACAAATTTCAACCCAAGCCTCTTTCCAGAGCCCCTCCTAAAAACAAACAATCAGGTCTTCCTCTGGGTCCTCTTTCTAGAAATATCCCCTCTGCAGCGCTGAGTCAACATAACTCAGGTGAGAGAGACCTAATTGTGGGTGTTTACTACAGGCCACCAAACCAAAGGGAGGAGCTTGATCTGGAGTTCTCTCAAGAACTGACAGAGGCTGCACGTGCAAGGGACTTGGTTGTCATGGGCGACTTTAATTACCCGGACATAGATTGAGAGGAACACTAGGCTAGGTCAGATCGGTCATGTAACTTCTTAACTGTAATCAAGAAGCTCTTTCTGACCCAGGAAGTGCAAGGGTCAACCAGAGGTACTGCTCCCCAAGACTTGGTCTTGGCCAAAGGAGATGATCTGATGTTTAGCTTGAACATTGAGGGTAGCCTGAGCAACCATGAGCTCACCAGGTTCACTGTCTGCCACAAGGCTGACAAATTAAGTAACAGAAATGAAACCTTGGACTTCAAAAATGCAGATGTCAACAGGCATAGGACATTAGTAAGGGAGGCGATGTGGGACCAGGGATGGAAGGCAAATGGTGTGCACGAAGAGTGGTTGTTCCTCAAGGACATGATCCTTGAAGCACAAAGGAAAACCATTCCCATGAAGAAGAAAGGTAGCAGAAGGGCTGGCAAGCCCACTGGCTCAAAAGGGACACCGAGGTCCTCTTGAAAAAGAAAAAAGAGGTGTATGCACAGTGGAAGCTAGGGACAGTGCTCAAGGAGGACTATACAACAGTGGTCCGCACCTGTAGGACAATGATGAGGAAAGCTAAGGCGGCAACTGAGTTTAAGGTAGCCAAGGGAGTCAAGGACAATAAGAAGTCCGTCTTTAGATATGTAGGGAGCAGAAGGAAAACAAATGGAAATGTGGGGCCCCTGCTTAACACCTTGGGACAGCTGGCAATAGACACTCAGGGAAAAACTGAACTCCTGAATGCCCACTTCGCTTTGGTATTTCACCGGACCAAGGGGAAAGACAAGCGAGATACGGCTCACAGGGGGCATGGTGGGAATGGCAGGCTCCCCACTGTGCATGCTGAGCTGGTGCAAAACCAACTAGAAAAGCTAGACATTTATAAGTCAGCAGGACCAGATGGACTTCACCCAAGAGTGCTGATGGAGCTGGCTGAGGTTATCGCAGGACCCCTGGCAAAACTCTTTGAGAAATCATGGCGCACAAGGGAGATCCCTGAGGATTTGAAGAGGGCCAACACTGTGCCCATCTTCAAGAAGGGGAAGAGGGAGGACCCAGGCAACTATAGGCCAATCAGCCTAACCTCCATCACAGGGAAAATCCTGGAAAAACTCATTAAAGAATATATGTGCGATACACTCATTGAGGATAAAATTCTGAATGACAGCCAGCATGGCTTCTTACCAAATCTCATCTCCTGCTACGACCAGGTCTCTCACAACCTGGACGTAGGAGAGAAGTTCGATGTTATATACCTAGACTTCCAAAAGGCTTTTGATCTAGTATCCCACAATATCCTTATGGAAAAATTGGAAGATTGTAGGCTTAACTGCTCAACAGTTCATTGGGTGGAAAACTGGCTGCATGGTAAGACCCAGAGAGTTCTCATAAACAGAGCTCTGTCATCCTGGCGAGAAGTGGCCAGTGGTGTCCCTCGGGGGTCCATGCTTGGACTGGTGCTTTTCAACATCTTTATCAATGATTTGGATGTGGGGGTGAAAAATCTTGCTGGCCACATTTGCAGATGACACCAAGTTATGGGGGAGCGTGGCCATGCCAGAAGATAGGTCGCAGATACAGGCAAAGCTGGACAGGCTGGAGAGCTGGGCGGACCAGAACCAGATGGAGTTCAACACTCACAAGTGTAAGGTGCTCCATCTGAGGGCAAACAATCCCCAACATACCTACAGACTCAGTGTCGACTATATAACTTGAACCACGACCAAAAGGGACCTAGGGATAGCGATCGACCATCGCATGATTGTGAGCCAGTAGTGCGATGCTGTGGCCAGCAAGACAAACAACACACTGGTATGCATCAACTGTTGCATTTCATGCAAAACTAAGAAGTGATACTCCCACTGTACTCCACACTGGTTAGACCACAGCTGGAGTACTGCATCCAGTTCTGGGCACTGTACTTCAACAAGGATGTGGAAAAGCTTGAGAGGGTCCAGAGAAGAGCCACCCGTATGATCAGGGACTTGCAAGACAAGCCATATGAGGAGAGGCTGAGGGACTTGGGCCTCTTCAGCCTACAGAACAGAAGACTGAGAGGGGACTTGGTAGCGGCTACATCATTACCACTACATCAGGGAGTCCATCAAGAACTCGGTGAACAGCTGTTCACCAGGGCACCCCTGGGAAACACCAGGACCAATGGATACAAACTCCTGGAAGGCCGCTTCAGGCTCAATTCCGGGAAAAGCTCCTTCACAGTCAGGGTGTCCAAACTGTGGAATTAATTCCCTCCAGTGGTGGTGCAGTCACCTCACCTGGAAATCTTCAGAAAGAGACTAGACAGTCACCTTGCTGGGGTCACTTGACTCCAGTTGTCTTGACCTACCACTTTCCGACAGGAAAATCACCTGCTAACATGAAGGGCTTTCAGTCAGTAACCAGCTACTTCCTGTCACTGCAAGGTGTCAGAGCTTTCTTCTTCAGAATTCTCCTGTGGCCTACAGGCCTGGTGAAAAGCCCCTTGAAATCACGGGAAATACTTCTGGTGGGCTTAGGATCAGATGCTTGGAATGAAGCAGAGATGTGTTTGCCAGATAATACTAATATAAAGATAGAGAGCTAAAAGAGGGCTGGAACAAAAGCAAACCCCCTTGAGGTCTATACAGAGGAGCAGACATGACACAACATCCCTATTAGTCAGCTCCTATTTATTATTTCTGTTGTTTTACTGTTGTTGACTAGAGAAGAATGTTATTCTTCTCATTTGTTGCATCCTGAATAGATGATAATGCAGATACAGTAGAGCAGTGATTCACCCTAAGATGCTGTGGGGTGCCATGCAATCTTAGCACTGTTAGGTGTTCAAACACATACACATGACTCAAGACAAATCCAGAGATTTCAAATCAGAATCCATACTGTCTAATATATTCTGACCTGTTGTGGGCTTTCTGAATTCTCTGCAACAGATGAATTGCTCTAGTATTTTTCTGCAGTCAAAAACGAGCGAGAGCTAAGAGCTGGGTTTTTGATTGTAGCCGTGTTGGTCTAAGGACATAGGCAGGCAAGGTTCTTTGAGTAGATGTGATACCTTTTATTAGACCAACAGAGTAGTTGGAAAAAAGTTCTTGGCAAGCTTGCGGGTGCAGTCACCCTTCTTCAGCCATAGGGAGTCTCTTTCAAAGGTGCAAAGCACATGAGCATAAGGTGATTTCAGGGAGGAGCTGGGACTGCCTAGCAGCTTTGAAAATAAGGACCTTAAAAGTCTGTGCCTGCCTGGAAAATGTTTCAGCTCTGAGCCTTCTCTTTCTGAATTCAGTGTCAATTTGGCCAGTAGCTGCTAAAGGCAGAACTGTATCTGACATCCTGTCTTATGCTCTTGCTGCCCTAAGTGCATAAGGAGAAATGATTTTACCAATCATTAGATACAAAAGGCTAAGCCCAAACAAAGTGTGCCCAAGTGTCAGCTGGCAGTGCCTTTAATGAGTCTGAGAAATTAAGCTAGGCCAAGTTTGCAACTGTAAACAGGTATAGGTAGGAGTGAAATATTTTCCTGCATTTTGATGACCATGCAAAGTTTTAAAAAATCATATGGCGGTCCAACAGCCGTAATGCCCTTGGGAGCTATGCAGTGGGTTCTGGGAGGAAGGAAATAGCTGCCACATGCAGTAAATAAAATTAAAAAAAAAAAAACAGTTCTGCTGCAGAATCATTCCATTCAGCCTGGCTAGAAATACAGACACCTACAGACTGATCATTCATCTCCAACATAAACACAGATTGCATTAGACTAGTTGTAAAATAGGCTGAGATTTTTAGTAGATGACATAAATAAATGTATTTTTATATTTCCTGACCACATTAAGCTTGCAATCAGACTTTTAAAATGCAAGCCACACACTATAAGGCCAACGAAGTTGAATAGGCACAGTGAAGTTTTCTTAAAGGTACATTTTGCTACACTGTATAAATACAAGGGCATTTGTTTTTGTAGGGATTTGAAATTATATGTAGCTGAACATGATCATTCAAAAGGTTAAAGTTCTCTAATGAAAGCAGTGAAATGAAAACCACTTCAGAAAGGGAGATGGCAGATTCAAAATATTACTGTAATGCAGAGATGTATAAGGAAGACTTCTACCTTCAAGAGACACTACCCAGGAGGGGAGAGTTATAAGATTCCCATACATAATATCTGGAGCACAAGTTCTAATCCCATCTCAGCTGCATTAATTCCCTATGCAATGCCCTCCTATGCCCCAGATTTCTTATCTGGAAGTTGGGTGCTATGAGAATTCATATACTCACAGACTTATCAGGTGCTAATATACCAGAATCATGAGGGGCTCATGTACACACCACGATTATTGCCCTTTCGTGTGCTGCAGCTGCATGTCTGTTTGCACGAGCGGGACTTCCTGATGATTTAAAGGTCTTCCTTGTCCATTAAACTAAAACTCCTTGGACGTAGTTTAGTTTGGCTCGCCGGAAATTAAAGCATCACATCCATGAATTTGTTGTGTGCAAACACAAAGGCACTCAAAGACATGTAATGAGCCTCTTTATCCACCAGATGGCGCTGCGCCTTTTTGCAGTTCACCTCTTCAAATAGCTTTCACTTCCAGATTGCTTCCACTTTTTTCTTCCTTGTGTGGCTTTTTGGTTTTTTTTGTTTGCCAGCTCTCTGCTTCCACAGTTGTGTGGCAAGGCACAGGGTGAGTGGCAGGCCCCGGGCCAGGTGAGCAGTGCTGGACCATCCCACTCTCCTGTGGCACTGGCTGGGGACCCAGCTTCATTCGTTTGAAAATCTAATGTGTATAAATACAGATGCAATGCTCCAAGGCTTTATTTGTTTGAAAACTTAGGCTGCTTGTACACACCGTGGGGGTTTAAATTGGTTTAGTTCTCCCTAAATTGAAACAGCGGGTTTTTAAAAACACTGCTTCAGTTTAGGCAGAATTAAACTGAATTAAAGCCCTGTGGCATGTACACAAGGGTGGGGGCTTGATCCTTACCTACCTCTTTGGCGGAGGGGGAAGCAAGCTGTCAGTGGGATGAGCGGTCCCTGAGCTGTACAGTGGCTCCCCAGGTAGCACCCACCTGCTGGCCCCTGACCCGGGCGGTCCCGGGGGGCACTACAGCCATAGAGGGAAGCACCAGGCCCCCACACAGCTCAGGCAGGCAGGCTCTGGGAAGAAAAAAAAAAAAAAAAGATCAGGCTTAACGTGCTTTTTTTTTTTTTTTTTTTTTTTTTTTTTTTTTTTTTTTTTTTTAAGCGGAACCTGCCTGCACGGGCTGCCACCAGGTCCCACAGCCCCTTAGCCGTGCAGGGCTTACCGAACCCTAAGCACATTAGCTTCCAGAACCCTGTGCACTTTCATAGTTGGTCGGATCAGAAGGGACCTAAGCAGATCATCTAGCCCGACCCCTTGCCATGGGCAGGAAAGGATGCTGGGGTCAAATGACCCCACCTAGGTGGCTGTCTAGCCTCCTTTTGAAGACCCCAGGGTAGGGGAGAGCACCACTTCCCTTGGAAGTTGGTTCCAGATCCTAGCTGCCCTGACAGTGAAGTAGTGCCTCCTAATATCTAGCCTGAATCTACTCTCAGTCAACTTATGACCATTGTTCCTTGTTACTCATGGTAGTGCTCGGAAGAACAGGGACTCTCCCATTGCCTGCTGGCCCTTGGCAAGTTTATAGGCGGCCACCAGATCCCCTCTCAGCCTTCTCTTGTGAAGGCTCAACAGGTTCAGGTCCCATAGCCTCTCCTCATAGGGCCTGCCCTGCTGCCCCCTAATCATGTGAGTGGCCCTCCTCTGGACCCTCTCAATGCTGTCCACATCCCTCCTGAAGTGTGGCGCCCAGAACTGGATGCAATACTCCAACTGTGGCCTGACCAATGTCGCAGAGAGGGGGAGGATCACCTCCCTGGACCGGCTCATGATGCATCTATGGCTGCATGACAAAGTGCGGTGCGATTAGCCTTCCTGACCGCATCTCCACATAGGCAGCCCATGTTCATCTTCGAATCAACAGTGATTCCAAGATCCTTCTCTGCTTTTGTGCTGACGAGAAGGGAGGTCCCCAGCCTGTAGGTATGCTGCTGGTTCTTCCTCCTTAAGTGAAACACCTTGCACTTGTCTGTATTGAAACCCATCCTCAAAAGGTGTTTTATCTTGCTACATACCAAAGTCATTTCAAGCAGAATCCACCACTGAGCATGCAAACAGCAATGCCATTAAAGCAGAATATGCTGCTAAACATACAAACAGCAATGCCATCAAAATGGTGCAAAAGGGCATTTAAGCCACTTCAAAGGTCAATTTTGGGGTGTGTACAAAGGCCCCTAGTGTGTGTAAACACAGATGTGGCCCTCCAAAATTAACAAGTTTAAAGTTTATAAACCTATTTAATTGAATGAGGATTAAAACTCGGGGTGTATACAGGCGCCCAAGAAGAGTATAAGTGCCAATAGAGAATGCTAATAATATTTTGCTTCTGAATCTCGCTGTCCATCAGCAGACCTTACAGTACCTTCCAATGGAGATCCAATGGTGTATCTCCAATAGAGATAACAGATTACTCCTGGGTTACAGATAGGGAGACTGAGGCACTGAGGTGCCCATCATTTCAGAGCAGGTTGAATAGCAGAGCCAGAAAGAACCAGTGGACCAAGCTGCCTTCACAGGCATCAAGCCAGCAGCTCCCCTTGTCTTGCCACAGGCCTGTTTTTTATCCATCTGTTAAGCAGCACAGCAGAGCTGGCTGAAGGACAAAGACACAGCAAGGACCTGAAAGAAAGTCCTCCCATGTGGGACATATGTCCAAGTAACTTCATTTTTCAACCTACCCACTTTTAACGTGCGTTTTAAAAAAACATGTTCACAACAAGGGAGCAATAATAAAGTTCGCAAGTACTGGCTCTACTGCTAATAACTGACTGAAGGTTGTTGGAAAAGCCAAGATTAAGATGTTTGAGTAGTGATGTCACTCCATAGATACAATTGCTTTGGAGGATATTCAGTTTTCTTTGGGGCGCCTGTTCATTTTAGGAGATTTGTTGGTCTTTGACTGGTGGCCAGAGTTTTATGAGCAGATTTGAAGGAAGATGTTAACTATGAGCTTTTCCCTGCAAGGAGTAAGATGATCGTTTTAAGGTACAAGTTGTCTTTTCCTGCTCAGACTGAAGAGCTGCCTTTGCATCTAAGAGGAGGAACTGTATTCGCAAAAATATATCTTAAAGTACCAGACACTTTTAGGTAATTTAACTACTTATTTACGTTAAAAAGTAAAAACAAAAGAAACAAAAAACCTGGGTTAAGACTATAACCTGCACAGGCAAGTCAGGAAATCCCTGAATTAAGTGTCTGTACAACAGTAATTCAGCTTCTGAGCTTTTGATTGCATGATTATAAAACAGTTTTTGTCAAAGTCCCCACCTTCATTTGATGTGCAGGATAGACAGACCTTAATGAGCAGCTATCTGATTTTTTCTTATTGTCCTCATAAGTCACTATGAGGCCTTTGGTCTGATTTAGTGTACATAATTTAAACCTTGCACTGAATACAGAATGATTAATTTCCTCATGGGTCACTCCTCACTGTAGTATGTGCTTCAGAAACATTAATGAATTTAGCTTCACAACACCCAGCACTGTGAGGTTATGCAGTAGTGTTGCTCATTTGACCTAGTGTTTAACTCTTCTTCAGGGCCTCAAAAGGTCGCTTCCATTTGGATAGGAAATATCGATGGTGTGAGTCTCTGATGCAACTTTAGTCCTTTCCAAATGATCAAAAAGTCCTGTTCCCTTAAGTGCAACTGAAACAAACAACACCAAACAGGTTCCTGGTTCAGAGATCCCCACATCTTCCATTCCAGGGAGCTCTGTGTCCAAATAGCTCAGCTGTGTGTCCTCTTAGGATCTCCGAGCAGCTTTGTTAAGCTTTCTGCCTCTGATGCTCACAGGCAGCAAAGCCAGCAGGATAGCTCCTGCATTTACACGTAGGGAATCTCCTTGACCTGGCACATGCCTTAGGAAGCCCCATCATTGTCTGAAACTGTCTCTACCGCATAAGAAGGCTTAATTACTCCTTTCATTGAATTCACAGCAATTAATTCCAGTAATACTAACATAAACTAAAAATTAAACAACACATCTATCAAATCCAGGTCAAATCAACATGCTAGCCTTAATATTGAATTGGTGTTAAGTCATCAAATGCATTAAATCAGAGTAATACTAAAAATATTCTTTCCTTATAGCCGTTCTACGTGGCTGTTTGGTTATAAGTCCCAACTAGAGAATTTCCCTCAAGTCAACCAAATGTATAACTTGGAACCGACTAAATATTTTAATACTGAAATCAAATTTTTATCTCATGTCTGAGCCACAGCCTCAGAGACAATTGCAGAGTTTCCTCTTTAGATCTTTTTTTTGTGTGGTGTGTAACCTTTTCTTCCACCCTCCTCAACAGACTTGAGCAGAACTCTCTATAAACTAAAATTTGCCAGGTATTACAGATTCATAGATGTTAGGGTCGGAAGGGACCTCAATAGATCATCGAGTCCGACCCCCTGCATAGGCAGGAAAGAGTGCTGGGTCTAGATGACCCCAGCTAGATGCCTATCTAACCTCCTCTTGAAGACCCCCAGGGTAGGAGAGAGCACCACCTCCCTTGGGAGCCCCTTCCAGACCTTGGCCACTCGAACTGTGAAGAAGTTCTTCCTAATGTCCAGTCTAAATCTGCTCTCTGCTAGCTTGTGGCCATTATTTCTTGTAACCTCCGGGGGTGCCTTGGTGAATAAATACTCACCAATTCCCTTCTGTGCCCCCGTGATGAACTTATAGGCAGCCACAAGGTCGCCCCTCAACCTTCTCTTGCGGAGGCTGAAGAGGTCCAGGTTCTCTAGTCTCTCCTTGTAGGGCTTGGTCTGCAAGCCCTTAACCATACGAGCAAGCCCTTAACCATACGATTCTTATCTCAGATTTCTTAGGGCATTGTAAACTTAGGACTCAGAACACATCCCAATGAGGAGTTTCATGAAACAGTACTTAGGTCTCTTTAAACACAGTAAATTCTCTTTCAGTTGCCTTCAGTGGCTAAACAGACTAGGACAACTCCCAGCTAACAAAAACCAAAGATGAAAGCAAAGCAAAAAGGGAAAATTAGATAGTTAAGATAACCAAGAAGCTTGCAAACTCTTCAGCTCTGACAGTCTCTCAAAGAATAGAAGCAAGAACTGCAGTGAAAGCATCCAGCAGAGACAGGCACAGTGCTTCTTGCAAGCATGCTTCTTGAGAGACTGGTTCTAGGGACTTAGCTACAAATGCTGTGGCTTCCTCTGCCCAAGATGATCAAGTCCGGGGGGTTGAAAACACCAGTCTTCTCTCAACTGCCTTTTTAATACCATAAATGAGGCTTCTTGGCCTT
The DNA here is from genome assembly GCF_030867095.1 of Alligator mississippiensis. Lineage (NCBI taxonomy): Eukaryota > Metazoa > Chordata > Crocodylia > Alligatoridae > Alligator > Alligator mississippiensis. The sequence continues at coordinate 4,836,766 of NC_081834.1, forward strand.
GTTTCTGGTAATTATGTTGTGCAGACTACACTTACTCTGCCAGGAAGGACCTCCTTCCAAGTCCTCTGGACAAATCAAGTGCAAGGCCTGTCATGGAGGAATGAAACTTGGTCCAATCAGTTTTAAATTAGGTCATCTTTAGCTAGCCTCATCTTGGAGAATTCCCACTTGACTCAGCAATTTTTTTTAATATCCTGTATTTTGCCTGCTATTAAGACTGTAACTCTGTGCCCCCTACCCAAAATTATAAAATGTCTGGGGTGATACAGGTGAAAACTTGGTCTTGACATGACATTGTCTCATCAGTTTGGGAACGGCCTGAACAAAAATCCTATGAAAATAATGAATTGCTCAAGTTCTCTCAACAACTACTCTCTCAACATTCATCAATCAGCAAAATTTAAAATTAAGCTCAAATAGCTTATGATCAATGCCATCATTCTTCTCACAAAGATGATAACTTACAATTATCTTTCTATTTTGAACCTGGTCTATCAGTCAAACTATTTATGTTCTGGACTCTTCATTTTGCTATAAAAATGTTCCTGTAAAACCTTTTAAGACAAAACCATGCAATCGATCCAGTAAAAGAAAATCGCCCACAAAAATCCTTTCCTTTAGTCATATTTTCCCTCATGGCAATACGAAAGGCTAAATTAATTACCTCTTGCATCCTATTGTTTCATATAATTATCTTTAAAAAAAAAAAAAAGATGCATACTTAAATATCTGCCTGCTAAGAAAACTAAATGCAACTTACTGTTTGGATGTCCATTACGATCCCTGATCAATCCTTCTGGTCCGCACCTCTTCTTTCAGGCTATTCCTCACTGATATCCTCTTCAGAAGAGAGATGAATCCTGAAAGAAAAATGCACACTGCATTCAGTTTATAGCCACAGGATTGGAAATTTGGCATGTTTGAAGCCCGTAGCATTATTATTATTATTACAAATATATTCTGGAATTTGTGTTTTTGGCATAGCTGAAAGGTTTAGTTAAGAATGTATCTTTCTTTCAAATGTCAAGTTGGTTCAGCTTATTTAATTTGGAGTATTTCATCTACCGTTACAGTTCATATTCTTCTGGCTTTGTCGACAGGAAAAGATGTGAGGGGTTTTGAGGGGAGGGACCAGGGGTTAATGTTAGCAAATAAGAACCTTGTTACACATTACACTGTGAGCCACAGAAATGTTGATCAGTGTTAGTGCTAGCTCGGAGTTTGGAGCAGTCACACTCTTAGTCTAGAAACCTTCTCTGACTGTCCCCCACCTGCACAGCTGTGACTTGCCACTAGCAGCCTGGTGAGCAGGGGCAGAGCTAGAAGCCAAGAGCAGAACTAGAGGCAGCTACTAGGAGCTGTAGGTAGTTATTTTGGAACAGGTTTAATTAGACCAACTGAAGCTGCTCACACCACAGTAAGAGGACCCACTCCCTGAGCCAGAGCCCACAGGTGCTTATGAATTTTAGATCTGCCCTTATGTGCCTAACAATCAATTATAATAACACTTAAATCTTCGACCGCATATTTCATCAGTAGATGTCAAAGTGCTTTGAGCTCAAGTGTCCTTGTTCCCATTTTCAGAAGGGGAAGCTGAGGCTGCTCCTGGTTGGGTTTTTTATGTACAAGCTGCCTCTGTTGTCATTTCACACCAATACGTTTCTCTCTGTGTGATAAACTCATCCTCTCTCTCACATTCCAGCTGTGTTGCTCTGTCATAAACACAACATCCACTAAGGCCAGCTGCTCTTCAAAAGCATCAATTCCAAGCAAAACCACTATAAAAGAGGAGGGATTAAGGAATATGTGAAGTCCCTTTGGATCTGAGAGAGAGGATATATTATCTTCATAATGCCCCAAATCCTCACTGACCTAAATAGGCCTAAATTCATATCACAAACCCAGCTAACCAGCTTGGAGACCTGTTGCATAGCAATCCTAGACAAGTTCAGTTTTACAGGTTACAGATTTTGACTATGCATGTATGCACATGCATACAATCATGTCAGCACTAATTAAACTATGGGTAAACTGTCTAAATAAGAACGGGAGGGCATGGACAGATGCAACATTTACACCCAAGCAATCAGCATTATCCCAGTGTAAAGGAGTTAACGCAAAAAACCTGAAAGAATTGGATGTAAACCTCAATTAGCGTGAGTTACACCATTTTAGTTGGTGCTGTTTTGTCTCCAGCCCCAGGGGGGGCTGGTTACTAAAAGCAAATAGGTTATCTGTTGTCCCAGCCACCAGCTGAGGATTCGGGATTGAAAGTATGGTTGGGGGTAGAAAGGTCAGAAAGGTTTATTGACTTAACAAAAACACAACTACGCGTAATATACTAAGACAGATAACGATAATTTGCATTGGCAACTTATTGGCAGTCCCCTCTTGATGCCTGATGTACAACAAGTTTCTCTTCTGTAAAGCTCAGCAAAGTCAGGCATCCCCAATCAGCGCTGTCTGAGGGATACCTGGTATTCAATCCTTGGGCTCCTCGAGATCCATGGGCCCACTGATTCAGGTCAGCAGCTAAATGGTCCCTTTCACAAAGCTGCATCTTCCTTCTAAACGATTTCTGGATGTGCCAGCCAATTTATAACTTCTGAGCTACGCTGATAACTTACAGCCATTCAGATTCTTTTTACTTCAACTGTTCTTAGACTGACCAATAGCAGTACAAGCCTTGCATTCTTTTGAAAACATTAATTTTAACTACGCCACAGGGCCTACCATCACTTCTATAAGGCTTTGCTAAATTTACTAGGCCTTACTACATATTTGACTTTAATTAGGCTCTTAGCAACAACACATAGCTTAATATCTGAACACATGACAGAAAAAACACTTGGTCTAATCTTCATAGAGCCTTCAGCAAGCACCTTTATCACACAGACATAATTTTCAGCTGTCACAATCTGTTACCCCATCTCATACTGGTCAGCGCTATAGACACCAACAACTGCATGAGCTACCTCTAGATAGCTGCACATCTGTAACTCCTAATCCCAGTGCACTTTACATCCAGGCATGAAAACAATGGCAATTGCACTAGGGCAGAGATACCCTGGTCCATGCCCTGAAAATAATTTATAGAAAGCCAGCAATCTAATGCCCGCAGTCAAGTAAAACAGTTGAAGAACACTTGTAATACACAGGGAAACAGACGGCAATACCGCTTTACCTATTTGCCACCAACCTTAGGAAGTGGGGGTGATGTAACATTTCCCATTGCTGATGTGAGGGCATACAAAAGTTATATTAGGCCCAAGTCATAAAAGGGGATTCTGAGCCACAGAGCACAAAACCATTGTAATTTTTCGACTGTGTTCAGATGTATGCTAGGAAAACAGAACTTACAAGAAGTTTTTACTAGTCATTTCTCATGTTCAACACCTCTAGAAATCAAACCTAGAAAGATTTATGAGTGTGATTCCATGAGAAATAATATTGTAAAGAAATCCCCAAGGAAGCTGTAAAGAAAGAGGAGAAGATATGAACTGCACCCATGGATATTCAAGCGATCAATACACACTACAAGTTGCACAGCATAATTTTCTCACTGCAAACATCTGGAGGAACTTAGGACAGGAATTTTATAATAGCTCTAATTACCACTCTTCATGTTCTTCTGAGATTTATAATTTCAGTTCAGATCTGCTGTATTTTAATGAGTGCTTTCTCCAATTTGCACCAATGTTTCAGTGAGTTATTTCCATTATTTCTTGTTTTTGCTGCCTTAAAAATAGAAAAGAGGATCAAGAAGTTTTAACCCTTCAAGACATTAAATGGCAGGTCTCTAAGGACTGAATCCAAACCAAAATTCACTTTGCTACAGACATTTTGCTGAGCTGGGTGAGTTTTGGATCAGCCCCTAAAACAGCAATTAGGACTCCAATCAAGCAAAACACTGAAGTTCATGCTTAACTTTAGGCATATAGCTAAGTTCCACGGACTTCGAAATAATTATGGTTTGTAGTGGGAATTAAGTACATCCAGAAATGGACAAAAGCATATACTGAAAATAAAGCATGTTCTTAAATACCTTGCAGAATTGGGTCCTATAGCTTGTTCAAGATGTCACTAATGGAAGTGGCCTGTAATTCAAGTCCATATCTTTAAAATTTAGCATCAAATCAATATGAAACAAACCGCATTTTTTCAGATTAGTTACAAAACCATCCATCTAGTCAATCTGCCAAGTAACGTTCACACTGGGTAGTCTACACAAGACGCTTAATGCACAGAAGACTAATTCTACTGTGCATTGGCATGGCTGGCAAAAACTGTGCTAATGCACAATAGATTTAGTCTAATGCGCATTGACGTCACCTAAAAATCATTCATCTGTGCTAATACACAGCAGCACCAATTACGGCGCATTAAGTTTAGTATCTGTTATTACAGGTACTAAACTTTATGCGCCATAATTACGGCGCATTAATGAACATGTAGATACTCCCTCAGTGTGGAAGAATAGCTAAAAAAAAATTATTCACTTCTATTCCACTTCTACTTTCTCTGTGCAGTTCAATAACTTGCCTAATATGCAGATATGCAGCTTTAAAGTCCCATCTTCACTCTCAGATCTTAAACATTTAAAAGAATTAGCATATTGGAGCTGCCTTCTGCTGTCAAGGATAGAATAGTCTCCTCTCCCACTGACATCTCCCCTAGGATGGCCAAAGATCTTTGCTTCCAAAAATTAATTCTGCTGTTTTTCTCCCAAAACAATTCAGATGACTAATAAAGAAGGCAAGAAATGTTTGGCTGTAGGGCTCTGTTAGCAAACTACTAAAGATCAGCAAATTAAATAAAAATACTTCCCACTTAATGATATGCAGGGTAGCGTCGTTGACCTGAGTTTCTCAAAGTGCTCTAGAGAATGAGTTTCTCAAAGTGCTCTAGGGGTTCTGCAGGGCTCGGTCCTCGGGCCTGTGCTGTTCAACATCTTCATCAGCAACTTGGACAAGAGGGTGAATAGCACCTTGTTCAAATTCACAAATGACACTAAGATGTGGGGGGAGGTGGACACACTAGAGGGGAGGGACAAGCTGCACTCAGATCTGGACAGGTTACAGAGGTGGGCAGATGAGAATAGGATGGATTCAACACTGACAAGTGCAAGGTGCTGCACCTGGGGAGGAAGACCCAGCAGCATACCTACAGGCTGGGGAACTCCCTTCTCGTCAGTGCAGAGGCAGAAAAGGATCTTGGAGTCATTATTGACTCAAAGATGAACATGAGCCACCAATGTGGGGATGCAGTCAGAAAGGCTAACCACACCTTGTCATGCATCCACAGATGCATCACGAGCAGGTCCAAGGAGGTGATCCTCCCCCTCTACATGACACTGGTCAGGCCACAGTTGGAATACTGCGCCCAGTTCTGGGTGCCGCACTTCAGGAGGGATGTGGCCAACATGGAGAGGGTCCAGAGGATGGCCACTCCCATGGTCAGGGGGCAGCAGGGCAGGTCCTATGAGAATCTATGAGAACAGGATCTGAACCTGTTCAGCCTCCACAAGAGGAGGCTGAGAGGGGATCTGGTGGTCGTCTACAAACTGGCCAAGGGAGACCAGCAGGCAATGGGAGAGTCCCTGTTCCCCCACGCACTACCAGGAGTGACAAGAAACAATGGCCATAAGCTGACAGACAGCAGATTCAGGCTGGATATCAGGAGGTGCTACTTTACAGTCATGATGGCTAGGATCTGGAACCAACTTCCAAATGAAGAGGTCCTCGCTCCTACTCTGGGGGTCTTTAAGAGGCAGCTAGATAGACACCTTGCCGAGGTCATCTGACATTCTTTCCTGCCCGTGGCAGGGGGTCAGACTTGATGATTTGCTCAGGTCCCTTCCAACCCTACTAACTATGAAACTATGAAAAGTTAAATAACTATAGAGGTCTGACAAAGAGGAAGCAGACTCGGGGTTGGAAGCCAGGTCTCCCAATTCCCAGTCCACCGTTTTTGACATGATCCAATACTGCCTCTTAATGGAATAAAACTGACCAGTCTGTATGGACCTAGCCTTGCTCCCAATGCAGGGAACCTGAAAGCAATTTTAAAAGGAGTAGGATTGAGCTCACTGTCTTTAATCCTTAAAGTATATCTGCCCTGCTCGCTGAACTCCCAAGCGCAGTTTCTGACTGTTGCCGTTACTTCCGTGTAGGATGTCCGTGCCGTTACTATGGCTTCTGTGTCGTTACTTCCATGTAGGATGCTTGCATGCCATCCTACATGGCAGATGAGAACAGGACACAGCACATAAGATGTCAAGTGTGATGTACTTTGAAATAGGAGAAACCAAACAACAACTGAGTACCAGAATGAACGCACACTGAAAATCCATCAAAGACAAAAATATCCAAAGACAAACATTTCCAATTACCTGTGGGTGCACACTTCTCATAAGACAATCACTCCCTTTCCGAACTCTGTTCTAATCCTCACAGGGAACTTACAAAACACCTTCCGTAGACGAGCCTACAAATTTCACTTCATAAATCTACTGGAAACAAAAAATCATGGACTTAATATAGACACTGGATTTATGACACATTACAACTTGCCTGACATCTGACACACCAGGTACCTGCCTTAACCTTACCACTGGCACTCCTTCACACTTTTCCCTCCCACCCCCCCATCGCTACTCTTTGTCTTCCAACCTTCCACTCACTGCATCTTCAGACTTCTTGTTTACTCCAGCTTCTTTTCTACCTTGGAAAACTCATAACAGCAGCAGAGTTTCCCAGTGCCTAAATAAGGGTGTTTGTGCCCAAAAGCTTACAAAGAACTTTTTCCCAACTATTTAGTTGGTCTAATACAAGATATCACATCTACCCAAAGAACCTTGCCTGCTTATGTACTTTGAAATGGGCCTTTAAATATTCCTGCCACCAGCACAAACTCCGCAGTTTTGATTAGCTTCATGGTATATCCATTCACTGAAAATATGTATTTTATATGGGTGACAGGAGTCAGTTCTATCAATGCCAGGTATCTTATACCAATTATAAATCACTGTCCTTGTTTTCTTATATAGGTTGTTTTCTATATGATGTTCACAGGCCTCCAGGAATTAATACAGGTAGTCCTCGACTTATGGCATTTCGCACTTGCGGCTCTCCGCCATTTACACCCATGTTATTACTTATGGTGCTGGATCCTCACACTTACGGCACTACAAGGAAATTTAGTGAGCAAGAGGACAGCAAAACAAACAACCCTGGATCAGTTTCTCAAAAAGCCATCAAGTGGCCCTAAGCCTCCCCAAAATCTCCCCACAGAAGCCCTTCTGAATTTCATGACCCTGATGAATGTGTTCCTTCACTTTCTAATTAAATACAATTTTATGTGATTAGTTACTATATTGCCCTGCTTAATCGATTTATATACAGCACACTTTAGAAAGCTTTGTACTGTACAGTGTATATCATTTACAGTGGATTAAATAGTTGATTTAAATATGGTAATTTCTATAAAAAGTTAGGCATCAGGCCATTGGTCAGGACCGTAACCTCCTATTATAATATTGTTTTTATGGGAAAATCAGACTCAACTTGCATCATTTTGACTTACAGCACCTTTTCCAGGAACGTAACCTGCCGTAAGTGCGAGGACTGCCTGTACTATATTATTCATGATTAGGATATAATTCTTTTCATTACAGTTGCTGTTGTTATGGAGGGAGCCTTGGCACGCCCAGGCAAATCTTCCTAGCAGGGCGCTTTTTATCACACTTATAATTAGCAATGGGAAAACATCCAAAGCCATTCTCTGTATTTTGTAGCCATCAAGACACTTCATCTTCTCTTATTTCCAGGCTTTAGAAACTTATCCTCTATGATTACAAACAGATGATGGCAGAGGATGGAATCAGATCTCAACAGAAGTGCATTCCAGTCAGCTGTGGGCTACAGCAGCTTTTCAATGTTCATGTCAAATGCAGGGCAAGCCCTAGTGTTAAACTTTCTACAGGAAAATAAGTCAAATTAAATTTTTAGATACAAGCTTTTAGTATACTTTATTACTTGCCCCTAGATAGCATGTGCTATACAATTTGCAACTCTGTGATTTTCAGAACCCCATAACAGACTTATGCCACTTAAAAAAATTAGTGCCACTATGCAAAATACCAAAAGACATAAGGAGCCCCACCATTGAAGTCACAAGAAAATCATGCCCCTTTCCTAACGCAGGAAGGCTTGGTGTTGTGCCAGTACAAATTTAGGAGCCTCTTTGAAAATGCAGCCCTTGAATGTTCAGTGTAACAAAAGGTAAACAGAAAAAACAGCTGACATAAACTCAGCAAATTTCCTAGCAGCTTACCCCAATCCTTACAGTCCAGCTCTCCAAGATGGACAGGTCTGACTTTGAACTAATGTGACTGTCCCTAAACCTTTTAGCTTAAAAAAAAGGTGTGGTGGAGATACAGTCAAGATATTTGAAGTTGTAGATGGGTTTAAATTATTATCTGACCATTAGCTTTCATGATTGTTTAGGATCTTTCCAAATGAGCACAAACTGAGCTTTACAGCTATGGATTTCTCTCTCACCTTTGGGATCTCAATTCATATACAAGAGGTAACCAACTTCATTTATTCTCAGGCAGCTCTAACCAGCTCAGATGAATGGGTCATCACAGCTCATTACTTAAGGGGGTATCATCCAAAATTCAAGTCAGCCTCAAATGGCAAGAGTTCAAAGCTACTGTTACTTCTTGATCTAAAGGAATCAGCACCTGGTATATGAATCTGCCATGCATCATTTGAGCAATAGGGTCTGTACAGCCTTTACATAGGAATGAGCCTTCAGCACTCTCACAAAGGTTTTTGGATCCTTACTTCTCTTTATAGGCAGTAAAATGTATCTCCCACATTTACAAAACACCCATTTCTTCTACCAGAATGTACTCAGCCACAACTAATGATTCAGAACATCATCTCTAAATTAACACCTATACTCCTCCAAGGGCTTCAAGTCAAAGCAATGCAATTTATCCTGAAACAAGACATCATCATGCAAATTGCTTCCAGAATGTCTGTTTTTTTGCTTGTAGGCAGATCCAGGAAACAGGCACAGCTGAGCTCTAGGTGAAAAACCACCCAGAAGAGAAAGCATGATGCAAAAGTGGTAATTTTGTGACACACACACAAATGGTACTCAGGGTACAATTATAGTAGCGCTCTTGGTCTCTTGCTCTTGTTCAAAGGAGTAATTACAAGTGGGGTTTTTGGAAGCATCTCAAAGTAGAGGCTGAGGCCACACATTTGGAAGGCTTGGATGCTATTCTTGGAGCTGCTTAAATCAGAAGGAAATTGCAGAGACAGAGAAGGCCCCACTGAGGTTAAGGAGGGAGTGTTACTTAGTGGTTAGTGCTGGTACCATGATTCAGGAATGCCGGTGGGTGGGGGGTTGGTTCTGGGAGGGGAAATTGTTCGTGGGTTTCCTAGCCTGCTAGTTTCAGCGGGCAGCTGTACTCCCTTATGAGTCCCTCAGCCAGTCCTCATAAGTGACATAGTCCTTGGGTATCAAGCAAATCAAGGAATAAGCCAATAAAACCAAACCCTTCTGCCTTATCCTGGGCACTTGAGGAAGGGCCTTCGGGCGCTGACTCCTAGCACAACAGCCCAGGCCACTTGTTTAACATGCAGCTATAGTCACTGCTTGCTTCCTCCTCTCAACCTATCCCTTCACAGTCTTTTTCCTGGCCTTTTCCTCTGGGGTCTTTAAACTGGCCTCATTATCAGAAGACTCACAGCTGACTGCTCCTTAAGGGGACAGAGCACTCCATTACAGAAATACTGGCTAATGATTACAACAGGAGGTCATAAGCAATGCTTGGTTCTACCCAGTCCCTGACTGGGGCAGATTAGTAAAGGCCCCAAGTAATTCAAGAGGCAGTAATTTGGGTGCCTCCATCCCTAGGTGCCTGGCTGAAGACCAAACATTTACAACAAAAGGTACTAAGGGAAAGAACAGCAGTGAACAAGCCAAGGAGAGCTCAGTGGCTTCAGGCAGCAGCACATGCTTACTTGCAGACATGCACGTATAGCAGTCGCCTTGGTATGGCTGTAGCCAGCAGCAACTTAGATTTTTAAATGACCGCAAGGTGCACGTATCCTGCCTGAGTGACAGACAGGCAACTCCTGGACTAGCCTGCAATGAAAACCAATCCCCAACTTCACAATACCCTGCAGGAAAACAATCATATAATCTACCTTCCAGCAAATATTTTACTGCAGTCACAGGGCAGTTTTGGAGAGATTCCACTGGGTAAATATTTTAACCTGCTTGTAACTCACCAATAAAAGAACTTACATGAAAAGGATTTATAGCCAGGACATGGTTCTGGCACTTTTTTTTTTTTTTCTTCAAAATTGCTGCTAATAAAATTTTTCCAAGATGAAACAGTAAGGGGGAAAAATGACAGCTCCCTGGTAGTAATATAAACATCTAATCTCTTTATTTTAAAAAGCAGGGCTTCTACAGGAGAAGCCAAGTGACAACATCCAGAGATAAGGACACGTCAAGAGAATTTTGAGCAACACAGATGAAAATGGAGCAGCCTGTCTCAGACAGCCATGGTTAAATGAGGTTTGGGGCACCCACATTACAATAAACTTTTAGGTCAGTGATTGTCAACTGGGGTGACACAAGATCCTGCCAAGGTTGTTGTGATGCCAGCCCCAGTGCCAGGAGGCAAACAATCACTCCTCTTCTCTCCCAGTGCTGGGCACCCGAGCATCCCACAGACAAGCAGTGCCTGTGGCTTCTTCCTACCCCCTGGCAGCTTTCATGCCAGCCCCAGTGCTCCCAGCAGTCTTCTGTGCTGCATGTGCATGCATGAGCAGATAGGTAGTCAAGGGACTAGGAGCAATGGCCAGGACTAGGAGCAATGGCCTCAAGCTGCATCAGGGCAAATTTAGGCTGGAGATCAGGAGGAAATTTCTGACTGTGAGAGTGCTCAGGCACTGGAAGCTGTGGATTCTTCCATGCTTGGAAACCTTCAAAAGCAGGTTAGAAAGCTATGTGCCTGGGGTGGTTCAGTCACAGATGATCCTGCCTTGAGCAGGGGGCTGGACTAGATGACCTTATTGGGTCTCTTCCAGTCCTGCTTTCCTATGCTCTTATGGGACAGGGGGACTGCACTTTCAGCCCAGCCCATCCCCCATTCCTCCTCCCCTCCTCTCATGCTCCTGGGGCCAGCAGGAGGGGTCATGGGTATACATGGCTCTGGTTGTCAGCATTCAAGTCCCCAGTAAAACACCACGTGCCCCCTCAGGTACAGGTACAGGCACAGGCTGGGAGGAAGCAGATGGTAGAAACAGCAAGGCATAGTGAGTTGAAGGCCTGCCTCCACCCCCACCTCACCTGAAACAAGCTAGATTCTAGCTCAGTGGTTTTCAGCAAGCGTGCCTCTAAGTTTGGAAAAAAATTATGAAGGGGTGGCTTGAGACTAAAAAGGTTGAGAACCACTGGGTTAGGGTTTGACCCTGTCACTGTTGGAGTAGGAACGTAAGATGTGCCACACTGGGTCAGACCACAGGCCCATTTGGCTTGGTATCTTCTCAGTGGTAGAGTGGTTCATCCCCTACCTGTCTCCCCCTGGTTGTGGTTGTGGCTTCCAGCAGATCACTAATAATAAATCACTTGTGAGTGGCTTATCCAAGTCACTCAAGTGCCAGTAAAACCTTGATATTGCCATATACCACATTCTTCCTGATTCAGAGAGCTGGGAAAGTCAAGAAAAGCTGAGAATACCGTACAGCCAGCAGATGGGTGACTTATTAGGTAACACAGCCAGTGCTCACAACTCTAAGAGCTCTTATTGAAGCAAGGACAGGGGCACTATGGAATTGCACAGGGATGCCTTAGTAAACTGGCCAAGCTGCAGCTTAGGGTGCAGCCTTAAACTAGGGGCTCCCAACCTTTTCATGCTGCAGCCCGGCAAGCTGTGGACTGGAAGCGGCTGCAGCTGCGGCCCAGCAAACTGTGGATGACTGCGCACAGCCCTGCGGCTGGAATTTCTGGCCAGAATACAGGTAAAGGTATTTCTACCCCCTGGGCAGGGGGGTAGACCAAACCTCAACCGTGGGCCCTGCGGGAAGAGTTGCAGCCTCTCTGCCAGGCTCGGCAGGGCCACGGTTTGCCAGTCCACAATCACCTCTGGTCCAGCAGCCAAAGCTTAGAGGCTCCTCATAATGTAAGGCCCTAAGCTATAGTTTGCTTAGCTTATGCCTAAATCCGGCACTGCTGCAGCACCCAGTTTTTCCATCAACAGCTGCACTGCAGTGGGGCAGGAGGACACTATGGAGTACAACCAGAGTGAGACAACCTCCCATAAAGTGTACTCCATGTCCCTGATGACTCTCACCTGCTACCTCAGCAACTGTGTATTTGCACACAAAGTGTTTGACACAAGGCAGGTCCTATAAAGACATGCTACGAACATAGATTTGTTTTTTGGTGTAGACCGATATTTGGGTTTGTCAACGCTTTGGACAGAGTACTTGATGGGATGATACAAAACACACAAATAAATAATTATTACTAATAATACTAACAATAATATCAATAGGATCTTTGTCCCAATGTCTTTGGCCCAAGTTCCTTCTCTCTCCCCTATTTTGGAATAAGTTGGGAGCAGGTTGATCATAGCCTTCCACTCAAGAGCTAGCTGCATTTCACTGGCTCTGTACATCGTTTGTATGTAGTTTCAATGCACCTTAAACACATCAGGGAGGAAAGGCAGTGTATAAATATACACTATGCATTATAAGTATACATTATGATTTAGTCTAAGTTTGTTCTACCAGGCAACAGTAACTTTTAACTTAATTTTCTCTCATTAAATTAGCCACCAGAGGGAGCCATTATAGCTTCAGAAATACTGAACAGAGTCATTAAGAGAAGTTGCTTACAGATTTCAGAACTGCAGCTGCTGGGTTTAAGATACCCCTCTTGGCTCTGGTCTTTTGCCTTCAGGTGAATGTTCTCTGCACAAAGGCTAATGTTTCCCAAGGCATCCAACAAATGCAGAATCTTCACAGCTGAGCTCAGTGATGGTTTGCAAGAAGGGGAAAAGGTCTGCTCCTTGTCCTGCCTCATCCACTCAAGGAATGACGATGTTTTTCAGGAACTGAAATTTGCTTCTGAAACAGCAGGTGCTGCAAAGGGAAAGAATTGACCATGTGAAATACCAGGTGAGCAGCAAACATTGTCTAAGGCACATGTTTTCAGTCCTAGCAAGCAGTGGGTCCTAGTTCTTTTACAGTCTCACCAGGACTATTTCATTCAGTGCTGTTTTTCTAATTGAGGCCCCAGTCCTGAAATTATTTTAACCTATACTAGTGTTAACAGGCCAACTGATGTCAGCCAGTACCATTCACATATTTAATGTTACAATTAAGCAACTAAGCACGTGGTTTTCTGGGATTGAAACCTGTCTTTTTTTTCCTTTGCAGTTCTCATTTTAGATGCCTGCATGTCTGCCATAATCTGAACTTCCTTTAGTGAGTGGTATCTATGAAAATTATGACATATCAAGCTGAGAAATTAAGAGCTCTGGTAATTAAACTCCTTGGCTAAGTACAGACAGTCAAAACACCTGAGGATAAATCAATTCAATCTTCACAGGTTTATTTAAGCTATGTAGATTGAACCAATAAGCAAATAAACAGACATTCACTTTTGACTTCAGAAGTCCAACTATATGCCTGCAGTAGCCAAGGCCAGAAGCCAAGGGGCCCTAGAGCATGTCTCCCTACTGAGCTGGAGCAGACAGCTTGGACCAAGACTAGGCCACCCACCCGTTGTGGGGGGGTTTATAAGGGAGATGCAAAGTAGCCTGGGATGCTAGGGGACTCTGAGTTGACTTGAATCTGGTGGGTATCTGGGACAGAAGTTCAATATGCTGATTTAATCTAAATCAGTTAAGTGTGATACTACATCCATCCAGGTTATCTTAAACCAGTTTTGGCCATTTTGAAAGTGGTTTATGTGCACTGATTTCTCATGTTGTAGATTTGAACCAGTTTCCAATCACTTATACCAGCTTGTCTGCAATTTCTGTCCCTAGTTTGAGGTTTCTCCAGCTGAGGTATGAAATTTAGCCAGCAGATGGCCTCACTCTGCATTTATCATCCTACATAACACCCAGAGGTAAGTAGCCATGTTAGTCTGAAGGAGAGAGAGAGATCCACAAAGTTAAATGTTGACTCTCAGATCACTGCATTTAACTTCCCTAAAATCAATGGTAAAATTCAACTCACAGCAGGATGCATTGAAAGCTGACTTTCAATGGCCTTTAAATCCAGCCTTACTACAAAACACCTCATGGTTAGTAAGTTGTGATCATGTCTCTATGCATGTACAAGTGAAAGAACTTACTCCCTTGTAAGTGAATCAGTGTAACAAGCTGGGCATTCTCTTCTGCAAGGATGGTTTGGTTGCAGTCCTGTCTCATCTTCATAGTTTTTAAAGATAATTATTATCTATTTAAACAAGTAGCATGTAAGAGCCATAACCAAGATGCAGGCCCAGTTTTGGAAGGCAGCCATAAAATGGACAGTGCAAGAAAAGAGGCAACAGGATTCAGACAGATTAGGGGACAGCATAGAACAAGCGAGGCAGGATTGCTGTAATAAAAAGTGGCTACAGAACCCCAGCCCTGCAGCTACATTGTCCACCATTAGCAGCACAGCTCTACAAAGCAACAGTCTCTGAATGGCATAAAAAGGCCGCCTAGGAGCCCAAAAAAATTGTGGGAGAAGAGGTCCAACTCATAAATCCCTGAGGAGACTCCTATCTGTTACTTTATCATTTGCCAGAACTCCTTTCCAGTAAGCAGGGTAAAAGTTGTTCTCCGTCCTTACTTGGCAAGAACCATTTCTCTTGCCATCTGTTCAGCAGGGGTTGGAGGCAGCCGTGATGAGTCAAGACCTGTGGAGAGCAAGAGAGAAAAACCAGAAGCTTACAGAGTTGTTTTTTTTCTTGCCTCCCAGTACCCTCCAGTCCCTGGGTGGAGTACTGTTGTGGATGAAGACCAAGACAGCTGCCTAGCAGGACCTATCTGTTCTGGGATAAGCATCAGGACACATATCACTTTATACAAGGAGGGAGATTTAATTGTACCCCTGTGGTGAAACTACTCCAATCCTATACTTCCAGGCCAGCAGAATACACTCACTGCTGCCTGAGGGGGAAGAAAGCAGTATTTGCTCTGTAAAAGTTGGGTAGGTCTTGAATAATTTGGGCACCTGTTTGTAAGCAGGGAGTCTATGGTAGGTGGTGCTGGGATGGATGTGCGTGAGGACAAAGTAGTGAGGTATACATGATTGAGACAGCCAGAGTGTCAGAAATCACAGAGGTGTGGGATTTTGACATTTGGGATTCCCCAACCCACAGAAGAAATTGCTTAGATTCACTGTGGTAGGATCCTGAGCATGTACATGGAGGAAGCTGGAGAGAGCTATCCATCAACATACCATGGCACTTGCAGTACGTTTTGTAGTGATTATAATGTGTGCATAATGTGCGACCAAAGAGGTAACTTCTACACTGAACAGCAGAGGAAAGAGGACATGCAACAGCCTGTATATAACCAGCCCAATGAGCTGTTACACCAGAAAGTGTTGCTTAGCAGTGTAAAGCAATTGGCATGCTGCTCAAAGAGGAAGTACAGACACATTCAGGCCCTGATGGGAACCTGGGCTGGATCCACGGAATAAATATCATCGCTTGTTTTTTATTAGGCAGTGCTGACAGCCACACAAGTGATGGGTTTCTCATTGTATGATGTATATAATTTTTAATTATCTCTTTCAATTTGTTTGATGAGGGCATTCACAGACAAGCAATACCTATTGTATTGACATAGTTGTTATAACTGGAAATTGCATTTCTGTACTTTAAAGATAGTGGGATTATACTCTTGATGATTTGTTGATAAAGTTTCTGTGCACATTATCCATCAAAGAGTCTTCACTAACTTCTTTTACCAGATAATGCATTGCAGTTTCAATCAATAATTTCTGTAAAACAGCAACTGGAAAATACCTTTCTACAGAACAGACTATCACACTGCCATGGTTAACACACAGTTCAATAGCACACATTCCTAAGAATAGGTCTTAATCTGAATTTCAATTTCATGGTATGGCAAAGGTGTTGATATATAAAGCGATTGGCAAGACAGGAAGACCTGGCTTATTAATTTAGGTCAGATCACATCAGATATAATTACAAGGGCATCTAATCAAATGGAAAAGGAGAGAGATGCAATTATTCTGAGAAGAAGCAAGTTGTTTCCCATCATAATGAAAAGGTTAATTACTATGATAGTTGGAAAATATTGTCTGTTCTTCCTCACATTTTTATCTTGAGTTTTTCACTTGCTTGTAATTACTTCTTTTCCAGGAGCAAATCCAAGATTCAGGCCCTCCACTGACAAAGATGCTTAGCTAACACAATATAGGGAGAAACTGGGGGGACTTGGCATCTGAAGGGCTGGTTAAGGGCTCAACTGTTGCACATCAGGACCCTTCTCTTTGCCATTTAAATAGATGGGAGCTGCCAAAGCATGGCCATTGAGAATGGAAATTAAGAGAATCATGGTCACCAACTAACTGTATACCTAGCTCTCCTTCATTTTAGGAGGTTCAGTTCATTGCATAAAATATCTTATGAGTACATCATCTAGACAAAGACGTCTAATGACCTGATGCTAACACCAGCTCTTACGCTGCGTTTTTCGTCTCTAGATCTCAGAGCTCCACAGGAAATGAAAGCTTTAGGGCATTATCCCCATGTTACAGCTGGCCAGAGAGAAAGCTGGAAATGGAGCACAGGTCTCCTGAATGTTAGTCCATTGCTCTCGCTGTGACAGCTGCTTTATGAATGTGACGGCTGCCTTCAAAGACCACTGGGAACTGAACCAGTATCCTCCAGAGCTAAAAGAATGATTGACTACAGCTTGAAATAGCCAAGCCTGTATAGGAAGGGGTTGTGAAAATCTATATCCTCTGTGGGTCAGTGCAAGGGGTTCTTCTCCCACGTTCATTAGTTGGTTACATATCTAGTAACAAGGGGAAAAAGTAAAGTACTTATTCTCCTAAGATTGCAGTCTGAATCCTGAACCAGAATGACTGTGTGAGAAAGCAAAACCACCAATATACTTCTAGCCATCTGCAAATCCAGTTCAGGATAGGGATGCCTGCATAATCTCCCCCACGCAGGGCCACACAGAACGAGGTGTCAGTGTGGTGGGCACTAACAAAACTAACTTTGCTTACAAAGTGAAAAACCTCCTTTGCAAAAAGATTTGTATGGTTAAGCTAAATTGTTTCCTGCATCATTGGCTGTGAATAGAGAAGGATTAATCTGTTTTGCTGCAGCTTTAAATCAACAAAATGCTGTTTTTAACTAGATGTTTCTCCTGAGGGTTTGTGACAGTTGCATGAATGTTGTGTGACTGCTCTGTGGAAGTAAATTTATTCAAAATGCTCTGGTAAATTTCTGGCAGTTTGGAGGACTCTCCCAGTCAGAACACATGCACAGGGAAGAACAACAGGTAAGCCAGCAACAGTAGAATAGTAACGTAATTCAAGCTAGCATGCTGCACAAGCAGTATTTACAGGAATGCTTACAAACCAGGGAATGCAATGGCTGTTTGAGGAATACAATAATAGCCATATTATCTAAGCCAAATAAACCCTTTCCTTATTGTTGATTAAATAGCTGCTCTCTCTCTAGTTGTGAAGGCTGGTAATAGAGAAATGGAACAAGTAGCAGCTCAAAAAGGCACTTACTGCTTTGAAGAGATAATTGGTCGATCAATCATTTCAAGTGGAACTGTACAGGGAGTAAGTTTATTTTCTTCAATACAGGAAGGATGTTGTGAAATCATAAGAGCTTGTCGAATATTTGTTTCTTGTACAATGCATATGATCCTAATGTTGTGCATCTTTAGCAACCTTATGAAGTTTTTGAAATGTTGTAATTTTCTTTACTGTGGTCACCTGACCAAAAGAAAGGAATTGATTTTGATTTAGTGTCTGTTCCTTAATCCAAATTAACTATTTTCCCCAAAAACAGAATCAGCCGATTACAAATCTATGAAGTTATGCTAGGCAACGCAAACTATGCCCCTAACCAAAGCACGCACTGTTATCCCTGTACCAATGCCAGTGGCCAAAACCACAACTACAGAGCGCCCCAGAATTATCCCTGCTGCTCTCTCGCAATGCTTTTCAGCTGGCGCTAATGAGATTCCAAAGTGATAATGGAATAAACTTACTGTCCAGGCTCAAGAGCAATGTTTTAGTCCCAACATGAAACAAATACACTACATACAAAATTAGCACTTACACTAACAAATGTATGTAAAAAAGGTGACTGAATCTATGCAGTTGTGTCTAATATTAAATAATCATTATTAAATTGGTAGAGGATAGTGCGAACACACTATTCAGCAATGCCCATATACTGTCTAACTCAGTGGGTCTCATTTTTTTGTACCAGTCCAGGACCCATTTGTAAACATAAATGGCCACTCCCAACCCACTGCCCCCCATCCCTAGGCCTCAGCCCCAGTTTGTGGAGCAGGGGGTGGGTGTGTGGGGCAGGGTGGTGGGAGAACCAAGCAGCCCATTGCAAGCTGGAACTCTGCCACCCTGCAAGGGAAAAGCCAGTTTCCCACGTTTTTCTTCCTTAAAGGACATTCCATTTTTTAAATTTGTTGATCCATTTTTAAAGTTTGTTCACGCCCCTTTCATATACTTTTGTGACCCACTTTTGGGTCATGACCCACGGGTTCGGAAGGCTGGCTAACTGACAGGACAGGGTAAGAGGACTTCTCAAAGCAGCCTTCAAAGTCCCTCTGTGGACTTGCTGATGTTCCTATGCCTCTTCCAGCCTCACCATCATTAGAAGGCATCATTTTCATGATGAATTTGGCTTCCTCCCCCCACTTCAATCCCCACCACAAAGATACAAGCATTTTGCTTTGCCCCACACATTACTCTGAAACCTAAGCATTTCCAACAGTGGTGCATAGCATTCTGCTTCTCCTATTTAGTTTCTACCTAAGAATTACAAGACTGAAGACCTATGCTTTACACTCTCTTAGGGTGCTTGTACATATGGCAAAAATGTCATTTGTGTGGCTTAACGGAATTATACAATACTTGTGCACCAGTTTGGGGGGTTTTAAATAAGTTTGCATCATTGTAAGCTAAACCGCATCCTGATGTAGTTTAATTTGCAACGTTGCTGTCAGCTTGCCCCCCCAGCCACAAGAGAAGCAGGCAGGCTCCACAGAAAAAAAGGATTGGGCCCTTCGCAGCTCCTGCTGAAGGCAGAATTGGTGAGGGGTCTGATTCTTTTTTGGGTTTTTTTTCAGAGGAGCCTCCCAAGCTCTCCCGCATCGGGGTGAGGGCAGCTGCCAGTGGGCCAAACAGGCCCTGAGCTGCAAGGGGTCCTGGTCCTTCCCTCTGCAGTAGCAGTACCCCCTGCAGTTGCCTGAGCAGGCTGCTAGCAGGCTGGGTGCTGCCCCAGCTTAGAGGCAGCGCCCAACCCAATCCAACTTTTCTCCAAGCCTGCGTGCTGGAAGCCCTCTGGGCGCTGCTCCCCAGGTGGCCTTCGGGAGGAGTTGAATTGGCCCGGGTGCTGCCTCGGACCTGTGGCAGTACCCAGCCCACTAGCAGCCCACCTGGGTGGCACTGGGGTTGCTGCCACCGTGGAAGGACGGGCCAGGGGCCCCCCTACAGCTCAGAGGCTGATCAGCTCACCAACAGCTGGCCCCCCAGCTGCAGGCAGACTCCAGCTCTGCCAAAAAGACAAAAGAAAGGATTAGGCCCCTTGCCATAATGTGACAGAAAAACTGAATTGGTGGGTTTCAATTAAAAATCCACCATTTCAATTTAGGGAGCACAGAGTAAAATCTTGAGGACTAAACCACCGTCATGTGTACAAGTGCCCTTAGTGTAGATCCCACTACCACATATTTTTTTCCCCCAAGCCAGATGTGCAGTTCTGCTGCTAGTACAAAAGTGTCAGAGATCTCTGCAGTCCTCCATTTATTATTTGAGCAGAGAAATGTTTTCTGTGTCTTCCTGCTCTTAAGTTAGTCATTCTTTCATCATCTCTAAGAACTTATCTGTTAACAGCACAAATGCTTAAATAGAGCTCATGGTCCTACACAGCAGATTGCAAGGGGCTTACTTCAAAGTCCACTGGAGTCCGTGGAAACGCTCACCTATTATACTTTGAATCAAGCTCTGGGCTTTACATACAGGAGATATCAGAGAACACTGTGCAAACCATCCCTGAACACAACTTTTTCCAGTCCTATAATTAGCTAAGACAAAACAGATTTTAAAGGACTAGCCCCCCTCGAACAGAGGGCCTACCTTATGTCTTCCAATTCTTCACCACTTACTACTCCTTGAACTGGAGTTGTGCAAAAGGTATCCACAGGCAGAGGTTTCATAGAGGCACCTGGGCTTTCTGTATGCTGCAAAAGAGGTCTCCAGGCTGGCTTTATACAAGCTGTTACAGAGAACATGCAACAACATGTCATCTATGGCAGCACTGAACCAATGTGGAGAAGCTGCTCCAGCCCATAACAAATACCTCCATCAGCATACATCTCAGCTGCTTTGTAAAACATGCCTGTCCTGCAATGGCCATATGGTTACCTATTTAAGAGCATGAGCCAAGAGAGCCCCAACCCTTGCCCATTTTAAACATTCATGATGTCAAGAAAACAAAAGCCTAATCTCCCTAATGGCTGTGTCCATGCTACATTGCACCTTTCAAAGGCAGCACTGTCTCAAGATGTAATTATATTGTTCATACCTAGACTTTATTATTACCTTCCTCAAATTCAAGAGAAAAACCCAAAACAAAACAAAAAACAAAACAAAAAAAAAGACTTTCCTCAAACTTTCTGTTCCAGAATCATTCACCAGCTGGAGAGAGTTAGGCATGTAAAGGTGACCTTGTAGTGAATGTTAAACATTTGTGGGAAAAGGAGGTTCTAACAAGCTGGTTTGCAACCTTCAGTAAAATGAGCAGTTTAGCACCCCAATGCATTGCCATGCTTCAGCAGACAAGAACCCTGAACAGCTGGAAATAACTTCAGAATATAAATGCTAGAAGTTTAAATCAATATTGCTCTGTGTTGAAAGGGACATACATCAGCACAAGAGCTGTAATTATTAAAACTGCAACAATTATAAATCTAATTGCCTTTTCAGCTCTGATTAAATTTGTTTCCCATTCATCAGGGACCATGCTAACGGCCGAATCACTTTCACTTTACAAGATTTGTATTAGACACTGAAAGGGGAGTTTCAAATCCAAACCAAAACCACTTCAACAGAAAAACTTTTTTCTAAGTTAGTAAAAACTATAGCATAGTACTAAAGGACATATAACAGACATTCATAAAAGGCAAATTAAATCTTTCCCTTACAATGTCTTCATTTAAGGAGAGTCGTTCCTGGTAAGCAATGCCATGTGCTGTATCACTGAGTGAACCCAGACAACATAGCTCGTCGTTCCAATGTTTCTGACAGAAGTAAAGCTCAGCAATTGTTCTCCTGTTTTATCAGGTGCGGGTTTGAAGCAGAGAACGCTTTGCAGTGCAGAAACTAGTGATGAAGACAAATGTTTTGAGAGTGTGGTATGTGCCTGTGTTGGTGCTGTGTCTGAATGCAGCTGAGGATTTCCAATGGACAAAGAATAACCCGGGCTCCTTCTATTATGGCACTTTCCCAGCTGGTACTTTTCATCTCTAGTTGTTTGTGGTTTTATAGTATTTTTGTCTCATTGATGTTTTTGTGCAAGAAACTTGGTAAAAGATTGTCCTTTGGAAGGAAAACATAAGCACAGTGTCAAGCCTTTCAGGGGAGAGGGAGAAGGCAGATGGGAAACTCCTGGGTCACCATAGCCTCTTGCAGAATATACATTCATGCATTCCATTGCTCTTTGCCATAGGAGTGCACTTGGGTGTAGATATTCATGCTGCAGCAAAATGGTACATACTGATTTGAGTGTTTCACCCCCAGGGTTGCCCCTGCTGTACAGGATCAGGCAAGGGGCAGGGGTAGGGTGCTCCAGAACTTGGAACTCATCACTTCTGATAAATCATTTACAACAAATTTAGAAACATGGGGCTACACCTTAAAATACCCCTCTCGTACTCACTCAGCTCAGCTAGGTGTATCTGAATGTCACAAAAGGAGGGTGGCTTTTTGCATGCTCTAAACCACATTTTATTTCCTGTTTAATATTGTCTTTTGAAAAAACTGCCTCATCTGTCAGAAATACATACAAATAATTAAAATGTTCTTCTTTTAAAATGTTCCAGACTGAATAAAAAGCTTGTATCTTAAAGTGCTTTGTGGATATTAATTAATCACCTACGGGAGAAAGGCACTGAACAACCAATTGTCTCCACTTTGTCATTGGTGTGTTTGTTTATTGCTACCTATAGGTTTTTTATGGGGTGCCGGCAGTTCTGCCTACCAAACTGAAGGGGCTTGGGAGGAGGATGGAAAAGGACCAAGCATCTGGGATGTTTTTACTCATAAAAAGGGAAAAGTGTACAAAAATGACACAGCAGATTCAGCATGTGAAAGCTACTACAGAGTGAAGGTATGATTAAAAAAGAAGAAATACTGTTTCTATATTATGGGTATCCAGCAATCATTAGTAACAGTTTTTATTATGCAGTTCCAATTAGCAGCAAAATGAAAGTTGTATCATTCTGATACTCTTGACATTTGTAGTTAAGACTATAACCCAGCCTATGAAGCCATGAACTGGTGTTTAAAACTACAGCCAGGTGAAATTTTAGGCCAAATTTTTGTTCTGCAAAAAAATGCAGATCTAGCAATACTTAAATAGTTCACAGTTTTATCTCCATTTTCCTGAATTGTTAATGCCAAAAGGAAACCCCACCTTGTTTAAAAAGTTGAAATGTTTAGCTTCAATATATAAACTTGTTGGATTCAAAGTGACTTTATTCTGAACTCACACTTCAACAAACAATGAGTGAGCTGAGGCACCTTCCTGTTGTTGTCAACAAGGTTTATCTGGGATGGTGAGGGAAGAGGTAGGATTTCAAACATGTCCCCACTGGGCGCTTGTACACATGACAAGGGGTTAGTCCCCTGAATTGAAATGGTGGGTTTTTAATTGTGAGGATTAAAAACCTTCCGTTTCAATCTAGGGGCTTCCGTCACTGTTACAGTGAGGGGCCTGATCCCCTGGGTGGCCCCGGGGGGTGCTGCCACCGCAGAGGAAAGGACCAGGACCCCTGCAGCTCAGGGGCCCTGCCAGCAGCTTGCCCCCCAGCTTCAGGAGAAGCGGGCAGGCTCCATGAAAAAAAAAATCAGGCCTCTCGTTGCTTCTGCCTTCAGCCTGCTTTCCCACAGCCCGGAGGCGAGCTGTCAGATTAAAGGCTGGAACGTTACAAGTAGCTATGTTGCAAATTAAACTAGGTGGGGATGTGGTTTAGTTTGCAACGTAAGAAACTCATTTAAATCGCACCCCCCCCCATACATGTAATATGTGACACAAACCACAAAAACGGGCAATTTTTTGCCACATATACAAATGCCCACTGTGTCCTCTCAGCTCTCGCCAAGGAGCACTACGCTGTCAGCTCCCTGCTTGGAATCCCACCCCAAAGCACAGAACTGTACTATACCAGGAAGTCAGGCCTCTGGATTCTGTTCCAGGGGCAGGTGCCTAAAAGCTAAACCCTACGAGGCATCAAAGCCTTTTAGGGACTCTAACAGTAAATGAATTGCCCAGTGCTACACAGGCAATCTGTGGCAAAGCAGGGAGTGGAATCCAGATCCAGCCTCACCACAGAACCATCTTTTGGTTCTCTCGCTCATTTTCTGAGAGAGGGTATAGCATATAAACATCACCGGTAACAGCGTAACTCACTTTTCTTCTTACCCAATGTAATATTTAATCCCCTGTTTATAATTACATGAAATAATAATTCCCAAAGTGGTATTTTTTGCTCAGTCTGCAACAATCCCTCTTTAATATTTACCCATTCCTGAATATTTATGCAGTCTGGCACCTTATAAACCAACTTGTTCAGAGGACCATGAGCTTTCATAATCTACAGCCTACTTTGTCAGATGCTATGAATGGACTAATGCACATTACATTACATTGCACTATATTTTGTAATGCCATTCCTAGTAATATATGCTCGCCCAGTATTCAGTCCTGATCTTTAAAGAAAGACGTTTTGTAGCAGTTAGACATTCATCCAGTGTTGCAGCTGGCACAACTTTTGAGGCAGCTTTACAAAATTAGTTTTCACCTGCCCAGCTACACACTCCACACATGGTGTTTTGTATAAAACACAAACCTCTCCACCCATTTTTCTTAGACACTTTGCATTGCATTGTTTCACACAGCCACAAGATTCAGTTTACTTTTTTCTATGAAACATCTGGGCATGTGTGCACTAGAATCATGGAGGATGTTGATGCTGGATTTTACTGTGGATCTAAATAACTTAAATGGTAAACATGTACCAGGTAAATTACTTTTTTGCCGTTGGCTGGAGCTTTGCTTTTGTATAGGAAGATTAGTCAAGACTAGCAGAAAAAAGGCATGTTAGGCCTTTGTGCTTTTTTGTAAACTTTTGATTTTTCTTTAGCTTTGCTCTGAGAAAAGTGTCTCTAAATAGCAGTTCCACTCAAGAGACAGGGCTCAGCAAGCAGGTTGCTTGACTGATAGGCAGTT
The DNA here is from genome assembly GCF_030867095.1 of Alligator mississippiensis. Lineage (NCBI taxonomy): Eukaryota > Metazoa > Chordata > Crocodylia > Alligatoridae > Alligator > Alligator mississippiensis. The sequence continues at coordinate 4,861,555 of NC_081834.1, forward strand.
TATTTTACCATGAATTTTCCTTACCAATCAGGGATGTGCTGGAGGTATATGCAGTTAAGCTTGCTGCCAGCTATCAGATGATAAGGGAGTATTTTTGATCCAGGTGAGATGAAGGGAGATGCAGTCAGTTGCTAACAAAAAAACTATGAAAAAACATATTAAAATTAAAACTAACTTATTCTGAAGTAAGAGTAGGTCATTTTATTGATAGCTAATGGGAAGTTAAAAATAACAGTAAAGAACCTTACTGGCAGGAAAAAGGGAATTTATAAAGGATCAAAGTGTTAGAAAATAGCATTATAGTTAAAAATCTGATCACAACTTTGGAAAGCAGTAATAGTAGTAAATTAACTGTTCTTATGCAGGATGTTTTAGATTGTATACCAGACACAGTTAAACTGCTTTCCATCTTATATTTTAAAAATATTTGTCTCAGTATAGTCCCATGCTAGTTGGTAATTCCAGCTATTTATAACAGGGGTGCCAAAGATATGGCCTAGCCCGTTGAACCACATTAACCGGCTGCTATTGGCATTTTTCTAAAACTTCATGCAGAGACTGGATTAAATCTAAAAGAGCAAAATAGTAAAATGAGAATTTTTAAATAAGACCATTATGTAGTTTTCCAGTGGTTTTTAAATAACATAAATACAATAACAGACATTCAAATGATTACATTAATTGTCACCGTGGGGAGGAAATTACAAATTTCTATCTCCTAGATCTGAGTGGGAAGGCTTCAGAATATGGCACTACTAAAAATGTATAGATTCCAAACTAATAACATTTTGTGCACATAACTGGGATGACTGGGTGGTGTATTTAAAGCTGATCTTGTATAAAATCCCTATATTGAAGAGTGTTGGCACAAATCTGAGTATCTACTAGGTTATTCTGTAGTCTGGCAAAGAGCTACTACTTTGATGCCAAATTTTCAGTCCAATTTTGCAGACTCACTCCTGACTACATCCACACAAATGGGAGTGCTCAAGCCCCCATACATACATATGCAAATCAAGCCTCATTGTATGTGCAAGTAGCTGTTTGTCCTACTTTTGTAGGATCAGTATGCAAAAGTAGATGTACTCAAGCATATACCATGGATTGAACATTTAGGTAGTTCTCAGTGATCACAGTTTCAAACATATGAAACCTGCCACCACATCCCAAACTGCAGCTGAATCATATGAACATACTAGCCCAGGCAGAAGGATGTTAATTAAGTTTATTTCCTCTTATTCACAGCCCTTGCTACTCTTTTAAAAAGGAGAGTTAGTCAAACATTTTGAAGACTAATGTCAACTACACTTCGTGAGAGACCTTGTGCTCTCGCAGCTTGCCTTTTCCTCTGCTTGATTCCTCAGTGACTGTTGAATTGAACATCACCACATTCAAAGTTTCCAAGGCAACAGAATAAGAGAAAACACGCAAGTTTAGCTTCTTTACTGAGCCTGGTGGAGGATGTTTTAATAGGAGTACAAACGAGCATCACCATTTCAAAGGAAAAACAGTCTTACAACAAGAGTGAATATGACCCAAAGTCATTTATATGATACATTCTTAATGTATTTTAAAACATACCAAAATATATACTAAGCAAAGTATATAGCTTCTGTTGAGAAAATGCACAATGCTTGATGCTTCAGTGAGCAAAGAAACACTTCCAACACTTTGAAATACACTGGCCTTGCTCAGTTTATATTCTGGTAATGTTTTAAGATACATAATGAACATATACAAAGAGCTTTGGGCTAAATTCACTGTTGTTGCAAGAATGCAAAAATCTGTTGCACTTAATACTGGTGCGTCAAAGGAAATACAGGAAGTGATTGCCCCAAAAACAATGTGCTCTGCCAATCTTCTCTTTGTTTAAGTTTTCTCCATTCTGAAGTCTTTTCTTACCACTGATTTCATTTGCAGTCTAATGAGACTGAAGAGTTACTCTTTGGGATTACCAAAAGTTATTTCAAGTGGATTTGCTTTTTTGCAGGATGACATTCAGTTACTGAAGGATTTGAAAGTCCATTACTATCTGCTCTCCATATCATGGCCTCGCATTCTGCCTACTGGCATCAAAAGTAAGCATAGCCATTTAACTAGAAACCTAGAAGTAAGGATGACAAACGATTTTCCTCCAGTTAAGAGTGTCATAGACATGACATTGTATATGTTACACATTACTGTTAAGTATTTTTCTGCTTGCATGGGTTCTCATAGTGCCATCTATTATATCACAGCAAAGGTCCACTTTGAGCCTACCAGCCCATTGAGCTAGTGGAAGGGTGTCAAAGATATGGCCTAGCCCGTTGAACCACATTATCTGGCTGCCAGTGCTGGCTTCTGCACGGGACCAGTCTGGGACCCCTCACATGCCAAATTCAGTGCTCACACTGCAGGAGGGATAGGGAGCTCCATGTGTCCCCTGCATGCTAGATTTGGCACCCGCTCCAGCCAGCCCTGGACCAGCATTACATGCAGTGTTGCCCTCTAGTTTATATATTAAGTTCTACAAAATAATTTTTTTAAATGTTTTCCAAACAAGCTCTACCACAACAAAAAACAACTCAGACAAGCTCTTCAATATGTGTTTTCACAGCAGAAGAAGTAAATGAAATGGGAATACAATTCTATAATGATACAATTAATAGTCTTCTGGAGAACAACATTATCCCTTTTGTGAGCCTCTACCACTGGGATCTTCCACAGGTCTATGAATATTTACATTTTTCATGTTTAATCCAATATTTCCAGTAGGAAATGTATATGTATAAATAAGAAATGGTTGGAATACTAAAACAAACCAATTTTAAACATTCCAGTATACTTTCAAATGTATGCAGAACTGGTTTGTTATCTGTTGCATTTTCATCTTCATCCTGAGATAGTGAACTCTGCCTCATTCACACTACTTATTAGGTGAATTAAATCTTTGCAGCGCATGTTGCTGTCCAGTGTATAAAGTTATATACCAAATAAACTTTATCAACAAATAATGGTATATTGTATTTTAAAGAATATACATGTTAAGCCTTATAATTATTATTTATTCAGGCACTCCAAGAGAAGTATGGGGGCTGGCAGAATGCAAGCCTAATAAATTACTTTAATGATTATGCAAATCTGTGCTTTGAGACTTTTGGTGATCGTGTGAAATACTGGATCACTTTTAGTAACCCTTGGGTAAGTTACAGATATCATCTTTCCCACTGTTTTGAGTGATGTACATTTTTGTTTCCCAAATTTTTGGAATTACCCTATAGTTAAAATTATTTTTGCTATAGGCTGTCGCTGAAGAGGGCTATGAGACAGGAAAACACGCACCAGGACTGAAGCTCAGTGGAACTGGGGCATATAAAGCAGCTCATCACATAATTAAAGTAAAACTAGAAAATGTTTCCTCATTTATTAATATTTTATGTCTGAATTAAGCAAGGAATGTGCATGCAGTCATCTCTCCCCTTCCCTCCCCAGGAAAACGTCTGCTAAAAAAGTATGAATTTCTGAATAGCGTATTTAAAAGCATCCAGTAATTAAATCTAAACTATAAACTACTAGCATTGAAAACAATAAATAAAGACATTGTAGTGGCTGCATTATATAGCACTCTTCTGCAACATTTGAGATTTTTTTAAATTATTTTAGATATGGCAAAATTGATCCAAAAAGGCCATATTAAGGCAGCTTCTAAAATTAAATAGGTGAAATCCTACCCTATAAAAGTGAATGGGAATTTTACAACTGACTTTAGTTACACCAGGATTTCACTAGAATGAGAGGCTTTTCCAGAATTTAGTTGCGATTCAGACACAAGCACAGACTCCTTGAACTGGAGTGTGTCACCCTCACAAAGCTGTTAAGAGGTTTGTGAAGAATTTTTGTACTGGTGCTGCAGACTTTCTACAGAAAAGCTTCCATAAGGAAGAGAAAAAAAAGTTTTGAAAATCCTAATGTAATAAATTCTCAAACAGGCATTGGTGTGACAGGTTTCCCCTCGGTTCTTCATTGGTTTTTGGTACTGATTTCTGTACAGTATGCTAGTGTGCATGTGCGTGTGTGATATAATGCGTGTGTGTTCTTTTACTTACAGACTCATGCAAAGGTCTGGCATTCTTATGATAAGACATGGCGCAGGGAGCAGCAAGGTAATAAGCATGCATGAGATTATATCACTATTTGTAGCAAGGATTTAAAAGATTATGCCCAACTGCAGAACTGTCACTTTTTACTTTAAGGGATGGTTGGAATTTCCTTAACTAGTGCCTGGGGTGAACCTATGGATCTAAGTAACCAAGATGACATAGATGCTGCTGAGAGATACGTTCAGTTTTATTTGGGATGGTTTGCAAATCCTATTTACAGAGGAGACTATCCAGAAGTTATGAAAGAGTATATAGGTAAGGCATACTGACTATTTAATAGCTTGAATACTGTTGCAATTTATTATGGAAAAAATTAGTCATAGTTGATTATATGATTTTGGGGTATATTTAATTTAAAAAATAGCAAGGATCCAATAGTACTTGCTCTTCAAAGTATGATTATTCCTATTAATCAAATAGGAAAACAGAAGAAAGTAGGGAAGTGATGTGCCCAAGGAAAGCAGCAAAATACCTGACTCCTTGTCCTGTGCTTTATAGACTGGGTTTTTCGAAGGAGACGGTGAATTTCAGGTACCCAACTCAGAATTTCTGAGGCTCCTTTGAAAATCCTGGCTTAAATGACTATCTTCTCAGTCTTAGTTTACTTCATGTAACTAGAAAAGAGGCAGATCCTTGTGTTAGAAAAGAAAGCAGTCATCCAAGATCAGTATTTCAAGCTAAGAAAGTTTAGTTGTGTTGGTGGTGGGGTAAAGAAAAGAAGAACAATTCAGTTGCATGGAAGACACTGTTACCATTATTTAACAGCTCTCCTTTTTTAAATTATTTGATAGGTAGAAAGAGTGCCCAACAAGGCTTGGGCTTGACAAGATTACCAATCTTCTCAGCACAAGAGAAAAGCTATATTAAAGGCACATCAGATTTCCTGGGAATAGGTCACTTTACTACTCGCTACATTACTCGGAAGAATTATCCCTCCCTGCAAGGTCCCAGTTACTACACCGATCGTGATTTGCAGGAACTGGTAGACCCAAAGTGGCCAAACCCAGGATCCAAATGGTTATACTCTGTGCCCTGGGGATTTAGAAGGTTACTCAACTTTGCTAAGGTAATTTTAGACTAAGCTTTCTTTAAAAGAAATTAATTCTGTTTTAGACAAGAGTATAAAATGTTTTTTCATGGTCAACCACAAAAATCCAAGACCTCCAGCATTTTTACCAGAATATAGGAGCCTTGTTCCTTGCCACGTACTTACCTTTGGAAAGAGCCATAATGTCAACTGGTATCTGTATGCAATGCTGTAATAAGAAGTGTTAATTTTCAATGTGTGACTACACCATTCTTTAAAAGTAACTGTGCTGAATATGTAAAATTAGAAGCAGTTTGCTAGAAATGTGGTGTTTTAGAAAAATAAAATTAAGTCTGGTTGTATGAAGTACAACTTTCCAATGTCAATGTGCATCGGTGTTTGCAGACACACTATGGGAACCCTCTGATTTATGTGACAGAGAATGGGGTTTCTGAAAAGATATACTGCATTCAACTATGTGATGAATGGAGAATGGAATATCTGAAAGGGTATATTAATGAGATGCTGAAAGGTGAGCTTTAAATAATAGCCTAAAGCACAATTAAACTTTCTAATATTTTCATATTCTAAACGTTTACTCCTCTGAAGTACATTGTGTTTAATATTGTAACAGCTTATCAGCTTCCATGCCGCTGCCATCACCACCCTTACTATGTTCCATGCCAGAGCCACAGTCCTGACATAAAACACATTGGGCAGCTCCAGCATGGGGCATGCGGTGCACACCAATAGTCAGAGCCACCACAGCTGCTGCAGCCACCCCATGCTCTGCACTGGAGCTCTGGACTGGATCCAGCCCACAACCAGCCCCCTCTGCATTCAGCCCAGGGCAGGAAGTGAGTTTTAACACCCCTCATCTAGACTAAGGATAACGTTATCCAAATTGCCTAAGTCCCATTAACTTTCAGTTAAACTTAAGACCTTTAAAAATGTTATCCTGCCACTTTTTCCATCCTTTTTTTGGTATAAAACAGGGCATGAATGATTAGTACCATGTTTGTTAAACAGCGCTGCAAATTTAACAAAACATTTTAAATCTATTTTCAGCAATAAATGATGGAGTTAATGTTAATGGGTATACTGCCTGGTCTCTATTGGATAAATTTGAATGGAATAAAGGTTTCTCTGAGCGATTTGGATTCTACCATGTTGATTTTCAAAATAAGAACAAACATCGACACCCAAAGGCATCTGTTCAGTACTACAAGAAAATCATAAGTGCAAATGGGTTTCCAAATCTAAGACAGGTGAGGTTAATCATTAACTCAGTTTATTTTTAATTTATGGTCAAAACCTACACTGAGTCTGATATCAGATCAGTTACATTACCTTTGATCCCCCTCATTGCAGACCACACCTCAGGAACAGCAGCCAGGGACTTTTAAATTTCTAATCAGATAAGAATTCACACCCCTCCCTTCCCCTCTGTACTAAATCACATGTCCAAGTCCCTTCCCCTATCTGCTGTGCCACTATCTCTGGCTGACCTGCAGGATGGGGTGTCCCAGAGCCCTCTCTACTTCTGTCCCAGGACCCACCTGCTGCCACTTCTGCCCCCTCCAGCAGGGCCAAGGAGAGGTTGCATGGGGAGCCAGATTTGATTGGAGACACTGGCAGCGGCAACAGATTCCCCTCCCTGCTCCTGGGCTGGCAGGCAATACCCAGGGAGTTTAAAAGAGGATAAACCCCTTCTGGATCCACTCCTGATTCTTGGATTACAATAGTGTACCTATGTATTTAATTCAGGAATGTGTCAACCTCGTATAAATGAAAGCTAATCTTGGATTACTGCTCCTTTACTATGGCTGTCTGGTATGATTAAGAGCTTTGCAGATGAAACAAATGCCCTCCCCGCCTCCCCCAGCCTTTGGTGATCACAAAACCCAAAATATAAATTTTCCTGTTAAATGGTCTTTTAATCTTTACAAACAAAGCTTTGTTTTAAATATACAATACACTCTGATTGGCAACATAAAAAAATGAAAAATCCTGAAATGTAACAGGCTAAAGCTCAAATGCAGTTGTTGCTGTAAAACTAAATATATTTAAAGCTGAATCACCATTATTAATATGATGTCAATTTTATTAGGTGGAAAGTTGGTATTACAAGGCCTTGGAGACTTGTTCTACCACAAACCAACTAGTTTCTGAAGGTAATTATATTTATTCTGCTTTACTCATTTTACATTTGCATATTTTGTGAATTTAGAGGCCAGGCATTTCCATGACTATTACTATGTCAAAACTGGGCCCTAAAAAAACCTCTTCAGAAGACACAATTATTTGATAGTTACTATAAGCTTTAGGGTCAAACGAAACTGCCTCTATTTGCTGCGAACAGTTGAAATTGATAAGAGATCCTCATTTTTGTTGGTTTTGTTTTTTAAGAATTAGAGTGAAATCTCTGTCGAAGTCCTAGCTATTCACAACTACAGGTTTCCCTCACTTTATGCAGTACCTGCGTTCCTGGAAAACTGCACATAACTCAAATTCGCATAAAGGGAACCCAGTTTATAGGTTAACAAATAGGGATACATGGTTAACAAATAGTTCCCATGGCAGAGAGGGAGAGAGTGGGTCTGGGGTTGGAGCTAGGGAAGGGGTGGGGGACGGGCGCGGCACAGCCCAGTGGCTGCAGGCAGGTCGCGTGGGCAGCTCCCAGGACTGCAGCAGGGAGCAAAGCAGAGGGAACTGTCAGTGTATGCAGGGTGCAAGATGTAAGGGGGACACGCCTCTTGCTGCTACACACACCCTGAGAGAGTTGGGGACTGGGGGGCTGCACCAGGCATGTGCCCACAGGTCTGTATGCAGGACGAGGCAGGCTGCTGCAGGCTGGGGCCAGCTGTGGCACCAGGCTCTTCCCAGCGGGGGGCTGGGCCGTGCTGCTCTCAGGGCAGGCAGCAGTGGTGCTGGGCAGGGGCCATAGGCCCCCCCCCCAGCACCACCCTGCCCACCCCAAGTGCAGCACGGCCAAGCCCCTGAACCTTCTGGGAAAAGCCGGGTGCTGCTGCTGGCCCCAGCCTACAACGGCAGTCTGCCCTTGTCCTGCACACAGATCTGGGGAGACCCCCCCCCCCCCGGGAAAAGCCCGCTGCAGCCCCCCATGGTGCACATAGCAACAAGAGCCGCACCTCCTCCATCCCGCACCCCACACCCACTGACAGTTCCGTCTGCTTTGCCCCCTGCTGCAGCTGCCCCAGGAGCTGCCGATGCCACCTGCATGTAGCCACTGGGTTGCACCGTGCCCCTTCCCCTACAGATTTTACCTCACATATAACCAATTTACCTTGCATGTAATGAATTGTGTGCAAAAACGATAATCGCATAAGAGCGAATTTGTGTATACAGAACCCTGCATAAAGTGAGGGAAACCTGTAATATTAGGGATATAGTGAGAAGTGGATTGCTTGCCCTTTTAAAAAAATAAAGGGTGAATTCAAAACAAACAAAGCCAGGACAGTTACGAAGCAGGAAAATAAAGCAAAAAAATCTAGCTTCTACATAATGAACCACACAAACGGAGAGTAGGACTTCACAGTTCAGGTGGACTGAAGTTTCTGAAGGGGTAACAAAGGCGTTTGACAATTCCTGAAATTGAAGCAATACATTTAAAACAGATTTTTTTTAAGGAAGGGTAGGATGATAGGTAAAGTCTGTCTATGTTGTAGGGTAGGATTAAGCCAAGAGTGTTGAACACATCTGACCCTGTAGGTTGAATGAATGGTGCAGGGCTGGTTCAAATGCTGCATTTGACCCATGGGCCTACCCCACATGCCTGATTCAGCAGAGACACCACTCACTTTAGGACACAGCACCCACCCCAGCTGGTCTGGGATCAGCATTGTATGCAACATGTCTTGGACTGGCTGGTACAGGTGCTACGTGCACTGTGGATCCCAGAGCAGCTGGAAGGTGTGCCATGTGCAGTGCAGTCTGGCTAGGGAAGGTGTCACATGGATCATGGACTAACCAAAACAGGCACCATGTACAGCATTTGTCCTGGGCTCTGTGTGCAGGGCTGGTCCAGCCCAAAAACTCAAACCCAGGGGCAGCGCTGGAGGCCAGATGGCAGGGCTCTACAGGCCATCTTTGACACCCCACCAGTAAACTATGAACAGTCCAGATTAGGTAAGTGCATCTTGCAAAGCATCCATGAATGGAAGTCATATATGCAGCCCCCTGTGAAATAATACATTAGTCAGAAGTGTACTACTTACTCAACTCCAAGAACTCCTATTATTTTGTATCCTGTATGCACTGCAAAACAAATTGTAGGCTCACCCCCACATAAAAGTTGGCTTAGAACAGCTATATAATTTATATTTTGCAGGCAGAATACAGTCCTCAAAGGGTTGGGGTGCTTCCCAAAGACCTGCCTTTGACAATTTTCTCCCCTCCTAAAAATTAGAGGAACAGCAGAATATGTTGCTAATATACTAAGCTAATTCATCGTATGCACAAACAACTTTTGTGTCCTCTGAGCGCTAAAAATGAGGAGAACCTGGCATGGACTTGTTTCAGATTATCAAAATGTATAAAACATCTTAGTATTAGAATTTTTTTAAATTGGTATGCTAATGCCAATGTAACGCAGCTATCAGTTGGTAACAAAACATATTAGCTTTATACAAAACTATGTCCAAAAAGCAGATTCAAGACTGTTTAATTCTGCTAAAAATAAAAATGAACAAAATACTTTAAAAATGATTCTGTTAAAACAAACTTTTTATCTGGTATTGTTTCTTTTCTCAAATTTCAGATCCTTTGACTACTCGCATGGAAATGGTGACTGAGATTGTTGTGCCTATAGCTTTCACGCTCTGTATACTTATCAGTGCTGTTTTACTAGTAATCCTCCTTCGGAAGTGCAACTAAAATTACAAGTTTACACACACTTCATTTTGCATAAGTAATAAAATGCCATGATAGTCTTGCATTGTTTTAAAGGGCTTCCACAGATGCCTTCTTTTCATAATGCTGTAATGACAAAGAAATATGGCTTCTGTATACATATTGATGCTTCTATATTTTATTCACTTTCATCCCCCAGACATAATTTAGAAATGTTATCAAAACCAATGCATCTGTTTCAGTATTTTTTAATTAAAATTCAATTAGAGATTTTATCTTGAACGTTTTGCAAAACATTACACGTGTTCTTCACTAGGAAAACAGTTGGCCGAGATGAAATTTATTCAAACCTTTCCAGATTTCAAGGGTAGGCAGACTGAAAACAGAACTTTTGAACAATCTGTTCATCGATACACTTTTTAATTATCATGTAAGTGCTGTTTTAAAAAAATGAAGACACGGAATATTTACAGAATATAATTTTAAAAAATTAACAATGGTTTAAACATTAAGTCATCTTTGCATCCTTACAAGTAAGGCATGTTTTATTACCCAAATTTTTATACTTTGTGAAAAAAATTAGATATTAAATGGCTCATCGAAAGCCAAATATGAACTTGTATTCAAAGCCAGGACTAGGAATCCTGATCTCCAGTCTAGTGCTCAAACCACCAGGACCTTCTTCATGATATATCTTCTCTTCAGTGTATAAAGATGTGGTCTCTGGGGCCCAAGTACCTTGAAACAAGAATCACTAAATTCAGTCCTCCTATAAGCAGGGACAGCTTGATAGGAGGCACCTGCATACAAAGAACTGTTATTGCTTCCAGCATATGGTGAGTAACCTGCCATTGGCAAATCTGAAATCATTCCTGCCAAAAATGATATCAAGCTTCATATTCAACTTTCCCTAAGATTTTGTTAGTAAACCACCACAGGTGTGCATGTCAAATTCTAAGGACAGCTGTGTGTTAAAAATAGGCATATTTAGTGCATCCTATATTCAAGCAGGGTGGATAAAATAGAGGACTTAAAAGACCCAGATTTAAACTGGAACTTTTAAATTAAAATATTAACTTTGTTTAAAAATTATATTTGAATGTATAAACAATCTATATTACATATAAGCATACTATGTTCTATTGATAGCTTAATATTTCATTAATTCATGGAGTCTTCTTGAGCTTTAATTATTTTTATATATTTTTGCCTGATTATATTACTCATTTTTTAAGATCGAACTATGTATACATGTGCTACAATCTTATTTTCATGACAAGGAAGTGAAAGCTGGCCTTTATTTTTTCTTAAATGTTAGTAAAACTCGTCTCCAGTTATTCAGTAAACATATACTTAGGGATGTGAAAGGTTAAACGATTAATTGATAAGTGTAGTGATAACTGGTTAGCTTATGGGTTATCTTTTAGCCTGGATGGGTACAGTCTAGGTAAGGGGAGGGGGAGGAATGCCTGCTGTACCCCAGCAGAAATCAGAGGGCAGTAGGGCAGGCAAAAGGGAGAAGGGGAGGAGTCAGGAAGAGAAGGGGAGAGGGGCAAAAGGGACTAGTACCCATAGCCTTAGTGGAAAACAGGGAGCAGCTTAATGACTCACCAATTAAGCAATTATCTGCTGGTTCTCAGGTGGTCCCTCCCTCCCAGTGCAAGGCTTCACACAGCGTTGTCTGGCTGGGCTTGCCTCCTCCCCACCCTCCCCCAGTCAAAGGGTTTGGGGAGTCGGAGCAGCTCCCAGCAGCAGCTGTGTCAGAACTGTTGTTTTATCAATGAATTGTTTAACTGATATAATTAGGAGGGGGTTAAACAAATATTTTTAAATGATATTTACAACCCTAGTTACACTATATAATTACTTAAATGTATGTTCTCTGGTTAGCATAGAGTAGTATCATATGTAATGTAGAGGCTATATTTAAACACAATTTAAATCAATCCACCTCATATTTAAGAAATGTTGAATTTGGAGTGGATGACGAAAGCAACTCAAAAATATAAAAGCAGTGTCAGGAAAAAAAACAAAGTATTTTAATGTAGGTTATATAAGTAGTGAAAGAATAACTCTCCAAATAGGTCTGCTCATAGTTCTATCACGTGACACTAGAGAAGATGTGATAATATTGTCTGATCTGGGTCTGTTGCATTGCTCCAAATTTGAATCTTTGCTCTGTTGTGTTCTTAAGCAATGAAACAAACATTTTAAAACATGTATAGAAGGAAGAACATTATTCAAAAAAAGTTTTTAAAAAATGTATAAAGCACAAGATAGCAACAGTTGCTTTTAAAGGAATTATACTGTATGTTTATTTTAAACAAATAGTTGTATATTATACAATAAACAAATGGTACATGTCCTGTAGAACTGCAGCTGTATATGTTGCATCTTAAATACACTACCACAAATAAATACCAAATGAATGGGAGGCAGATAAGCTGAAATTCTTCCATTTACTTCCACATACTTTATAAGCATGTTTGTTCAGCAGCATTCTTTCATGTGAAATGCACATGACTGGACTTAGCTATTGCAATAAAATGCACTCTTTCTTCACTGCTTCCATTAATTGTTGTATCACAAAGAAAGCCTGCAGTAAAAAAAGAAATTAAATGAAAACATGGCAGTCTAAAAACAACAGATCATAGGGAAAGTTTGACAAAACTTCAAGAACGTCTTACAAACATGAAGTTCCACTAAAGTTGATAGGCAATGAAAATTTATTTTGTAATAAAAGAAACAATACCTTCAGGGATTATCAAACATACAGCCCATGGGCTAGATCTGGCCCAGGGAACCTCGTGATCTGACAGGTGGGTCTTGGACCCGGCACTCCATGTGCTGTTCAAAGCACAGGAGGCTGGTCCGGGCTGTGAGCTGTATGCGTGCTTACAGTGGGCCAATCCTTTGCACAGGCTAGTCCAAACTGGGCTGTGCCAGAGCCAGCATGCAAGGCTGTCTGGCAGGGTGCCCCAGGCACTGTGTACCCCACGTTGGCCCCATGCAGTGTGAACAGTGCCCCCAGCACTGGGTCCAATTCATGCTCCACATACACCACACGCCAGTGCTGCTCTGGGGCTTATGCTGCCTGCAGGGCACAAACTGGACCTCAGCGCACGAGCGCTGCACACGGAACAGGGGGCCAACACACATGGCTATCCATGTGGCTCCAGCACACATGCATAGCCTGGCACCTGATCCTGATGGGCCCTGGAACCAGCTCGCAGGGCTGTCTAGTGCGGCGCCACATGCAGCATGTGCTTTCAGCTGACCCCCTAGCTGCTTGTGGTACTTGCAGTGCCAGGTCCGAACCATGCGTTACTTGCAGCACAAGCCCCAGAGCAGGGCCACCATGTGCCAACTGTGGCAATGGAGATTGCACTGCACGTGGCACCCCACCAGACTGGCCCTGTCTACTGGTTCCAGTGCAGCTGGATCCAGCCTGCAGACTGGCCCAGAGACCCTCAACCAGTCTGCAGGGCCAGATGAGTTTGACTCCCTATCTTGGATCAGTGGCATTTAATCTTCTGGCTCCACAAGCTAGAGATGCATGCAAGGACAATCCACAGCCCGGATCCCAAATGTGGGATATTTATACAGGCCTGATCCAAGACTAGATCGGACTACCTGCTTGCCAGCGTGATCTTGTACATAGGGCCACAGCATCTGGGCCTATGGGACAGCACAGATCTGGAAATGTGGCAGCAAGGCAGCTGCAATTAAACACTGCCATGGGTCCCCTGCTGCCCAATTTCTGGACCCGTGGGGAGACTCATGGGCCCAGATGACATGTTGTTGTGGGCCAGAGGTTGAGCATCACTGCCTTATATCGATAAGAAGGCTTGCCACCATTGTCAGACTAACAAACAAAAGGCCAAATGACACATTTGGTCTGCACAGGAGAATGGGGTTTGAAAAATATTTCAGCATTTATGTAAAACAATCCTATTGAACAAGTTACTAAACAACCATTTAAATGAATTTTCCCTTCAGGTTTCAGTAGAATATTAAAAAATTACAGGTAGCTCTGAAAATTTTGTACCTCTGATGGTTACAAGTAAGATATAAAGATTTTAACTGGAAGTCCACTTTCATCTGTTTACATTGTACATTCAGATGCACTTTGTTTCACTTTCACTGGGCATTTGTACACAAGCTTGCGCCACATCATCGCATGCATTTGTATAACTGGTGAAATGCACGTCAGCACTGAGAAAGTGGCAGCAGCGCGCTTTTGAACTAAAACACAAAGATGTTTTAGTTCAGAAGTGCACCACTGTCATTTTCTCAGCCCTGATACACATTTCACCATTTATACAAATGCATGCAGCACAGCACCGGGCACATCAGGTTGTGGGTGCCAGATCTGCAGCATGTCGGAGCAGACAAATGTATGTGTATAAATGCCCATTGTTTATATAAAAAGTTCATCTGTCCCTTCCTGAAGAGACTGATAAACAAGGAAAATACAGTATATCCTCCTTCAAGGGTGCTGTTTAAGAAACTTGATTTAAAAATACAAATTAAAATATTAAATGTTGGCTGTGTCCCTTTAACCTTTTCCCATATAATAAATGGTGCCTTACCTAAGTTGTTTACAGTCATATGTTCAACTGGAGCACTAGTGCTAAATTGCCATGTTGTTTTAATCTCCCTTTGTCCATGTCCACTACTTATTTCCACCCTCCATATCTGTGGGTACTCACTGCAGGAATCAAACAGCACAAAAATACAAATGAACAATTATGTACTGAGTCACGATCCAAAATTTCAGTATTGCAAGACCTGAGGTATGGCTTACTTTTGATAGAACTTATTGACTACTGCTGGCCTCACTGGAAGCTGGAATACGTGTTTCTCATCCAGAGGGTTTTCCTTGTAATATTTTATGCAGGACCTATAATAACAAGAATTAAATATTGTTTCATAGATTTATAGATTCTAGGGTCGGAAGGGACCTCAATGGGCCATCTAGTCCGATCCCCTGCCCCCAGCAGGAAAGAAAAGGGTCACCAAACCTTGGATCATGT
Organism: Alligator mississippiensis; assembly: GCF_030867095.1. Lineage (NCBI taxonomy): Eukaryota > Metazoa > Chordata > Crocodylia > Alligatoridae > Alligator > Alligator mississippiensis. The sequence continues at coordinate 4,876,629 of NC_081834.1, forward strand.
CATCCCTGACAGATGCCTGTCCAGTCTCCTCTTGAAGACCCCCAAGGATGGGGCAAGCACCACCTCCCTTGGAAGCCCATTCCAGATCCTGGCAGCCCTGACCGTGAAGAACTTCTTTCTACGGTTCAGTCTAAACCTACTCTCCAGTAGCTTATGGCCATTGTTCCTTGCTGTTCCAGGGGGTGCCCTGGTGAACAGATCATCGCCTACTTCATGTTGCTCTCCCCTTATGAATTTGTACGCTGTCACAAGGTCCCCTCTCAGCCTCTTCTTGGAGAGGCTGAAGAGGTTAAGGTCCCTTAGCCTTTCCTCGTACGGCCTTCCCTGCAGGGCTTTAATCAGACAAGTGGTTCTTCTTTGGACCCTCTCAAGGTTGTCTGCATCCCGCTTGAACTATGGCATCCAGAACTGGACACAGTACTCCAGCTACGGCATGACCGGTGCCGCATAAAGGGGGAGAATAACTTCCCTGGACCTGTCTGTGAAGCACCTCCAGATGCACGACAAGGTGCGATTGACTCTGCCAACTACTTTGTCGCATTGACAACTCATGTTCATCCTAGAGTCAACAGAGACTCCAAGATCTCTTTCTGCCTCAGTGGTGCTGAGAAGGTCGCCCCCCATGGCAGGGGGTCGGACTTGATGATCTGCTCAGGTCCTTTCCGACACTACCAACTATGAAACTATGACAAGGTCAAACGGTCACAAATTCCTCCAAGACCATTTCAGGCTGGACATAAGGAAAAACTTCTTTACTGTCTGAGCCCCCAAGATCTGGAATAGACTTCCTCCAGAGATGGTGCAGGCATCTACTCTGGACTCCTTTAAGAAACATTTGGACATTTATCTTACTGGGATCCTTTGACCCCAGCTGACTTCCTGCGCCTGGGGCAGGGGACTAGACTCGATGATCTTCCGAGGTCTCTTCCAGCCCTCATGTCTATGAAATCTATAATAAAACTTTACAAACTGTAATACAAGAAACACTTCATCCTCACAAATGTTCCCTCTATAGTGGTTTTGAAACTGAAGCTATGCTTCCATGCCATACACAGATGCAAGTTTCAAACAGTTGAAGGTAAACAGGATGCTAAGCAAATGGAGTTGTATTCTAGAATACTTCCATCGGTTAACAGCTGAGACCAAAGCAGACTAAAAACTTGCAACTTTTGGAGCCATAACCTGAAGCAGCTGTGAGAAGACATGCAGGGAGAAAAAAAAAAATCAAACCTACAAGGAGAAAGTAAATTTTCAAAACCAAAAAGTATCTCTATTTCTTGTTCACTTGTTTTCACCGTTATTGTAAATGTATTTTCTAATGAGTACCTGTTTTACATGTTCCATGATGAAAAAATGGCTAGAATCTCTGTCAGCTTAGAAACAAAAAGGAAAATAAGAATTTTAATGATTTCCTGAAATCCCTCACAAATGGGTAGGAAAAGACTGCAGAATATTAAAATCAGAGAGGAACATTAAAGGAAGATCCAGCATTGTGGCTGCAGTGCTCATTTGCCACAACCATTTTCAATAAAATTAGATGCATCAGCTTGCATTTTCATTATGTAAAGGGGGGGGGGGGTTGAGAGAGAGAGAATCCATTTAAATGTAAAAAACTCAAAATGAAATACTAACTGTGTCAAAGGGAAGAGGTTCTCATGTTTAAATTGAAGAAAGACTGTACAGCTGACCAAGATTTCAAGCATATGGTGAAGTTTCTGAACACGATGAATTTGTTCCTGCAGACCTACTGATGAGGAAGTGAAGTAGTCCTGGAGAGAAAAAGACATACTTCAGAACAAATGAACTAGCAATCTTTCTTCAAGGTCACTCTTGTGATCAGTTAGGCCAAAACTTTACTAGTTGGTGCTTAGTGCCCTGTACATAGGAGTATTACCAACTACATCATCTTTTAAGCTCAGATACATGTTGACATTTTATCCACACAGCAACTTCAATTTTAAATGACAAAATTTCCATGGTTAAGAATGTGAATCTGAATGAATACGCCTGTCATGTTTTGACAGTGCTCACTGCAAACGCATATCAAACACCAAGTCAGAGCACTACTAACTTCTGAAAAAAGACGGCAGTTAGCTGTGTTAGAAGTCATTTAGAAGGCATGGCAAGCTGGCACCTTAGAGACTAACTTGTTTGGAAAGACACGAGACCAGCTACTTTGTCAGATGCTACATTACATTGTAGACTGTCAGCTATAAAAACTTACGTCTCTCCAAACAGGTCAATCTCTAAGGTGCCACCTTCCCCTACCTTCTGGCTAACTTCTGAAAAGCATCAGACAACATCTTCAGGGGTACTGTAATGCACAAGCAGCTAATTCCTATCACCAGCATCAATTGTTTTGAAGCCTGCATCTCCACAGCTAAATTAAAAAAAAGTCTTCCCCATTACTGAAGAAAAATTAAGAGCCACAGCCACTCAGTTGAGAAGTGAATCCAAACTGGGAGACAAGTCCCTATATAAACCTGGGGATAGTTCTGTTATACTTTTCAAGTGATAGCAGCACTTTAGTTTATGACACTCAAGGTTGACAGGTAAACTTTGATCTAAATTCTTTTTACTCTCCTCCCCACCACAGCTAAAGAAAAATAAGCAAGTCTTTATAGCTAAAATAGCTTTACAAGGTTAAGAGCTAGGTATCATTGCAGAATACATATTATGGTGCAGAAAAAAAGTTTTAGGAATTTGGAGAGAATAATTAACTTAAACAAGAATATGCCAAGAATGTTGCTTCCCAAATAAAAGATTTGCGAGTATCTCACCAGGTAGGTTAATGTTGCAAGTTCCTGGCCTGTAAAACAAATATAAATGCTTAAAAAATAAAAATAAAAAACCCATAAACAAAAACATTATACTTCAGACAAACAGTTGCATGGGAAGCCACTGAGGGAGCACTCGAATCACCACACCTCTTTGTATTTTCTGCTCTATGTACTAAAAGAAACACTGACTGGAAGTATCTACCACAAAAAAGACCATGTTTGCCTCAGAAATTCAGAAAGGCAACAGAAGCGGGGTGTATCAGATGTCAGGACCAGTTAGGCCACCATAGCTATTCAATGTTATCCATGTTTTAAGAACCACAGAAGTAGCAGCAGCAGAAAGAGAGGTAGGGTACTTAGGGAGAATGACTGTAGGCAACCTGGCAGTGTGGTAGAGATTTGGGAAAGAAATTGGGTTAATAGAGAAGTCCTGAGGAAAAATAAGAATAAGTGACAACAAATAAGGAAACAAAAAACACATAATGAAGAAACAAAGAAAGAAAACAGGATGGAAAAGAAAATTGCAACTCTATTAAAGTAACTTTAAAGTAACCTTGCTGCCTGCAGCAAGGCAGCAGCCCTGGACTTCAGGAGGGTGGACTTCAATGAGGTAAGGAGAATAGTCAGGGAGGCACTGAGGTCCCGGAGGGGACGGGAGCCAAGTGTCCAAGAAGAGTGGTCGTTCCTTAAGGAGACGATCCTCCAAGCCCAAAGGGAGGTAATCCCAACACAGATCAAAGGGGGCAAGAGGGCACAAAAGCCCCCATGGCTCACCAAAAGCATATGGGAACGTCTCCTAGCTAAAAAGGAGGCGTACACCCAATGGAAGGGAGGGGCCATCACCAGGGAGGACTATACCTCGGTTGCTTGGGTCTGTAGGGGGGCGGTCAGGAAGGCCAAGGCAGAGATGGAACTGGGACTAAAGACCCGGATCAAGGACAACAAGTCCTTTTTTAAATACATGGGGAGTAAAAAGAAGGTACCGGGTAACGCGGGGCCTCTGCAAGACACGCTAGGAAATCTGGTCATCACACCAGACGACAAAGCTAACCTATTTAACAATTTCTTTGCCTCCATTTTTCTGAGCAGGGACCAGGTCACCCCCCACCCCACCAGGACCACCGTAGGCCCCAGGGGAGGTGCACCCAGGCCTAGGGTCATTGAGAATCTACTCAGGGAACTTCTGGAGGGACTGGACATATTTAAATCAGTTGGTCCTTATGATCTCCACCCCAGAGTGCTGAGGGAATTAGCAGAGGTCATTGCGGGACCCCTGGCACAGCTTTACGAGCACTCGTGGTGCTCTGGTGTGGTGCCAGAGGACTGGAAAAAGGCCAACATAGTTCCCATTTTCAAAAAAGGGAGGAAGGAGGACCCAGAAAACTATAGGCCAGTTAGTCTTACCTTGATCCTGGGTAAGCTTTTTGAGAGAATTATCCTGGTGCATGTGTACGAGGGGCCAGCAGGGGAGATTATGCTTAGGGGCAACCAACACAGGTTCATTAGAGGCAGGTCCTGTCAAACCAGCCTGGTGGCCTTCAACGACCAGGTCACAAAGTCCTTAGACGCAGGGGTAGCAGTGGACGTAGTTCAAATTTGCAGACGACACTAAGATTTGGGGAGAAGTGGACATGCTGGAAGGGAGGAATAGGCTGCAATTGGACCTGGACAGGTTACAGGGGTGGGCGGATGAGAACAGGATGGGTTTCAACACTGACAAGTGCAAGGTGCTGCACCTGGGGAAGAAGACCCAGCAGCATACCTACAGGCTGGGGAACTCCCTTCTCGTCAGTGCAGAGACAGAAAAGGATCTTGGAGTCATTACTGATGCCAAAATGAACATGGGCCAACAGTGTGGGGACGCAGTCAAGAAGGCCAACCGCACCTTGTCGTGCATCCACAGATGCATCTCAAGCAGGTCCAAGGAGGTGATCCTCCTCCTCTATGCAGCACTGGTCAGGCCGCAGTTGGAGTACTGCGTCCAGTTCTGAGCGCTGCACATCAGGAGAGATGTGGACAGCATGGAGAGGGTCCAGAGGAGGGCCACTCACATGATCAGGGGGCAGCAGGGCAGGTCCTACGAGGAGAGACTACGGGACCTGAACCTGTTGAGGCTTCACAAGAGAAGGCTGAGGGGGGATCTAGTGGTCATTTACAAACTAGTCAGAGGGGACCAGCAGGCACTGGGGGAGTCCCTGTTCCCCCGAGCACTACCAGGAGTGACAAGAAATAACGGTCACAAGCTGGCAGAGGGTAGATTCAAGCTAGACATCAGGAGGAACTACTTCACAGTCAGGGCAGTTAGGATCTGGAACCAAATTCCAAGAGAAGTGGTGCTGGCTCCTACCCTGGGGGTCTTTAAGAGGAGGCTAGATGAACACCTTGCCAGGGTCGTTTGACCCCAGCATTCTTTCCTGCCAGGGCAGGGGGTCGGACTTGATGAGCTGCTCAGGTCCCTTCCGACTCGACCAACTATGAAACTTTTTTTTTTAGAAATAATCTTACATTAGTTTTTTTTTCAAGGTGTTATTTCTGAATGACTTACACTTAAAAAAATATATTGTCAGTATTCTTATCTGCCTCTCCTCCCTCCTGCAATCCCTTTTTAAACTACGGAGATGGAGACCATTATATGCAAAAACAAAACAAAATAAAAAACAGCTCTGTAAATAGAATACTGATGTTCTACTCCAACTTCTACATCCAGATTTTTTTCAGAGTAAAAATGGATCAAAAAGGAAAAGTTACAGCCTACTTATATAAAACATAGCTATTTTGAGATGCTTTAATTTTTCTACTTAAGAGAAAGAATATACTTCAAATGGAAATAAATTATTTTTATCGAGCAGATATTATTAAGACCAAGGTGACTGATCATTAGAGAAGTTAAGATTAACAAAAATCTAGAAGGTGATGAATTGTTTGGAAAAAAAGTGATCTTTTCCTGTAAATTTTCAGCTAGCTCCTGAAACCGCACACTTACCTATGAAACAACTGACGTAATCTTTTTTCATTTTGTCCAGACCAATCTCTAGAAGCATTTTAATTGGAGTGATACCAGTGAGGGAAATAGCCTCCATTGTTCCATGGTAAGACTGTTGAATCAATTTGCTTAGTAAACTGCTACTCCCTTGATGAATCTAAAAAATAAGACTTTTTTGTTTCATCTATAATATTACAAGAAATTTACAATATAGGATACCATGAAGACAGGACCAAATAGTGAACCGTTTAATAACCAAACTCTACATTATTTGTGAACTTTTCCTCATTTCTACAGTAATTATATCTTGATTTTAGCATGCAACCCAATACATATTTTTCATGAAAATGTAATCATGCAGCACATACGTACCCATGGCTGTATCTCACCACATTTGAGGGATTTTATGGTCATTGTGAAGCACTCTACCAAGTCTTGATAGGAAGTGACACCTTAAGGGAAAAAAGAAGGTCTTTTTGTATCTTATTTATAATGGTTACAGAAACATCTGTGTATTTATTTAGCTCACTGAAAATACTGGTCAGCACATGCCACACAGCTTCAAAACCCCCATAGCTTTGCTGCTAAGAATAGACTAAAAATAATTTAAATGCATGTTAAACGAACCAAAAGGTCTACCACTGCACCATAAAGTTGTCAAACAGTCACCGTGAACAGGTTACCCAGTGGTCCTCTATGGATAACAACCCTATTCAAGGCCCAAAAAGCCAACAGTAAAAGGAATTCTGCTTATGGCTAGCATAACAGTACGTAAGGAGAGAGGTAATTTCTCAGCTAAATCCCAGACTATATCAAGCCTTTCAGAGTCCAGTTCAGGCAACAAATTGAAGTAAACAGTAGGGCTGTGCGAGGCTTTGGACAGAGCTTTGGATCCAGAGAAGCTTCAGACGCTTTGGGATCCGAAGCAGCACCTCTGGGTCAAACCACTGGCCTCATTAGGCTTCCAGAAGTGGTCTGGAGCTTCCGAAGTGCTTCGGAACTGCCTCGGAGATCCAGCCGTAGCGTATAATGGGGAAACAATAAAATTTCTATAACTTCATTGTTTTTTGTCCGATTTGGATGAAATTTTCAGGGGTGGTAGACTGTAGAGAGGATGAAGCCTGCCAAGTTTCAAGAATATTGGTGCAGGGGTTTGGGGGGAACTGCACCCCAAATTCTTGAAAGCAAAACTCCTGTCACGTCTATGTGTTATAACACAGGGGGGTCAAAACTGCAGGGCTGGTAGCTCTCGCTGAGGCCACAAAGCCTGCCAAGTTTTAAGAAGACTGGTGCAGGGGGTTGGGGGGAACTGCCCCACAAGCTGCGGACAAGCAAAACTCATGCCATGGGTGACACTGCGTGTGTTAAGGTGCAGCAGGATGACAGCTGTAGGGATGGTGGCCCCTGCTGTGGCCATGATGCCTGTCAGCTGTCGAGATCGGTGCAGGGGGGTTCTGGGGCCCTACACCCCTAGCTGCTGACGGGCAAAACTCGTGCCATGGGTGCTTGTGGGACTGACTGTGTCTGTCCTGGGGAGTGGGAGACACTACCAGGGGCCTGGCTGCTAAGCTACTGTGTTACCAGTTACCAATCAATCAATCATGATTCACTCAGGGACCAGCTCAATACACAGAACCTAACTAATGTAGCCAGTTAATTGCCATAAATTAGCACCTTCAAAACCAGGTTAAGGAGAGGAAATAATGAATACAGACAATCAACTGCCACCATGTCACAAGTTTTACCTGTCAGCAGCTAGGGCTGCAGGGCCCCAAAACCCCCCTGCACCGATCTCCTCGAAAGCTGTCAGGCGTTGTGGCCGCAGCAGGGGCCACCATCCCTGCAGCTGTCATCCCGCTGCGCCTTAACACACACAGGGTCACCCATGGCATGAATTTTGCTTGTCCGCAGCTTGATGTGCAGTTCCCCCCAAAGCCCTGCACCAATCTCCTTGAAACTTGGCAGGCTCTGTGGCCTCGCCAGGGGCCACCACCCCTGCAGTTTTGACCCCCCACCCCGTGGTGTAACACACAGCCGTGACATGAGTTTGGCTTTCAAGAATTTGGGGTACAGTTCCCAAACCCCTGCACCGATCTTCTTGAAACTTGGCAGGTTTCATTCTCTCAGCAGAGGCTACCATCCCTGCAAGTTTCATCCAAATTGGACAAAAAACAACGAAGTTATAGATATTTCATTGATTCCCTCATTATACCCTATGGCTGGATCTCCGAGGCAGCTCTGAAGCTTCGGCCAGATCGAGGTGGAAACCCAGTTTGGAGCTCCGGATCAGATCACTGCCATCCAAAGCAACCAGATCCAAATCCAGATCGGATCGCTGCCAGCTCGCGCAGGCCTAGTGAACAGACACCAATGTTTACAGATGCTCTCTAAAAGCTACTATATACCCTTTTCATTGACTGATGTAATTAAGGAACAAATATTTGTATTATGCACCAGAAGAGGTCTTCAGGTGATGATACTGTTTGAGTACAGCATGTTGATGCAGAGAACCTTTCCAGTCGTCTTTTGATGTTATCAAGGCATTGATTACGATGGCACATGGGAAAGAAATGGCCACAATATCAAAGTCAACCTCACAAGTGAAAATGCCACTTCTATGCCATTACTCTCACATGATATTCCAAAAGTAATAATGGATATTATTAGTATGACTCCATGACTGCAAACAGGTTTTCAGAAACTCTTATCTAATTTAAATAAATTCCTGAAACACGGTAAGATGCTTTAGATAAAGAACTATACCGATTATAAAAATGACAATGAATTTGGCAAAATGAAAAATATATACCAGAAATTTTACAATTCAGCAGCCTTTCCTAAAGCATAGTTTAAAGGATGCCATCTTTGATGAAACACTCTCCTTTTAAAAAATAACCACTGTGAAGAGTCAGTAAGTCTTTAAAGCTTGGGAAAAACGTTACATCCATCTCCCCAAATAAAAGCAAATACAGAAAATGTACAAATTTACAGAACAGTGGGAAAAACAGCAATACACTTACTTCTTCTCATTTTGCACCACAATTGTTCAGCAAAATCCAGTTCACCTCGCTCACTAAAGAGTGATTTTATTGAACTGTCCACTGCAGCAGTGTCACATTTGACTTTCTGAAAAAGAGGTGTACTTCAAAAAACTACAGCAAAAGAAAAGCTTAACATTTCTTAACATTCAACAGTCCATATAAATCCAAATTCTCTCCAACAGACTAGCCTAATTACAAGATTTTTCTTCTCCATCCCAGGCAGTAGTTCTACAAACTGATATTTCATAGTAATAATATTTTTTTAAGTCTTAAATTAGGGATTAGCTACTGTCCTAACATTTAAAAAAAGGCTAGTTCCCAGCCACAAGAACAAGATGAATATCAGAGGAAGCGTTTTGAGTCAGCGCAAAGTAAGGTTTGACTAGAATGTTTATACAGGATGAGTAAAAACAGTCTTTGTCTCCCTCAAGCCTGTCCTTCTGCCATGCCTTATGATTAGCTGTATTAGTGTAACTATAAAATAATAGAATAACTGCTGCAGTGATAAAAGCAGAGAAGCACTGGTACTGAATGCCCCATCTGCTGCAGAGAATTTACAGATGATACGCATTTTATTTTTTTTTGGGGGGGGGGGGGTTGTTTTTCATATATATCTTGCAATGCTACTCTAAGCAAATGGTTGTTTTCCTGTACTCTTGATCTAGAACAAAAGTGTATGGCTTTGTTGGTATACAGTCATATTTTACCGCAGTCTTCAGAATAAAATGGAAAATGCACTTATTTGACTGAAGTTATCTACAATAAGAAAAAAGTCTGGACTATTTGTGGGATGGAAGGAAAAGAGACTTAAGCTATTATTATCCTCAGAAAGGACTTTAAAACATGGTCTGAGTTTCTTTAATGGATTAAAATAATACCACGAAGCGTGACATAGAACTATATGTGCCGTACCTCTTTTCATTCTCCCCACTGAACCAGAACTAGCAAAGACAGAGAGGCAGTAGCGTTATGGTCAGGTGAGAGGGGCATCAAAATTGTCCACCATCCCCAGCAGCAAGAGCAGCCCCACATAATGTTGCTCTTGCATCAAGAACTGGTGCACAGACACCAAGCTGCTGCTGCTTGAAGAACAAGAGCGGGGATGGGAAAAGCATGTGACAGTAGCGGCAGCGGCAATAACAGCACCAGCAGGGTGCAGTAGCAGCAGCTCCCTCCAGGGACTGTACTAGATAGGACTCCTGCACCTTCTGCCCCCACACCCCAACAGGATTTGCACAGGGTGCAAGCCACTTTTGTCATGTCACTGCAGAAAGGCCCCGGTGTAGTCACATGTAACATTATTAAATGTACAACCCTTCAGGCAATTTGAGATTCATCTGATTGTGTAGGCATCAATAGACACAGCTTTAAACGTTTTTTCTACATTCCTCATGATAGCAGACAGCTCGTGAACACTGCAATGTTGGGGCGGATGGAGCATCCCACAGGAGCGTGGGGACCCCCCCCCCACGTGCTCGGTGGTGAACCCGGAAGTAGACCAGAAATCCTTCCAGTCCACCAGGGAGCATGCTGGGCCCACCCCCCCACATGCCTCCCTGGCTCAGCGATCAGCTGTGGGGGGACCACAGGTGCCCCCCCTGACCCAGGAGGCATCAGTCGCAGAGTTGTGGGGAGCATGGGAGGGCCCCCCAGCACACTCCTCAACAGACCCGGAAGTGCTTCTAGTCCAGTTCTGGGTCTGCTGCCAAGCATGTTAGGGAGTACCCTGTGCTTCTGGGGACGCTCCATCCGACCCAGCATCGCAGCATTCATGAGCCATGCCTGGTACCTTCAGGCATGTAGAAAAAACATTTAAAGCTATGTCTATGTCCGAATCATCGAGTCTCTACGAATCAATTTGGAGGGTTCTGATTTGATTCGGAGATATTAAAGGGTCTCCTGATTCTATTCAGATTTGGAGATTCAGCCACCAAATCGGGCTGAATCTCTGCCGAACTGAAATCAGGGACCGAAGCTTTGCCCAGCCCTAATATTTTTTATTGGACCAAATGTTAGGAGGGATACAGACAAGCCCTTCTTCACATCTAAATAGTTTCCTGCAAGAAGGTACCAGCAGCATAAGACTGGAGGCAAGAGAAGGGAGTCAGGGAAGGTTAAAATGATGCAATCCCAACAGACAGACTGAAAGAAAGGAAAAAAGGAAGCAAACCCAATTGGTTTCCATCCCTCAGAGCTGTCAGATGTCCACTGAACAAGATCACAATTAGCCTTTAATGTTGGTTGTAATGGTTAAAAAAAAAAGAGTGGAAGAAATGTTTAAAAGACAGAAGGATATTTTTCAAAAGGTACATGTGACATTTTCCACTGAAATGAGATACCAAATTGTCACGTGTCTTTAAAATCTCTTCCATTGTTGTTACTTAGCAGAAATAGCAAGACACCTTAGTATGCATAAATAACTCTACCATTTCAGACTAGTATGATGACACTGAAAAAATGAAGTGAGGTTGGCTGAAAATTCCACATACCTCAGGATCATTTTTAATTACTGCAGTATTAAAACCATCCAGCTTACTCTTTAAATCTGGAGCAGGGGAAAAAGAATTGTAAAATTAAAAATTTGTACAGCTGAACAGCTTAAACCCCTGATATGCAATAGTACAATAAAATTAACACACAGTATCTGATTATCACACAACTCTTTGTAATTTCTTCTCTAAGTTTCCACAATTTAAAAATAGATACTTAGAGTCATTTGGATTGCCAAGGGCCTCTTCCTGGGGTTGTGAAAAAATCCTCCCCTTCTCTTTTGTGTCCAAGTATTTACATATGTTTTACATTTCACAATACTGCTGTGGTTGACCCACCCTTCCTAGGAAAAAAAAAAGCTAGGTTTTTTTATGTTGAGAAACATCACAAAAATTCTGCATTTAAATTATTCTTGTTCTCAACTATTAAGTTGCATAATAGCAGAATGTGTTATACTATTTTCATACTGTCCTTGTTAGATAAGTTTCTATCTGAGGGCCCCTTTTTAACAATAGTTTAATTTGTTTTCTCACCTATAGGCACAACTTGTTAATAACTATCCTCTAGTCACTAAAGCTAAGTATAGGCAGTCAGAAAGTCTGAGGCTGAATTGATTCAATCTGCACGTTAGTTGAAGCTGTGTTGATTGAACACACAGTCACTTTTGATTTTGGAAATGCAGCCGTATGCCTGTAGTGACCCAGGCCAGAAGCTAGGGTGCACTAGAGTACATCTTCCTGCTCAGCTGGAGCAGACAGCTTGGGCCAAGGCAAACCCATCCACCCTGCGAGGGAAGGTTTGTCAGGGAGGTGCAAAGCATCCTCAGATGCTGGAGGACTGTGAGTTAACTTGAATCTGGAGGGGAGCTGGGACAGACGTTCAACAAACAGATTTAACCTAAATCAGTTCAGTCTGATACTACATCCAACCAGATTTATTTTAAACTCATTTCAGTCATTTTGAAAGTGGCTGATGTGCACTGAACTTCTGTTGTGTTACAGGTTGGAACCGGTTTCCTATCACTTATACCATTTTGTGTGTAATTTCTGTCCCTAGCCTAAGGGTGAAAAAAAATGTTCCTACTGTTTAAGTGTTCCACCCAGGAGAAATCTTACAAATGTTGCATTCTCCTATGCCTGAAGAAGGGTGTGTGCCTGAAAGCTTGCAAATAAAGAAATTTTTTTTTTTTTGCAAATATCTAGTTAGTCTAATAAAAGATATCACCTCTGCTACGAGTTCTGATTCCTACTGTTTAATCCACATTGCTGGTTTGCTTCAATACACATTCATTCTTTTAGGATTAGAGGACAGGCATTAGCATTGAAATTATCTACAAATCATCGTACAGTCTAAAATAAGACAGGCTACATACACACACACACAGATTATAGCTACTTTTTTAAACAGACAAACAAACAAACAGATAATGTCTACATGCATCGTGTGTGTAATTATATATAACACACAAATTTTATATTACATATATAAAACACAGGTATAAAAAAATAAAAACACATCCCTCTTAGAGTTATTTGTAGATAATTTCAGTATTATACTAGAAGACTCCCCCTGCACTTATGTTTTAGATCCAGTGTCTATTATCTATGTTTATGAAAACTTTACAGCAGGGGTCGGCAACCCCTGGCACACATGCCAAGCATGGCAAGTGAGGCTATTTTGCTCGGCACGCCACCACCAGCCCCAGCTCTGGGCAGCTCCTACCAACTACAGAACCTGGGCTGCTCCCAGCAGGCAGCTAGGAAGTTGCAAGCCCTGCTGCAAGCAGCCCAGGCTCTATGGTTGGCAGCAGCTACCCAGAGCCAGGGCTGGGTGCAGCAGGCAGGCTGCAAATAGCTGCGCCAGGCTCTAGCATCAGCTCTGTACTTGTGCGTGCATGCATGTCTCAAAGCAGGCAGTGGGAGGGGCCTGAGGCAGTGCAACCCTGGTCTCTCCGCCACTCCCAGCACAGAGGTGATGGTGGGGCTCCAGAGTCAGCACAGCTGTTTGTAGCCAGCCTGGGCTCTGGGCAGCTGCAGAAAGCAGCGGCAGGCTGCAAACAGCTGTGCCAGGCTCCACAGCTCCAGCATCAGCTCCATGCTGGTGGTGACTGCACATGCAACTTGGAGCAGACAACGGGAGGGCTGCACTGCCTCAGGGCCAGACCCTATTCCCGCTGTCCATTCTGAGGAGCGCAGTCACCGCCAGCATGGAGCTGATGCCGGAGTTGGCTCCCCAGGGAAGCAAAGGGGCTCCAGCAGGCCCCAGGGCATTGTTGGGTCAGACTTTGTCCAGTGGCCCAGCAGCCTGGTTCTGTGCACCCATGCATCTGGTTCTGTATGTCTGTCTGCCTCGTGTGCACACGTGTCTGGTTCTGGATGTGTGTATGCATGTGTCTGTTCTGGTTCTCTGTGTCTGTGCACATGTGGTTCTCTGTGTGCATGTGTATGTGCCTGGTTCTCTCTCTGCTCTTTCTCTTATTTCTCTTTTTTTCCCTCTCCCTCACTGCAACATCCTTAACAAAAAAAGTACAGAACAACAAAGGCAACATTTATGATTATTAAATATACTAATATGCGGTGCATCCTGCCATGTACACCCCCCCCCGCTTTTGTTTTTCTGGCATGTCAGCACTCCGGCACCTTCCAAGGTAGACATTGTGGGTTTTTAGGCACTCCGGCCAAAAAACATTGCCTACCCCTGGTTTAGATTTTCTAACAAGATGCTTTTGCGCTTGCTGGTCATAACTCAGTTAGGCACTAAAGAAAAAAATTATCACAGCATCCCAGAAAAATCAGTTACTTTAGAAAAGCAACAGCTACGATGTTTGTGTTCGTTCTGAACTCTAAATCTGTCAGTTTTTTTAGAAACAGTTCCTATTTTTATTTAATTTGATTTTCCCTCCTATTCTCCACAAAGGTAGAAAGACTACTATACATTCATCAGAAGAGTTAGGTGTATGGCCTAAGTCAGTAACCTATTTCTGGAATACTTTTTATGAATCACAGCGCATTACAAGTTAGCACGTCCAATTCTAATATCTTAATGTGGAATTTCGAGCCTCTTTCCGTTTCTTTTCAACAAAAAAAAAGTGCTTACAAGATTTACTTTCCTCTTTACAATCTCACCCAATCATAGCTTCTTATATTAAACAAATACCATCCAGAAGTTCCTGCACAAGTTCAACAGGTGATTCAGGTTCTAAAGGCTCTGGCCACTCAGTCACACCAGTCTTCATGCCTTCAGCCAAAACCTAGCAGCATACAAATTCCAGAATAACTAACTTTGTTTGTTCTGCATATAGCATACAATACAAAAATGAATGTAAATGTGTCAACAAAATTAAGTGCTGTATGAAACTTCTACCATCAAGAATTTGAGATGCAGCCTTGAATTTGGGATGCATCAACAATCTGGCATGAAATCCTATCAGACTAACCCTGCATTATAAATTTCTGAGATTTCTTGACTAGAGTGCTTGATTCCACATTTCCTGAAGTTGTAGGGAAATGTTTGCAATTTGCATGCTTACATAATTTCCAAAAAACTTTTAAATAGCTCTGGAATTCCATACAAAATAGGCAACTGAAGCATGAAGATTTGATTCCTGACATACAGACAACCACAACTATTTGAAATGAGGATCTCATGTGTTTACTTACCAGGAGAAACTGCAGTTCTCTATACAGCTGGTATATAGGACTCCTGGGATCTCCCAATGCCAGCCTGATATTCTGAAAATTTGGAAAGGCCACATCAGACCCTAATTTTGAAATTAAAGTTTGCTAAAACTCTAGCTGATGGAATTTAGATTAACAGAATTTAATACTGAAGTTATAAACATACCTTACTGCTAATGTAGTAATTGAATAAATAATGTAACCACTAAAAATCAACTTAATTTCTGTGCTCTCTCTGTGTTACTCATAAGAAACAATGACAGGAATGTTGCACTTTGTAACAGGGAACCCTCATCCTGTTACTGGGAGAAGGGTGGGGGACAGACAAGACCTGCAAAGGTCTTTAAGGAGAGAGTTTTTGCTGCTCAGAGAGGGGGAACTGTGAGCAGAGACAGGGAATGGGATGCAGAATAAAGGGAATGGAGACAGGGTTTCCACAGTCACTAGTGGCCCTACAGCAGGTGCAGTAAACCCGAACAGGGCAGAACTGCCCAATGAAAGAACTCTGGGTATGACAGGGTGAACTGGCCAGAAGGGGCGGGGCTTAGGAGGGGACAGTGAGGTGAGCCCTATTATGTAGACGGAGAAGCCTTTTTTCCTTTTGCTTTCCTTAAGTTTACCCCATGGTGGGGACAATTCTGAGTACCATCTGATTTTGGTTTTGTAGGTCCCCAGAAGGACTGGGTTTTCTCTTCCTTTTTTTTTCCCCTGACTCTCTATGTTAGAGACGACTACCACCGAAGGAGGACTGGAGGCCACACAGGGTGTACCTGGGTGGAAGTCCAGGTTCTGAGTGTACAGAGGACAAGATGGGGGCAGGCTAAAGCCAAGAGGGCCAGAGTCTGTGTCCTAAATGCAAGACAGGGGCAGACTAAGGGCTGAGGAAGCCAGAAACTACACCGCAAAGGCAAGACAGGAGCGGGCTAATGGCCAAGAGGGCCAGAGCTTGAGCCTTGACAGAGTGAAGCATGATTGAGGAGAGGCCAGGGCTGAGAAGCTGGGCCAGAGCCAGTGGATCAAGTCTTAGGAGTCCCCAGCTAAAGCAACCAGCAGGCCAAAGCCAAGAGGGTTGAAGCCCGTACAAGCTGATGTCTGGATCAAGAGTAACATCTGCGAGGCATGGAGAGTACCCTGAATAGCCAGAGCCATGTGGCTGCCAGGTGGCATCAGTGCCACCCTGATGATTGGACTCAGAGCCTGTTGCATGCTTACCAGTGTTGCTGTTGAAGTGAGAGGAGGCGTCTGCAGAATCTTGTCCACACTGTTCCATGTGATATCAACATATATATTACTCTCGGATTCTACAATAGTGTCTTCCAATGCAGTAGACCTCATGAGCTCATACTGAGCAAAGCCTTTGGTGGTCACCTATAATACATATTTTTAAACAGATTTATTAAATCAAGTCTCACTACTCTCAAAAGCTATTTTCACCAGAAAAGTTGTATCACACAGTTTGCAAAAAAAATCTGAAATGCTCAAACAGAATAGATCTGGGCACAGTTCCAAACAATATGAAACACCTTTAAAAGAATTTTAAAAATAAAATTTGGCTTGTGTCAGACAGACAATGCAGGCGTTCCATAGGTTAGATGCTGCACATCTTTCTTGGTTCCTGAATTAGCAGGACTCTCCCCTAGACTGAGACCAAGTTATAAACACCAACTACAAAACTTCTTAAAAACCTCCCCAAAAATGCACAATCATCTAACTTGTAATTATAAACAGAAATACACAACATGGAAGAGCAGAAGAGCAGGAAAAACCCACCACAGATGAGTGATGCCTGATTTTGTGTGCCTTTTTGAGTTCTTCTAGAGTTGCAAAACAGGTTTTATCAGCTATAGGACCTTGAAAAGGAAAAGAGACTTTCAAAAAATGTTAACCACAACTTGAATGTCATGCTTAAATAGTGACACTGTTCTGCAGAATGCAATGATCCTTCTTGCTTTCGTACAATCAATAACAAAAATGAACAATGATATTTAAATATATAGTAAGCTTCAATTACCACAGCACAATAGCATAAATGGAAGCAATTTACCATCTTTAAGAAGTTAGCATGTCAGCCATGGCTGAGCACAGACCTGCATAAGAATTGATTATATTGATTTCATGGTAAGAACTGGATTTGTTTGGCAATACCTTTTACTGGACCAATTACATGTTTGCATCTATAGCTTAGTTTTATACAGGTTTATATAGTTTTTCTATATAGCTGGTCCAATATTCTCTGGATCATCAGAGTTATACTAGCGTTCCTTTGATGTCACTTTAAACTTAAAACACACTTTAAAATCTATTTGTTTTTTTAAACACCGCTTGTCCTAAAGGGAAGATATTCTTTTTTTATTGTAAATGAACATTTGAATCACAGAGCAAAGGTGAGCAGATGTCATGGAAAAATACAACAGTCCCAGTCATAATACTTTGTCATTCCTTCAGACTCCCCTTACTTAATTTTGTGTATATCATTATAGCTAGGAGAACCTTACCATTACATGTAACTGTATGGAGATTGATCCCTGTGACTTTGTTCCCAGTTTTGAGAGGTTCAGCTCCTAGCCAATAGGTGTGTTCAGGATCAGATCCATCACATCTTACCCACAGGGGAGGAAGCACAATTGGGTTGCTTATTTTCAAATGGGTCATGAATGGATTTTGCGTGATTGTATACAGTGAAATCAGCTGCCTAGATATAGAAAATAGAAAAGAAAAAACATTAGCAGGAAAGCACTCATTCAATCATTTTCTAGACTGAAATAGAATGAAACAGTAAAAGTGATATATTGATCTTAGTGTATTTTACAAAGAAGGTCAGTCTTGCTATTCTCATTTTATAGGTAGGAAAAAAGGGACACAGAAGTGGCAAGTAAATAATAAAACATTTCGTTAAAGAATTACAAACCCACCCTTTATTTAAGATACATCACATATAAGTTTAACAAAGTTCTTGTTGTTTTAAACTCATTAAAATCATTTAAACCTTTGAAAATTCAGTTTTTCAAATTAATTCTATCTTATCTTTCATTAATAATTTTTTAAAAATTCAACCACTTTATCTTGGAAAAGTGACCACCACTTTGAGCTGAAGTTATACATCAAGAAAATATTTACATTCTAAACTTACACAGTAGTCACCCCATGTGACTTAATGAGACTGGTCAAAAACACCTTTCAAAGAGTAGGGCTTTAGTATATCATATCTTCAAAGAACATTTCCAATGGGTATGAATCCCCTGCTTTTTTTTTTTTTTTAATAAATAAATATAATCATCTCCCCATTAGTATATAGACACCAAAAAGTTGCTGATTTTATGGGGTCAGACAAAGTATTCTGGATCTGATCTAACATGCAAAAAATGTAAAAAGAAAGGAAATTCTTCTTTAATGCCTATACAGAGTAAAAGTCACTTCAGCACAAAAGGGTCAACATGTATTTACAGCCCCAAACTCTTTCAATATTGAGCCATGCAGTCTTTAACGCAAGCTGTTAAGTCATATAAAAACTACAACCCACTTTGTCTACACCAGGATTTTACTTTAGGTTAATACCACATCTTTCTTTTCTAATGAAGATGAGATCAATTATATGTTTTTATCACTAATAAGGAATCTTTCCATCAATTTCAGTGTTCTCTTCCTGGCTCATGCTTTTGACAGGCAGTTTTGTTTTTTTTTAATAATGGTGAAGATAACACGAAAATATGAGAAACGTAGATATTTCCTTGCTTATCTTACAATCTGTCTGAAATATATATTTGTGCACAGAATTCAAGCTGTTTTCCAAATTCCTATGATTTGTTTATTTTATAATAAATGAGTTATATTACTGCACCAGAACGTACTCCCATCTTGAATAGCGCGAGCTCTTTCTAAGCAAAATGACAACTTTATGGAAACTTACTTTGCTCTTGTAACAGAAACAGCAACTGGTCCAGAACTACTGAGTTGCGAAAGCCCAGGAAGATCAGTAGTGTTTATTTCAGGTGCTTCATTTTGATCAGTTTCTTCATGTCCCTTCAAAGAAACGCACACATAGGTTTAAAGATTAGAGTATATTTGAACATATTTCCAGAGAAGTTGAGAAGTCTAGATTTAAATAAACCAACGCTTACCATTTTCTCCATAATGAATATCATACTACTCCCGTTCCAGAAACTTTCAACAGGACTTTTACAACCCTCACCAATAAAATGTACTTGGACATCACTCTGACAAAAGAAAAGAAAAACTTTGTTAACATGCTGCATTTGGGTCACATTCAGAAGACACTTTTATATTAAAAGACTTCATTACACTATAAAATATTTTCTTCTCCAGTTACAACCATGAATTAATCCAGACTTTTTTCACCTTGAGAGAAAGTAGCAAAACTTCATCTCAAATGCAAAATACCTCACCATGAGCACATGATGTCTGTACTCTAATTCATATTTGATAATGATTTCTAGAAGGAAAGTTTAATTTGATCCATAAAGACACGTAGCATGGGACCCGAGAGAATACCCTCTTCTTACGGAATATTCTTGCAATTGCAGTCTGTGGTAATATCAAGGGGGAAACCCCTTGGCAAGAGGGTTACTCATAAGAATTGCTCCATAAAGGGAGAGCATACTTGGGAATTAATTCCCAGAGGACAAATTCCCAAATACCAAAATCAATTCTTTTTTCAAGGTGTGCAGCATATAAGACATTCTTGCTCAGGCTCTTGAGTGTGAATGAAAAAAGGAACCCCAAAAGACTGTTTTTTTCATTATGGCAGGGTATTGTACAATTTGTCTAGTCAGTTATTTATATTACTATTTTTTCTAAACATCAAACTTGCCTTGATCCAACGATTACATTCTTTTCGTCCTACACACTCGTTTTTGTTATAAAATTTAAAACAATCATCTATAGAGCTTTAGAATTTTTTAAAATAAGATAAAAGTATTTACCTCAAAGGGAAATGGATCTTTGAGGATACCTTGCTTTCCTTCAGTATAAATTCTGAAAAATAAATGATATATTAACTTTTTTCCTACCCAAATACTACATTCATCTGTAAAAGCCAAAATAAGACTCAAATATCAGTGTAATATATTGGACACTGTTACCTTCTATGTATGATAAAGACAACTCAGTTCGAAGTGTCATCTTTGAAGCTGATATTCTCTGCAACTTTTTAAATAAGTAGCGTTAGCTAATTTAAGAACCTGCAAAGTTTCACATTTAACTCCTGCCAGCGTCTCCCTGACCGTTTCTGTGGTTTCACAACCATAGCACCTGATCCTGCAGACCCGTACTAGAGTTAACAGTTCTCCAGTTCAAAAATCTAGACAATATATTTCCATTCTTTCAAAATGTTTTTCTTTGTCTTGTTGTACATGAGATACAAACAAAGCAGCAATATAACAATAAATAAATAAATAAATAAATAAATAGATGACAGGTGAATTCAACAAACAGAAAATATTTTTAAATCCTATTATTCACCAATCTCTCAGCTACATTAAACTTAAGCATTATTTGCAATGATAGCAAGTAGTAACTGTTCAGATGGAAGAACAGTATTTGACAGATAGCGCCCCTTTAAACGCTCATCTTGAAAGATCCCAATGCACTTTACAGGCTGTGTGTGTACATATCACTGAGCTACACCTGGAAGGCAGAAGCAAAAGTACTAAGTATCTAGAAGGGTGATCTTTGTTCATGATCAAAACAGGTTTCAGATCTCATCCAAAATGCCAAAGAATCTGAACAGAGAAAAAACAGCACTCATTCTACTCAGGGTCTCCTTCCAGACCCATTTGTGTTATCAGAACATCTAAAATATTATCTTAGGTAATTTATTTGATATTACAGGTTGCCAGTCAGATAGGATGCAGATCCTAAAATACAGTGGAAGACTGCAAACATCCTATTAGGCCTCCCTAAGACTTGTGCTTTTGGACCCACTGTAATTATGATTGCTATTTACCTTGAGTGAACTAATGCAGCTGTACCTCCTAATGTGTAACCTGTGTCATAGGGTACTCAACATTTCTTTTTTGTGATACCCTGCTCTATGGGCAGTCTGCCCAGCTCTTTCCCATCATGCCTTGATGTTAGTTATTATACAGAATGCAGACAGGTGCCCTGGTCTTATTACAATGACCACCCGGATTGTGATCCCAGCCTTACGGGCCAATTCCATGGCTCCATACCTCCCCTATACCATGTCCCATGCCTTGCAGATGGCATCCTTACTGATGTTCTACCACTTGCTGATGCAGCCCCCCTTTGGGCCTTCCAACCCCTTGGCCTCTCTCAGCCCCACTCCAGACCTCAGACCTCTTGGTCTCTCCATACAGCCCCTTCCTGGGCTGCCAAACCCCTCGGTCTCCCTCTCAGCCCCACTTGGGTTTCCAGACCCCTTGGTCTCTCCTCTGGCTGCTTTCTGAGCTCTCAAACCTCTCAGTCTCGCACAACCACTCCCTGGGCTACCAGGATCATTGGTCTCCCTCCTGGCCCCTCTCTAAGCCACCAGCACCTTTTTGCCCTCTTGTCCTGGACCCTTTTAATTCTCCACTTTCCCGGACACTATCCAAGCCCTCGGACCCCTCTGGTCCTGCACTCTATCCCCCAGCCCCTCGCTGGGCCACTGGACCCACATAGTCCTGGTCTTCCTTGCCAACTGCTTTTCTGTTGGGGTATGCTCCCCTAGCCTTCCCCCTCCATAGGGTAACCCACAAAACAGTGGGAACTGAGGTTTTCTGGTGCTCCATCCTCGCCTTTCCTTGCAGCAGCCCATGCGTGGCATTTCATGGAGACCACCCCACTACAGGCAGCCTAACCACACTAACCAGCCCCAGTAGGGTAGTTTCAGGTCCTACCCAGGACCAGTCTTCAGGCCTACCTGATCTTACTTGTCCCTCTCTGGGCTCCCTCTAGATGTCCTATGCCCCTTCTGAGCTGCTAACCACCAGGACCCCTGGCCCTGGCTCCATCTCCCATCCAAGGCCTCCATCTCTGGCCCCCCAGATCACTCTCAGACCCCTTTCCTCGACTGCTCCCCTCAGATGACCTAGCACCAGCCATCATCATACTGGGCTGCATGCCCCTTGACCTCTTCCTCTTAGCTACGGCTGCATAAGGACCTTCTAGCCTCTCCTGGGCTCTGGCCCCATCTCATGCCCATCAAGAATTCCAGGCTCTCCCAGCTCTGGCAGTCTCTATTCTACCCTTCGGCTCCTCCTGGGCCTTGGCCCCAAATAGGCCAGTTTAAAATCCCAGGGTCAGTCTTCTGGCTGTCATCTGGCCTCTCATCTCTGTGTGTCCACCCTCTTGGGCCCCTCCATAGATTGCTCCTTCTCTCTGGGCATGCCAAGAGCCCTCCATAGGTCTTCCCCAACACAGTCCCTTCCTTCTGGGCTCATCCAGACCCCTCAATAGCCACCCTCCTCACTGGGTCTCCCCAGCCCCTTCACTAGGTCTCCCAAAGATTCAGCCCCTCAGGGCTCACCTGGCCCCTCAACAGGCCCCTGTGCACTCAGCCCCTCTGTCTGGGGTCATCTGGCCTCTCACTAGGCCCCTGTACACTCAGCCCCCTTCTCTGGACCCCCACACTGCATCCCCCAGGAACCTCCTCCATCCCCTTAGTTCTTACACAAACCTCCAGATGTTTTTCTCCTTGCTGGCATTGGGGAGCACCAGCCTTCCTGCTGGCTGATGTTCCCTCACCAGCTCCCAAGATGTTACTGCCAGCCCAACAGCCTTGCCTGCCGGCCCCTGTGTCAGCTGACTGATAAGCATGTAGACCTTGCAGCGATCGGCAGTATGGAAATAGACTGGCTTCATGTCCCCCAGCCTGCTCAGAGGGTGAGGAGGACAGTGCTACAGAGGCTGCCGTAGCAAGGGCCCCATAATGAGCTCCAGAGGGCTGGGGGACATGGGGATGGGTGGGAGAGAGGGACTGCCCTCACGCAGAACCTGATGGATGTAGATGAGGGCAGTGGAAGGCAGGGCAGCCTTAACCTCCTGGAGTAGGCAGCACAGCACATGCAACATGGATACCTCCATGCACTGGGCCAGTACGGCAGCATCTGCCCAGCCCTGCTTGGCACAGTCCGGGAGGTCCCGGATACAAGTGATGGGGGCCAGGACCATCCTCTGGTGCACCTAGGGTACCTCTGTTGCTGGCACCACCAGCTGTGGGTTTCTCAGCAGGGGCTCAGCGATGCGGTCAGTAGGACCTGGAGGTGGAGACCAGCCTCCAGGCCCTGAGGAGGTCCTGGTAGAAACCCAGCAGCTCTCCCAGGTCCCGCATGGAAAGCCCTCACAGGTGGAAGAGCTGCTGGTCATACCCCTGAAGACGGTGGAGGAAGGCGTGCCCCAAGTGGCTCCATGCCACGTGGCTACCAGCACCATAGAGGAGTCTCTGCAGGGCCTGGATGGTTTGGATAGGGATGATCTTGCCTCAGGCAGGGGGTTGAATCAGATGATCTCTGGAGGTCCCTTCCAGCCCGACTTCTCTATGATATTCTTTGGGGAAAGGGGCATCTGTAGCTGTTGGTCATGGGAGTGAGAGGCATGGCCTCTGAACCAGACCTTAAACACAAGAACTGAGAGAGGAACAGTGGGAAAATCCCCTGGTCAGACCCAGTTCACTCTCCCTCTCAGCATCTGCTCTCTGCTGCTTTGTGACACAGGGCCTTTGGGTTCAGCAGCTGTTCTAGGTTTCTCCTAAAAGGCTCAACCACTCAATCCATACACAGTGTGACCCTGGTGCTTCAGGGTGTACACCATGTCCACAACTAGGGATCTACCTAAATCACACTTGAAGTGCACTGTGCAACAGCTCCTTTAATCTTGATCTTTTCGCTGCACCAACTGGAAAAGGGCCCCCAGCAGCCCCACTGCTTGCTCCTGATCGGCTGAGAGGCAAAAACCAGTTTTGACTACCCTGGTTTTTGCCTCCCAGC
The DNA here is from genome assembly GCF_030867095.1 of Alligator mississippiensis. NCBI lineage: Eukaryota > Metazoa > Chordata > Crocodylia > Alligatoridae > Alligator > Alligator mississippiensis. The sequence goes on from NC_081834.1 coordinate 4,900,545, forward strand.
GGATCAGCAGCGAGCGGCAGGGCTGCTGGGGCCCCTATGCCAATCAGTGTGAGGAGGCAAAAACCTCGGCATATTTAAAACTGCCATTTTGGCCTGCAGGCCAATCAAGAGCAAGCAGCAAGTGGCAGGGCCGCTGGGCCCCTCCGCTAATCAGTGGCAGGAGAGGCCTGCGGCAAAAAGAGCAAGATTAAAGCGTGCTGCACAGCACACTTCCAGCGCCATTCAGGTCAGAGGTGGGCAATTATTTTGGGCTTAATGAGTTTTGGTGAGTTGTCAAGGGCCACAAGGGTAGCGCCGCCCTTGACAGGTGCCCTGCCCCCGGTCGCCATCTTGGGACTGGAAGTCCTGCTCCGAACCCCTAACCTTTGCCACCACAAGTCCCTCCCCTTGCCCCCAGAAGTACTCCTTTTGGCAAGAGGGGTTTGCCATCTCGGAACTGGAAAAAACCAAAATAAATCGTATACTAAAAATCAAACATGTATTATAACACATTTTATTCCAAAAGATATTTTTGTCCTTATTTACATGTGTGTTTGGTTTAGGTAAAGGTGATCGCAAAATACCTCAAAATAAAGTCTTACTCCTGTAAGTTGTGTGTAGAGGACGGTTGGGGGACTAGATCCGTGTGTGGGGGGGGGGGGAAGGGCATCGTGTGGGTGTGTTGTGTGAGGAAGTGGTCTGCGACTGTGCTGGAGGCGGGGGTTCAGTGTATGGAGGGAGGGTGGAGAGGGTATATGGGTGTGATTGTGTGTGGAAGGGGATGGGTGTGGGGTGTGATTGTGTGGGGGGAAGACTGTCTGGAAGTGGGGTGCATGTAGGGGGTGTATGGTTGTGATGGTGTGTGGCAAGGGGGGTGGGGTGCGATTGTGGGGGGAAGACTGTGTCTGGAAGGGGGTGTATGTTGGGAGTGTGTGGCTGTGATTGTGTGTGGAAGGGGGTGGGTGGGGGAGTGTGAATGTGTGTGGGGGGGGGGAGATGTATGTGGAAGGGGGATGGGGGGGTGTGATTGTGGGGGGAGATGTGTGTGTGTGGGGGGGGGGGTGCACGGGACACGCGCGCGCGGCGGTGAGCGGCCCCGCGAGGCCCCGGCCTGTGGCGGCCTCCCCTGCGCCTTCCCCCGGCGACCGCAGACCCCGGCCACTGCTATGGAAGTCAATGGCCGCCGCCCCCCGGCCGAGACACACGCACAGACTCACCGCAGCAGGCGGTCGTGCAGGCCGGCGGCCGCGCCGTGCCTCAGCGCAGCCGCCATCGCCAACGGCCGCCGCCGCCGCCTCAGCCGAAACGCGCGCCTTCCCGCCCCGCCGGAACTACACCCGCGCCGCGCCGCGCCGCACCGCGCCCCCGGCGGGACAGAAACGCCTTTTTTTTTTCGCTTGACGCACTGGGCGCAGCGCGCTCCCGACCCGCCACTCCGCGCACAGCCGCTTTTACAAAAAAAACAACACTTTTATTACAATGCCTTTCAGCCTTCCCCGCCTCCCCGGAATCCCTCCGCCGAGAAAATAGTCCCCATGCTGCTGTGGCCCTGAGGGGCGCGGAAAGAGGCGCTGCCGGGAACCGCTGCCAGCCCCGGCGGGGCGGCGCAGGGAAGACGAGCGGGGGCTTCCCGGCGCGGTGTTTCGTCGGGTCGGAGGGGAGGCGGGCGCGGAGGAAGGTTACATATAGGGAGGCGGAAGTACTGAGTCCTTCCTTTTCCGGCCGGCGCCGCGGCGGAGCGAGCAGCGAGAGGGGCCGCAGCCTCCGCCGCCGACATGGTGAGACGCGGCCTGGGGCGCGCGCGCGGTGGCGGTGGCGGCGGGAGAGGAGCGGCGGGAGCGGGGCGAAGGGCGGCCGCAGCGGGGCCGGGCGGAGGCACCGGGCCGCACGCGGGTGCAGGTGGGGGGGGCGGCGGCCGCCATTTTGGAGTCGTCAGCGCCGCGTGGAGCCGGGGGGGCCGGGCCGGGCCGGGCCGGGGGGTGGTCGCCCCCTCCCAGCGCTGCGTGGGGGTCAGGGGCCGCCTCAAAGAAGGGGGTTAGAAGGGGTCCGTTTCCCCTCCCCCTCCAGGAAGAAGGAAGAGGGCAGCTTTCGGCCCTGCCACGTGGTGTGAGGGGTATTGGGAGGCTGTGAGCGGGTTGAAGGGGAAACCGCGCTCCCCCATCCTTCCAGTCGTAGGGAGTGCAGGTGGCAGGGACCTGCGGGGTCCAGGACCATCTGCATCACCCCCGACAAAGCTTTGCGCACCCGGGTCTTAAAAACCTCCGAGGACGGAGGCCGCACCACCCCTCCGAGGAGCCTCCTCGCTGCGCCACCCTCCTCGCCAGAGAGGTTTTCCTAACATCCAACCTCCGCTTCCCTCGCTGCAGCTGGAGCTGGTTGCTCCTCCTTGTGTCGGACCCTGGTTTAGTGTCGTCTGCAATAGGATTTTCTCCGGTTGCCTCACTCCGGGTCTCTCAAATCAGGAAAAGCCGGATGAAGTTTTGACGGGCGCTCATGGTTTATAGGGACCTGAACAGATCATCAGGTCCGACCCCCTGCCCCGGCAGGAACGAGCGCTCGTGATGAACGCGGTCTGTCCCCAGCTGGACAGCGCTTTCAGCATTTTAAGTGCTGTTATCAGTGTTTTAAGTGCCGTATCGCTGCTACCTTTGGGTCCACGCGTTAGGGAAGAAGCGCTGCCGCGATGATGTAATTTGGGACGTATCCAGTGCTCGGTGACAGTGGCCTGCTGTCGGCGCCGGCACTGCTGAGCTGAAGACCGTTTGATTCTGACCAGCACTCGTTACGTTTCCGGGTGGGAAGCGTCCCGTTGACTCGCGCTGAGGAAAACTCTGTTTTGTTTTGTTTTCCAGGCTTGTGCTCGTCCGTTAATATCGATCTACTCCGAAAAGGGGGAGACGTCAGGCAAAAATGTCACCATGCCTGCTGTCTTCAAGGCTCCCATTCGCCCGGATATTGTGAACTTCGTTCACACCAATTTGCGCAAGAACAACAGGCAGCCTTACGCCGTGAGTGAACTTGCAGGTATGACTTGGTGTGTAGCGCATCAAACTGGAGTGGGTCTGTTAGGTTTGGATCAACTCTTGATTACTTGTAATGGTGTAACTGGCCTGTCTGTCTATAAGATCTTAGTTTCATAGAAGTAGGGTGGGAGAGGACCTGAGCAGATCATCTAGTCCGACCCCCTGATGTCTTCTTGCCATTCAGTCCTTGGGGCTTGTCCCATCTGTCGACATAAGACCATTCAGATCGGTCATAAATTTCAACTCGCTGACTCTTAAAATATTTTCATGCCAACTAAAACTGAAGAGCAAATGCACTTCAAATTGAGTTAAATATATACATGCAATAAAACATTTAGGTATTTATCTTTTGCCCAAAATGACACAGGCACTTTCTAAAAGCGGTAGTTTAAAAAAAAAAAAAGAATTGGAAATGCATGCTGCAGAAATGACTGTAGGTAATTAAACATGCAAGGGGTGGTTCTGGCTGAGAAGGATCAACATATCTACCATGAAAAGGCCTGGGGAACGTGGAATTGCCATCAGTGCCACAACTTGATATCTAACCTGAAGGACACAGCCAGAGGGTGGTCCTAGCGTGCGCTTCTTGGTATGAGTCTGTTTATTAAACTGAAAACCAGCTCACTTCAGAAATGAGGTGTGGTGCCAGCACAGGGTACCAGACCAGGGCACATAAATGATGAGGTTCCACTTCATTGGTCCGTGTTTCTGAACTACATGATCTCAGTGGAAGTTCTGATTGTCCATTCTGAATTCTGTATTTTTCTTAGGCAGGAAAGTTGTGTTGTTTCACACTGTTGAGTTTCGTATCTCTTTACTATTCCAGGTCATCAGACCAGTGCTGAATCTTGGGGTACTGGGAGAGCTGTTGCTCGTATTCCCCGAGTACGAGGTGGTGGAACTCACCGTTCTGGCCAAGGTGCTTTTGGGAATGTATCCTTTTTCTGGCTGCCTCTCCCAAGTAGTTATACAATATAACTCTGAGAAGAAGCAGAAGGAGTTAGTTTGGAGATTCTTCCCCTTTAAGGTAATAGTAGCGTGCTATAGTTTAGGCTCTAGAAACTCTTCTTGAGCCTGTAATGTGAAGAATAGCATTTCCTGTGCGAGTTCAAAGCTTTTATGTTTTATTTAAATAAACAAACATTCACTGATTGCCACGAATGAAGATTTGACTTGCACGTTTTGAGACCGGAATGCACTATTTTCACTTGCCATGATGTCGTAATTTGCGTCTTACTCTGTATTCAGTGACAGTTGCCTGCTGTCGGCGAGCTGGTACAGATGGCTGACGAACAATTGATGCTGAGCAAGGCTTCAAAAAGATCTTGACCTGCAAGTAAAGTTTGGAATATTTTCTTCTTAACCGTAGCTGTATAGATGTGCCGTGGGGGCCGTATGTTTGCCCCAACCAAGACTTGGCGACGTTGGCATCGTAGGGTTAATACAACCCAGAAACGCTATGCCATCTGTTCTGCTCTAGCAGCTTCAGCCCTTCCAGCTCTGGTCTTGTCTAAAGGTAGGTATTTTGAGTACTCCAAAACATTGGTTTTATCATGAATAACATTCGAGCTCCACTGTGGAGCAGTCTAGGTTTTGCCCTGGTAGTTCAGGATAGCGAGCTACTGAAATAGCAATCTTGTGTCACATTCCAGTTCTCCACCATGACTTCTGTTTGTATTGGAGGGTGAGAGTTGAGGTGGAGCTACCCTCAGCCTTGGAAGTGTTCCTTATATGTATAGTTGCAGGCGCATTAGTGGAATTATGTGGAGAAGCCAGCATGGACCTGCTCATTGCACAAATAATTTTATATTTATTTTAAAATAAATTATCTCCTGGGTGAAAGCAATAAGTAACTTAAAATCTATTTTCAAAATCCTAATCAGGACACCGTATTGAGGAGATCCCAGAACTTCCTCTGGTAGTTGAGGACAAAGTGGAAAACTACAAGAAAACCAAGGAAGCTGTTCTGCTTCTTAAGAAGCTTAAAGCATGGAATGACATCAAAAAGGTGAGTTTGTCATTCAATTCAAGTACTTTGTTAAAAGAGCTTTTAGAAATTACCATTAAAGTACTGCTGATATGGGGTACAGGTTCCAGACTGTTTGGTAAATGTCACTGCAAAGTACGTACTAGGTCGGGTGGGCAAAATGCGGCCCATGGGGCAGATGCGGCCCGCCAGGCCATTCTGTCTGGCCTGTGGGGTCCCTAAAAAATCTAGAAAATTAATATTTATCTGCCCCTGTCTGCTTGTCATACGGCCCTCGATGACTTGCCAAAACTCAGTAAGCAGCCCTCCACCCAAAATAATTGATCACCCCTGCACTAGGTTGTACACACAGAACTGTAGGCCATGAAAAGCACATTTATTACTCTCGATTTACTTGTTCACATTACCATTTACTTGACCTAACTGAAGAATGATGAACCTTTCACTGGTCCGTGTTTCAGATGAACTGTGATGACGGTGAAGTTCTGACCTTTTGTAGCTGACGTTCAGTCGTGTTTAGGAATCGCAGTGGCTGGATTTAACGTATTTGTTTCTCCGTAGGTCTATGCCTCTCAGCGTATGCGTGCTGGAAAGGGTAAAATGAGGAATCGCCGTCGCATCCAGCGCAGGGGACCCTGCATCATTTACAATGAGGACAACGGTATCATCAAGGCATTCAGAAATATTCCAGGTAACTCTGAATTCCAAAACAAAGGGCAGTTACCTCTTGGCAGGAGCTCTGCTCTACTTCAGAGCACTTGAATGATGAGATTCCACTTCATTGGTCCGTGTTTCTGAAACGCATGATTTTGTGGAAGTTCTGACTATTGGTCTAGTTGAGTGGTAGAGCATTGTTTTTAAAAATCTGCTTCAACAAGGATGTCATGTTAACGAACTAATTGTCACATGGAACAGCGAGACAACTTGTTACTGTTCTGTCTTCCGCTCTTGTGAATATCCTAGAAAAACTTAACTTGGAGATTTTGTGTGTGGGATGTCTCGGTAATACCGTGTGTAAGTCGCTGGAGAAAGAAAGATTTTAAGGCTAGTACACTCAGGCTATATCTTTTTGATCCAAACATCCAGTTTTTGCCATTGTGTGTTTAAAGGAAAATGTCTGTGCTGTGCTTCTGCCTTTTTTATAGGAATTACTCTTCTCAATGTGAACAAGCTGAATCTGTTGAGACTTGCTCCAGGTGGGCACGTTGGGCGTTTCTGCATTTGGACTGAAAGTGCCTTCCGCAAACTGGATGATTTGTATGGTACCTGGCGCAAACCTGCTAGCCTGAAGAGTAACTATAAGTGAGTATATCTGGAATCTGATCTGGGTAGAATTGACTTTAAAAATGGTATTGTGCTAGCCAACACCATGCATCTCCTAATAAAGGATTTTCCTCAGAATGTACGTTTCCTAGATGGCTATTTTTGTCAGAACAGTAGCTATGGGCATTTTCCATGTACTGTCCAACTTGTGACTGTAAATGTTTGTTTGCAGCCTGCCGATGCATAAAATGACCAATACTGACCTTGGAAGAATCCTGAAGAGCCAAGAGATCCAGAGAGCCCTGCGTGCACCAAAGTAATCATTATTTATTCTCATGGTCAAGTAGATGAACTTTTGTTTCAACATTTTCATTCCACTCTTGGGATATAGACGTAACCTGAGAGCAGCCCTTCAATTCCTTGATTTAATTTGGTTAATTAAAGGGCCAATGTCAAGGAATTCCAGGTCCCAAACAAAAATCAGCTTTAAAATGTACCTTTATGGTACTTTAAATTTGAGGGTCTTTTATGGTAAGTTTTCCAGTGTTTGGTCTTGATTCACACTTTCTGTGGTATATGCAGTGCATTAGTTAACCTGTAGCCTTATGCTGCTGTATGGGAATTGGGGGAATGGAAAACCACTCCTACGTATTTCCAAACTGAAAGAAATATGAAAAGTAAGCACATTTAAAGCAATGTTTTAGTAAAGTGGTAGACGCAGAAAAGGGGGGGGGGGGGGGGTTAAAGTGATAAAATAGATATAAAATGCCTAACAGTTGGCGTTTTCCACCTCGTATGCTGATTTGAGGGGCCTTTTTTCCACAGCAAAAAGATTCACCGTAGGGTCCTCAAGAAAAATCCACTGAAGAACTTGAGAGTCATGATAAAATTGAACCCGTATGCCAAGACACTGCGACGCAATACTATGCTGCGCCATGCTCAAAACGTGAGTGCAGCTCAAAATCAGTGTTGTATAATGCAAATGGTAAATGCTCTGCATGGTCCTGATATCTGGTTTGATTCTTTTTCACAGCGTAAACTCAAGGAGGAGAAAAAAGCAAAAGTAAATGCAAAGGCTGCAGAATAAGCCTTACCCAGTTTCATCCAGCTGTCGTCCAGAAGCCACTTGATAGATTTACTACAAATAAAAAAAAATCTATTAAGATACTGGAATGTTGTGAAGTTATTTAACACTACTAAACGCGCTTTGGGGGCGGGGAAAGATATTCACTGACCATGGAAAGTACTTAACATAAATACAACATTGTCTTGTACCACACAATCAGGACGCATTTGGGAAAAGTGTAAATACAGGAGACCCTCGCCATTCACAGGGTCCATTCTGGAGATCCCCGCAAATGATGAAATCCGTGAACACTGATGGGACTCCTCATCAGACCCCACAGCTGCCCCCTGCCTCTGCGAGAAGCTGGAAGTGTGGGACTCCCCCGCAGCGCCTGGAGACTTGACTGTGGCTGCTTCTGAGGGAGAAGATGCTGCTCTCGCCACCACCTCCCCATCCCTGGCACTCGCTCTCCACCTGCCTGGCTCTGCCCTGCCGTCCATGCCTACTTATGCAAAGCATCTTCTCCCCCAGAAATATATATATTTCATTAAAACTGAAATGTTAGGTAAACTGCATTAAAAAATGGGGCCTGAAATTGGTGAAATTAAATTGTGTATTATTTGTGCAAAAGCCTTTGATCTTGACTGGAACCCATAGTGTCAGGGTAATAAAAATATTCCTGTTGTAGGAAAGACCTGGAGAAATATACATCTCCTCTAACACAGCGGTTCTCAACCCTTTATGTACTAGGACCCATTTGTAAACATCACTCCTGACCCACTGCCCATAAGCCAAGTTTGTTCACAACCCTTTCATATATTCTTGCAACACTTTTGGGTTGAGAAATGCTGCTCTGTTGCGTTCAGAGCACCATACGCAAGTCACAGCTCAGCATTACAAATCCAAAGCTGAGGCTATTGCTGCCAATATTGTCCACATCCCTCCACCTTCTACGAGAATCTCACTCCCTGACCACAGTGCACATTTAGTTCAAGCCTGGAATATGTGCAAATATTTTCTCAGTAGACAACTAATTCACTGGAAAAGGAAGTATGCAGCTCAAAACAAGTGCTTGTCTTTTCAGCAATGCCAAAACTCACTCAGCCCCCGCCTTGCCAGCCCTAAATAACCTCAAGCAGTAGAAGTATTAATGGCTTGTTTCAACTTTTTGTGGGCCCCCCATTCCCAAATGTCAGGAAGGAAGGAATACGTAAGCAGGACTGGCAGTTACCAATGGAAATTGAGGTGATGTCAATGAGTTTAAGCAACTCTAGAAGTAAGCGGCTGAGATCTGAAAACGGTGTGTAGCAAACGCACCCAGAGGAGGGGGGTTGTGTGGGGCGCGGTGGTTTGAAGAGCTGTGCGAGGGGGCAGCCGGAAACCCCTGCCCTTGCCCCACTGCTGTGGTAAACCAAGGTTTGAGAGTTTTGCTCCTCACTTTTGGTGCTAAATTTCAGTCATTTGGCAACTCGATAGAGGTGCTCGTCCAAATGTGCAAACATAAAGCAACTAGTGAAGACTTAGGGGCATAGTCTGCCCCTTTACAAGGGCAGCCTTTTTACCCTCTTATAAAACAGTAAATTCTAAGGTGGTTGTAAAATGGCAAAAACCCATCTGATAGAGCAACGCGGAAGAGGACGTGCTCCGTGCGGTCTTCCTGCCTGTTTCCCTTCTTGCCTGTGCCCCTTCCTCCCCGCACCTGCAAGCCCCTCGCCGCCCCTTCCTCCCCTTCCTTCGTCCTGCTGTTATTTCCCCCTCTCCCAGCACAATTACTAGAAGCCCGGCGCCCTCCCGGCCGAGATTAACACAGCGGAGCGGGGCACAGGTCTGCGAGGCGCACGTGCAGCCCCTCCGGGCACTTCCGCCCGCACGCAAGATGGCGTCGGCGCGCGGTCACGTGCCCTGCGCGGACGTCATCGGGGTGCGCCGGGCGGAAGCGGCGAGGGGCCGGGGCCGGGGCCGGGGCCGGGGCCGGGGCCGGGCGGCCGCCAGGGGGCTCGGGCCGGGCCGGGACGATGCTGAGCCGCCTGCAGGAGCTGCGCAAGGAGGAGAAGACGCTGCTGCAGGTGAAGGCGGCGCTGCACGACCAGCTCACGCGGCTCAAGGTCAGGGGCAAGGGCCCAGGGGTAGGGTAGGGTAGGGCAGGGGCAGGGCAACCTCCATCCCCCCTCACCACCCCCCCCCCCGGGCTGGGGTCAGGATCGGGCCCGCCGGGCCAACGCTGAGGGTGCCCCGTTGCAGGTGGAGGAGCTGGCGCTTCGCTCCATGATCAGCTCGCGGGAGGAGCTCGTCACCGTCTCGTCCTCCGCCGTCGCCGCAGACGAGGCGCAGAAGGTGAGTCCGGGTTCGGGTCCCGATCCCGCTCCTGCCTGGGGTCGCTCTAGTTGCAGCGGCCTCCGCCCGTGGGCCCGGAGCGTCTCTCCGCGCCCCCGTTGGTGTCTCGTTTCCTCGACTCCGCGTCGCGCCGTGCCCGGGAGCTGGGTGGCGCGGCGGCGCGACCGCCTCGCTTCCCGCTTCGGGGCGTGGAGACTTGGTGCAGACGGCGGCGACGGTTTGTTGCTGGACGCGGGGTTGGTTTAGGAGTTGTTCAGACGAGGCTGCGGAGAAAACGCCGCTCAGCAATGCGGGGAGTCCGGCACCGAGGTCCCTTTAAACGGTGTTTTTCATCCCCGTGGGTCGCAAGAATATATGAAAGGGACGGGAACCAACTTTGTGAAATGGGCTCTCTTTTAAAGGAGGAAAACGTGGGAAGCGGTGGCTTTTCCCTTGCAGGCTGGCGGCGTTTCAGCTGCTCGGGGCTCCCCCGGCCCCCACCGCTGGGGCCGAGGCCTGGGTCCGGACTGGCCATCAGTGTTCACAAATGGGTCCTGGTCCAAAAAAAAGGTTGAGAAGCGCTGGTTTAAAAGGCGGCTGAGGTTTATTTAATCTTCCCTAGCTGTTTCCTTTTCTAGTATCCAACATTATTATTCCTCTTGGTAACCGAGCGGTGGTGCTCTTTGTCATACCAGGCTCTTGGGCAGATGGACAACGAGGCTGCTATCAATCAAACTGAATTGCAGTTAAGTATTCAAGAGCGTGAGGAGGAAGAAGAAGAAGAAGAGGAGGAGGAGGAGGAGGAGGAATTGGACTCCTGAAAGGGGAAGAGTGGGAAATAATTAGTCTCTTTATCACGGACTCAGGAACATCCCTAACGTTCAAGCAAAACTTCCCGTCAGGGCTGGTTTTTGAGGGGGAGGGTGGGGGGCGGAGGGGGCCAGACGCAGATCTGAACTACACGCACAACTGACTCGTGAAGAGCTCCAAGGAGGTTAGACGGATGGCACAAGACAGCACGCGCCAGGCAAAACCTTGTTCTGGGTGTAAAAAGAGTGGAAAGTTTTTGCACAAATATGTAGCATGATCCTTTTTACTTTTAAAAGCCTAACATGGAGTTTACCAAGTGTTTGTATATAGTGGGAAAAAGTCCTTAGTCAAGTTAAATTAAGTAGTGCACTAAAAGCAATAACCTGTCCAACTGTAATTCTTATTGCTGAGATTTAATAGCAGAGCTCAGCATTTCGCTGCTGAGCTAATGGTACTATATAACCTCATCTGCATAGGCTGAGAATTTTTTAACATGCAGGAAGAAGGAACGTGGTCCAAGACGGTTTTTGCATGCTTGTTTGCATTGGTGCATTCTCAGCTGTGTGGAAAACTCAATGTTGTACTCCCTACAAATGTGACGGAAATGAAGTATTGGTGCATTGGGAGCAGGAGCTATTGCACTAGGGGCTCTGAATGCCAGCTTCATCCTGAGCCCGACAGCAAAGGAACCTCTCAGTATCACTGGTGCTTTCCTCACACTGCACTGTCAGCGTGAATGTGAAGGTGAAGGAGACCAGTATTTTTAAACCAGGTGCAAATTGTAGAGTCCCAGGGAAGTTCCTGTTGAAGAGTAGCAGCCGATCAGCATCTACCTGTGCCCAGGTGGCAAAAGAAAAGCCACTTTACAACTTCTCCCCTGAACTGGGATAACACTTAAACTAGGTCTGTCATCCTTTTCCCATAGCAAGTCTAACATGTACTGGAGTTTTTCCAGCAGAGCTGTGCCTGGCAGGGGTATGAAAAGATGGCACCTGGCCTGGGGGGGGTGGGCGGTCTACCAGCTGCCAGAGCTTGGCTCTGGTGGCAGAAAATCTCCTGTCATCAGTGTTGTCCTCACCGGGGAGTCTGACCGCTGTCATGTAGCAGCCAACCTGGCATGTAGCTTTAACTTAATCTTTGTAAAGCCATCTTCAGCTTCGGGATTTGTGCCAGAGGAAGTCTCTTGGGATTGTTACTTTAGGAAGTGCAAGTTGAGCCCTTCCGGAATCCTTGCAATGTTATGCTAATCACTTAGTGTCACGTATCGGCCAACAAAGCATTTTCTCCTCTTCGATGGCATGCAGTTACAAGACTGAGGCAGCTGGTTGTTGTATCATCCCTTAAATGGTTGTATGGAAACATAGAACACCAAACCTGTACTGATGCTGATAAAAATAGGAAATAAAATAATATCTTAACTTGAACATTCCTGTCACCCTGGCTTACTGAGAAACATTGATATGGTTAAAATTGGGAGGGGAACACTCCAAGGTTGTCTCTGCTACGCTAAGGGTGTTAAATTTCTGTAGCATCAGACATATTAGTGACATCCTTGTACAGAACTACAGACAATCCAAATGTATATTCTTCTTAAAGTTTACTTTAGGAAGAAAAGAAAAGCGTGCAGTGTTTGAATATCCTGCATGTGGTTAAAAGAAGAATCTGCCACTGAAAAGTTTCTGACCTAGAACATTGCCTTCCTCTTACTGAGAATTGAAATGTGGAGTGTGGTTATGGGCGCTGAGGGTTGGACACGCACACAATTCGTAGATTCATAGATGTTAGGGTCGGAAGGGACCTCAATAGATCATCGAGTCCGACCCCCTGCATAGGCAGGAAAGAGTGCTGGGTCTAGATGACCCCAGCTAGATACTCATCTAACCTCCTCTTGAAGACCCCCAGGGTAGGGGAGAGCACCACCTCCCTTGGGAGCCCGTTCCAGACCTTGGCCACTCGAACTGTGAAGAAGTTCTTCCTAATGTCCAGTCTAAATCTGCTCTCTGCTAGCTTGTGGCCATTGTTTCTTGTAACCCCCGGGCTGATTAGGCTGGATGTTATTGCAACTAAAAATTGAATCTTGCTGTAGGAAGATGGTGTGTAAGCTTTGTCTCAAACTCACTGGAGCCAATGCTGTCATCAGGTAAGAAAGTCTGAAGTTGAGCTTGGAATGGCAAACCCTGACCCTGCAAATGGTGGTTTTGGTTTTTTGTATTTTTGTTGGTTTTTTTAATAAGTAATGCATTTGGACATTCAGTTTATAGGGGTCTCTGGCCAAGGGCTGCATGCTTTTTGTACTCTTTATGGCCAAGTAGATTGTCAGCATTTTGCTGTGCCATGCCCCAAAATGGTGACATCTTGTTGCCTTCTTACCCTTTGTGTCAAGGCAAACCCAGTGTCTTGGGATAGCTACTCTGCAGCTGAAACTGGACTGGAGAATTTTGACTTGCTGAAATAGCAGTGCTGAGACCCCGTGATAAATGCCTACTTCCGTTTGCTAAACCTGTTCCAAGGGCCTGTACCATGTCACCCTCTACTGTCGTCCTGGGGCCAAGTATGCTTGTAGAGCTTAAGATTGCTGCATGGAAGGGGAAAGCAGGTAAAGGAGAATATAAAAGTGTTCTGTGACCTGTCATTCATAAATAGGTCATTACCATGCTTTTACCTGCAGACATGCTGTACATGGTGTAGTTCTGGACTGCAGCCTGGAGTGAACAGCTCTCAACTCCATTCACACACAAGGCTGGCACTGTTCCACTAAACAGTCTGGATCCAAACTGGGCAAAGGGACGGAAACGGATGGAGGCATTGCTAAACAATCTCCTGTTGCGGATTAGTTGAGGGCAAACAGTCATTGTCATTCTGCAGCATTTGGTTCTGCTGAGCAAGAGGTATTTGGCAGGCATCCAGAGCAATGCGCTGGAATAATTTGAATCTTCCTGGAAGGACAAATTTAAGATACTGAAGAGATGCTAGCCATTCTTCAGCTACTTGATCTGTCCTTGGGGAATTCAGCTCGGGATCAGGACTTCCTCTCGCTGCACTCATCATAGACCTGCTGCTGCCTGAGACTGGACTGGCATGGGCCCAGTGGAGGTGCTTGCAGCTCTGCCTGCCCTTCACACCATACAGGAACCCTTGTCAGCAGGTTGGTTCAGTGATCAGACGAGATGGCCGCGCAGGTGAGCAGCTGCTTGAGACTGAACTGGAACAAGCCAGGTGCCAATGCTGCTAAAAGAAAACACAGAGGAGCCTGCAGCTCTACTGCAGTCTTGCCCACACTGGGTTGTTTGCACTCCCGGAGTGCTCCTGTCTTTCTTGTGGATACTGAGCTCTTACGCAAATGTACACCTCGCTAAGAACCTCCATTCCATCCTCTTGGGGCTTTCCTGGCCCTAGCAGCACACATCAGCTCCTGCCTGGACTACCGTGATGCACCTCTGTGCGTGCAGTCAGGAGCCTGTAACTCGTACCGAATGTAGCAGCACCACTCTGAAGAGCACATCAGCCCTGCATGCAGCGTGCACAGCTGACTCCCCATGGAGTCTTAGCATCATAGTCAAAGCTCCCTATTGAGAATTATAGTAACACCTTTGCTTCTCAAACACAGTGCAACAGTCTAGATGCAAAGATAAAGTCCCTGCACAACGCCGAGCTTTTGTGGGGGTGATCTCAAATCTGCTGAATCCTAATGGCACTGGGCCCTGCCACAAACCTCACCAGTTGCATTTCGCAAGCAAGGCAGACGCTGCTTTTTTCAGTAGGTCAAAGTTTAAAATGCTCCCAAGGAAGAACAAGCTTTGCATGGTGAATTTCAGCCTCACTTACAACCCTAAAGCATCTTCCATGTGTAGTATAAACCTGAATGAGAATAATATTCTGACCTCAAGACCTCGATTGTTTCAGCTCCATAAAGACTGGGCCTTTGTATCCAGCACCACTTACCTCATGTGGTGATAAAGCATCATCAGTTGCTAGGAATGGGATCCAACTTGAGTTTTGTCCTATGGGACTGATGGTCCACTTGAGCTTAGGCGGATTAGAGCCAGGTACAAGCAGTCTGGGTTTGGGGCATAAGCACAGGATGCATGATTTACACACTGGAGAAGAAAATGTTCTTTAATCTCAGTTTTTAATTTGAAGGAGGTAGTGAATGTGCCAATCTGCACCCCTTTTCCATCCTCGTCTGTTTTGGGGTAGCCTAAAAGGGTCAGGCGAAGGTTCAGCCAGATTGTCCCCCTTCTTCCCCAAGAACCTTCCTTTTTAAGTACTCTTAAGTGTAGGCAGGAGGTGGGCTTCTTGCTTGTTCAGTTTTGTTTTTGCGTGTGCATTCTTCTGCATTTCCGACTTGCTGTGGAGGCAGGATGTGCTGTTACCACAAGAAAGAGATTTGCCTCCCTTGAGTCTGGACAGCACCATCTCCAAAGGCCTGTTCTCATGAGATTTCCCTACCAGCTTTGGTTTGCTTTGCTTTTTAAAAAATGCATTATTGCTGCCTTGGTGCAGAGTTATGGTGCTGAGCAAGAGGCAGAAGTTAGAGTCAGATAGCTTCAGCTTAGATAAAATGAGCCCTTATAAGAGATGGCTTAGCAAACACCCAACGTGCAGCTCTCCCATCAGCTGGGGAAGGCTTGCCTTTCCACAGTCAAACCCGACTTAAAATAGCTCGCAAGCGTTAAAAGATTATCCTCCGTCTGTTTTTTAATGATTCGGTTCCAGGCTGAGCCAGCATTAAACTTAAGAGATGTCACTTAGATATATTTGTTACAGGGCACTTGCACAACAGGCTGTTACGACCACAAACGCAAACAGCACCTGACCAAAACCACTTGAGCTGTGGAGTCCTGCTCTAAGATCTCCCTCAGAAGCAGACAGAAGTAGAGAGGACGAAATACCCAACACGAACGTGCAGCTCATTTCACAAGACTGAGATTGTAGAAAAAGAGTGGAACTTGTGTGCATGCCGCACGTCGGCACCAGAAATCCAAGCCAGTGGTCTAAGTCCAATTGCGGAAACAAAACATGCCGACGTTTGCCTGAAGAGTGAAGGCCCCTCTGTGTACTGTGAAAGAGTGCTCTGTCCAGAAATGAAGTGTGCGATGCAGTGAGACAGAAGCTGTCAAGTGTCGATTCTTTTTAAGGTCTTGGCGTGAGAGCATTTATGAACCTTAAAACTGTTCAACGCAACAGGAGCCAAAAGGAAGCTGGCCCCTGGCAGGGGCTGGCAGAAAGGGCCTGTTGTAATGCTCTGTGCTAAACACGCAGTGATCATAGCAAATAGTTGCATATTTCCTGAAAATATCAGTGTCCCTTCCCATTATGCAAGTGTGATCACCCCACGTTTGAGGTGCAAGCTCTGGCTGTAGATTCCAGTTACTACCAGGTTTTATTGATTTAAAAAACACAAAAGAAAAGACATCTGGCTCCAAAGATATTATTGATCATATTTATTGAGATTAAATTTGCTAAACATCTGAAAGAATAAAGTGATAGAGACTCTTCATACACTAGAGACAGCTGCCAAGTCTTTAGTTGGGTTAAAAGAAAACAAGTCTGATGCACCGTTACACCTTGATTCTGTAGGACATTTGAAAAGAGCTACTTATTTTAAAGATACCAAAATTTAAAAGAAAAGAAAAGATGACATACACCACTAACCAATCCAAGTATGATGATATGTTTTAAAAAATGTAGAAATAGGACCAGGTCTACAGCCAGAACGATGCCCTGTGTATTAGCAGATAGAGGGCTCTTGTCTCATTTAACTGGAAAGAATTCTCCAAACAAAAGCAAGGTCCGAACCATTATAACTAACTTTCAGATGCAGGTTGGCAGCAGCAAAAGCATGCTCAACAGGTGCTGTTTAAGAGGATCCCTTGCCACCTTCTCTGGGAGACTAGATCAGCAGGATTGAAGTACCACCGAGTTGCGAAGAATCCTGATTAGATTTCAAGCAACCTGGCGCTAAATGCCACCAGTGAGATTTCCACTGAGAAAAATATCCATCTTCACTAAAAAAACCAAAACAAAAACCTGCAAGCACTGTAACTTAAACACCTCACGCATTTTGATCAGTTTACAAATGTCATCCAATGCAACAGCAATTAATTTAGGACAGGAATTTGAAACGAACAATTTGGCACATGCTATAACAGACATCCTTCTTTAAGAGGTGAAATACACGGTTGAACAGATACAAGCTTGATAAATATAAATAGCCTGGTTTTAACAGATGTACAGTACAAGATTCATTCTCTCCAGATTCAGACTCCAGCAGCATGTGTAGGTGTACTTGGCTGGTTGAGACCTATAGTTGAACAAAGCCATCCTGCAAAATCCACTTCTTCAGCCTCTGAGCTCTTAATGAAAGCATGAATCTGTAAGAGACGGAAGGAACCAAAAAAATTGAAGATAACATAATTCAGTTTAAAGCATTTTAAGCAATTGTTGCCTCGTATGATCGTTAACATGGAAAGAATGATTAAAAAAAAAATCTCATTAGCTTTTACTGTTCATGCTGGGGTCTTGTTATAGTTTTTCACTGCACTCAGCTTGAAACATTTAGTCAACCTCCTTCTCCAGGCCTGGTACTAGTGTAATGAAGCAATGCATGAGCTGCTAAATACTGCAGAGAAGCTCATTCTCCGGCACTACAAACAGCGTCCAATTAAGAGATAAAAGTCACTGTAGCATACCAGTAGGGTGCGATTCTTACTTAGAACAAGCAAGGTATAGGGTCTTATGCACTCATCTGTAGTATTAAGGTTTCTCTATTAAGTGGTGGAAATAAGCTGGTTCCCTCTCTGCAGCTTCTATTTACACTTAGGCTCTGGAGAGAAAAAAGTTTCAGTTCGGCTCTCCTTTGTGCAGCACCAGAAGGCTCCAATGCTACAAGCTGCCCCTCATGATGTGAATCTTATGGCTGTGAAGAGCCCCAACGTCAGCAGAGTCTGTTTAAGCAGGACCTTGCAGGACTGGGCCAAGATTCGCGATGTCCCTTAACAATAGCTTCTCGACAGTAAATGGGAGAAGCTGGGTTTCCTCAAGCAGCCGCCCAGCTACCAATCAAGGAACAAAGATTTACTCTCTCTCTCTTGGTCCTCTTTACTATCAGCAACTAAACTCAAGCAGCTATGGCAAACTACTACTTCAAGAGCATCAGCACAGTTTAGGGGGTGAATAATTTCTGTTCAGTGTAATTAACAGCTGGCAGGAAGATACCGGTCTGGAGTGACAGACCTTCATGGCCAAACTTCACCAGAAGCTCTTGTGCCAAGATCCCTGTGCACACATGCATAGGACCAAGTGACCACAGACCTGCTGACACAGGATTCCTGCAGAACAGACAAGTCCCAGCATGGCCACCTTTCTCAGATTTCCCTGCCCACCTTGGCAGAGGGTCCAGGCTAGGAATATGCAGGAGCTGGAGCACAATGCATTGCACTAATCTCTGCACAGCAGAACAGACTTTAGGACAGGGATGGCCAACCTGCACCACACCTGTCCTAAGTGGCACAGGTAGTCTCTATGTCCAACCCACAGCAGATTGGAGAGAGGGCAGGGAGCACCAGTGGAAGGAGAGCAGCAGCTTGGCCAGGGAACAGAAAGCAAAAGAGCATAAAGGGAAGGGGCACATAGGTAGGGCGTGGGGCTAATCTGCCCCCACTGCGCCATGAAACTGTTCAAATTGACTGGTACAAGCTGCTACATTGGTGCTCATCAGCCACAGGGTCACAGCAGGTGAGAGATGTCTTAGGGTGGGCAATCTTTGCCCCGAACAGGTCAGCTTGAAGGTCCAAACTTGTACAGAGCTACAGTACAGCATTTAGCTACGACTGTTTTCTCTTAATAAAAAGAGCTGAATTAAGAGCTTGCACTCACCATAAGTTGCTTCAAATCTGCTCTCTCTGCTGGGTTTTTTATTAAGCTAAGAAAATACAAGACGTTATAGTTAGCACTTACTTTGTTCTTTTAAAAACAAGATCAATAGCACGTTATGTTGAACAACTGTTCAGTCCCCTAGCTATGTTAATCGTTGTACAAGCACCACAGAGGCACGGTACTCATCAGTGCATTTAAGGGTCTGTAAACAATTATCCTTTTTATAGGGGTGCATACAAGTAACCTCACAATAAAATCATCCTGGGAGGCATCTGTGAAATGCTCCTGTAGAGGCAAGGATAAGTAGCAGGAACCCAGCCAGTAAGGCCACATTTCTGTTCAACTCAACTCAAGGTGAGGATGCAAAAGCCCACAGTTTTCTGACCCTGAAAATCCTTTTTAACACCACGTGTCTGGTGAGAAGGACAAATGTGATTCTCCTTCCAAGTATTAACAGCTGGAAAAGACTGCTGGCACCATGGGTTTTTTTTAACATCTTTGCCTTCCCTTGGGAGCAGAGATTTGTATTTGGAGCTAGTCACATCTCCGTCAGTCCAGGGAGTAAAGAACAGATTTCTGAGTCTGTTCACTTCAATTCATTTTCCAGGTGTAATGACCCATGTCAAAATGCATCCTTGTAGGAGAACACCCACCCAGTTTGGTACCACTTGGTTACTAGCATGTCCCAGGGCACTCAAGTTTTGGATTAGAGAGAATTCCCCGTGTAAACAAGGATAGCAGGGAGACATCAGTTCATTGAAACATGGATAATCCCTCACTACTGCAGGTACTTCTCCCTAGCACACAAGGCTTCAGTAGCACTCCTCACTGCACGCCCAAAGCTTGGTAATGAGGCTTTGCGAGCTCTGGCCACATCTCAGTGCTTCATTCTTTTGCAATTGATATTACATAAAAAGCACCAACAGCGTGAGAAACATCCACTCTCAGTACCATCAGAAAACTGTTCACATTATATGGAGAGAACAGCTCTCTTAGCCTGGAGTCCTTGACTAGAGAGCAAAAGCGTCTCGAAGACGGAGCTTAACAGCATGTACAATACTCACCATTTATTCACAAAATCTTGAAATTCAGGACCGAAGACACCATTGGGCAATTTTGGAGGTGGCTGAAAGTAAAAACAAGCGATTAAAGCAACCTACAAATGTGCTGCGGTAACTCGTGGGGGGGTTCTCCCACTTGTATTCCAAGTCTCCGGCCCAGGGCTACAATGGCAAGACCCCTATATTTCCATTCACGCCTGAAGCTCTGGACCTATGTCAGCATGCCTGGGTTCTCAGCTGCATTATTTGTTAGGCAGACAGCACAAGTAGGTTCATTTTGATTTCTGGATCCGCTTTTATATCAACATTTTCACAACAGTCTTTTGCCCCCCAAAAGAAAAGCCCGTTTCATTTCGTCCCGGCACCCTTAGCGCCCATCATCATAGGCTCTCCAAAATGTCTGCTTTGTTTTGGACGGTGCTGTAAGAACTTCAGGATGCACAAACAAATACCGGAATCATCCTGGGCACACACCACATGCAGACTTCAGTGCCTTGCCATCTTCCATGGTGTAAAAGATTACCAGGCTTGTGACAAGGGGCTTGAGAGAACCTGGTCCTGATGGAGAACAGCTTATAGCAGTATGGCAGGGGCTGAACCATATTTTATATCTGGTGTCTTCAGGACCTGCTTCCAAGGCCCATGAGAAGTAGGTACATTGCCATATGATTTCAGAGAAGAAAAAAAAAAAGCTCCTACCATTCGTAGACCCCACTATTGTCCAATCTGGGGAAGGCTTTAGCAGGAGCTAGATTATAGCTACTCAAGTGATGTGTGGCTGAGGAGGGAAATCTCACCAGTGTATGTGGACTATGTATACCACACTTTCAACTTAGATGTTGGGGGACAAGTGTCATCCTACCACCCCCGGGGATGCCTGCACATGTATGCAAAGGAAGAGGAGCTTCTCTCTACCTTGTGACCTAGATCCTTCAACTCACTACGTCCTGCAGGGCGAAGACTGCTGCTTCGACTTGCCTGCTAGGCCAGCAGAACTAGCAGGTTATGAAACAGAGCTCGTGCTGCACCTTCCTGCTCTGTGCCTGCACTATAATCCTTTTGCAGCATTTCCTTTTGCTGCCATCACTGTTACAGGCCCATTGGTGGGCCCAGAGAGTGCGCTTGGCTAGACATGATACTAGCATTTTAAGTACTGCGTCCACTAATCCTGCTTAGGATGAATCTGTATGATGATGCTTCAAGCCCTGGCAGCTCCATGGGACTGCCTAATCACAGCTGCCATCAGTGCAGCTAAACCACTAGGCAACAACCTCCTCCTCCAAGTCCCTTGCTAGAGGTCTCCTTTGCAGCAATGCCTGTGAGAAATTCACAGCATCCTCACCACTGGCAGACATACTAAGACCCATGTGCTGCCCAACATTTCCTTCCAGTTCTCACATTCACCCAGTTGTCCCAGACGGTGAGAGCCTGGAGACAGAGCCCATCTGCATTTTTACAACACCCAGTACACTGGGTCCTGAACATGAACTGCGCCTCATGGCACTATCCCAGTATAAACAGCATTGGGATCAGGCAGTCTCCAGTAGAGGAAAGCTGCTTTTTTAAAAGGCCACTCACACATTGCCGCAGGGAAACTTATGCAGCAATGTAGCACTGTGTTGTCCTCAGTTCAGATGCACTCTCTGCCTAGCAGTTCCCTTCATTGGGGTTTTTCCACAAGATAGTTGAACCAGACGCTGGCGAGTTCCCTGCACAGTTCCCAGCAATTTTTCAGAATAAGATGGCCGTTAACGAGGGCTTAAAGAAGCCTCATGGCATACATGCACTAGATTCTTCTGTTTGTCCTCAAATCGGGGGAAGCAGGTTTACATATTCAAAATCCTTAACTAAAATCCCAGCACTGCGATAAAGAGGGAAGAGCTATTCGATGTAAACCTATGCATTATTGCAACTTCCGATGCTCTTGACCTACAGATGCCAATTTAACTGATCCAGTAGCAAGGATCTTATGAACGCTGAGTCTTAGTATAAAGTTATACAGGCACATGCAAATTAGTGATCTCAAGGAAACCCCTCTCAAATGACTCTGGCGTGCATGTGTTTGCAGGACCAGGGGGTGCCAAGTAAGCCAGTAAACAAGCAGCATAGCAAGAATTAAAAACATACCGTGTTGCCATGGTAATGCATTTGCACCCACATAGACTGCGGCATGAGCAATGTTAGCAGCAGGGGTCACAGATTTGTAGACGCTCCAATTTTGAAATGTGCCTTGTCTATGTATTGCTCAAGAGCAATACAAATGCAAAAATCACCAGCCAAGAACTTGCAAAAGGCAAAAAGCATTTCAGTTATAAGGGTGATGAAAACATGTCTGTCATTTTGTATCAAGAATACCACCCTTCTCTCTGCCTCTGAGGAAGCAAGGTATCCATGCATTTGGGAATAACGAAGGGGGGGCAGGGAATTAAATATCAGTTAATAGGAAAAAAAAAAAAAATGGGCCATGCTGTTCTGTACATTTTTAATCCAAAGAATAGGATTCTGTAATGACACCCAAATGCTACTACTTTTTTAGTTACCCAATAAAAGGCTTTGCAAAGCTGCCTTCAGCAAGTGCTTTAATTTTGTCATCCATTTCAACAAAGGCGTACCAGTAATTCAAGAGAGGGGGGAGTTCAGTCTCTTAGAAACAGTGCAGTAGTTTAGACAGCAACTCAGATAAAATCCATGATTTGTGAAGAATTAAAACCTCACCTGTGTTTAGTAACAGGGTTCCAGAGATCCCTACATGCAATTAATTCCTTTCTTATTTAATTACATTTCTTTGGTTTTTGGTAGTTAATGGTTGTTCACCCCTTGATATTGCAATTTCTCTCACATTTTTCATGGTAGGTCAACTGTTGACCATAAACAGAAATAAATGCAATAAAGACAAAAAGCACTGGAGTTACATGAGCTTTAGTTATTACTGCGCAAATCTTGGTGGTAGGTATTAGCAGGCACTTCCCTTGTAAGACACAAAACCCTGCTTCAGATTTGATATAATCTGCAGTAAAGCACTGATGGTTCGTAAGAGTAAAACAAAGAAAGGGATAATTTAGCAGTCAGCTTGAATGTGTTAATTGCCACCACTTTGCCTTGCCAGATGCATGTTCTGCCAGGGAAATTCCATGGACTTATTCAAAGGATGCGTTTAGGATGCAATGGATTGAGCCACATTTATCATCCCAGATGTAAATCAATTCAAGCCAGTGCATTTATGACAGGGAAGAGTCTGGCCTATTGTATTATAGGGAGTTATAAGGCTTGGTTTACCGTTCACACTAAAAAGCACCTTAAATCTTGACCCAGAAATGGTGACTTCTTTAAAAACTTAAACTGATAGTTGTTTACCTCGTTGACAATGTAGTCCAAAAGTTCAAAGATTGCCATTGGTGGTCTGCTGTCTGGTCCATAGGCTGAAAAGGGATTTACAGAAAAATAAGATCAGCGAGATTAGATTGGCTTTGGAAAGCATGCTGCCCCCCAAGGGGGAAAGGTCTGAGTTTTGCCACCCACATTAAGAGACCCCTATTAACTCCTTCCAAGGATATCCACAGAGCTGGAAAGGAACAGGCATCTGGCTTCCCTTCCCCAAAGCGCCAGCTTATTTTTTTTGTTCCACACGTTTCCAAACTTTGTCTGCCGCTGCCCACCCAAGGTCTAGACAGGGGAGTGGGGCAGTGATGGAAAGGCAGCCGAGTCATGCCATCATTTAATAAGGATCTTCCAATCACAGATTTCCGTTCTCGTGCGGCAGGTGATTCAGGTCACTGGAATGTAGTTGTTTTTTCCCCCAGTGGTGTTTATGCAAAGCGGATACATTTACAGCAGAACGCATGCCCCTGATGCTTTTTCTGCCCTCTCAGCAAGGTTGGCTAGGATCCAAAACAGCCTCACAATACAAGCCGCAATTCTTGGAAAACATAAAACCAGTTTAGATAAAACATTGCAATGCTTCATCTAATCTTACAGTGATACCCCATGTCTTAGCTCTAGGGCTTGCGACATGTATTTGGTCAAAGTTTCCATTTCTTAAAAAGTTCAAAACCATGTGATGAAGGAATCTGTGCAAACATGGGATCTATTTACGGGAGCTAGGGCGTAGTAGGGCTGTATCAGCGACTTACAGCTCAATGGTCGGCCAGGTGTTCTTTGCCTTGGTGAGGTCTCAGAAACTGGAGAGTCTCCCTCCACTACGCAGCCAAACATTAGCTCCAGCTCCTTGGAATCAGGAGGGGGAATTGGGTACCGGCCAATCGCCATTTCTACCAGTGACAATCCCATGCTCCAGATGTCCGACTGCACTGAATAATGAGTACCTTGGAGTCTTTCTGGCTATAAAAAGTAAAAAAGAGACACAGCAAAACATTGTAACAGAAGAAAAATTAGGTTGCAATGATCTGGATAATGCAATTCCTGAACTTGATTGATTTAAAAAATATTTAAACACAAACAAACACAAAAGCTTTCTAGCTGGTTAGCCATTCTTTATTTCCATATTTAAGAGTATGTCTGGAACCTAGACTTCAGGAGTTCTACAACCCTCAGGATCTCTCGGATAAAAAAAAAATCAAGAAACCACGATTACAATTTCACTATAATAAAAATAAAAACAAAACCAGAACATCCCACCCATCCACCTTCCCACACATTGAGTTAGAGTCAGTAGCACAATCCAGATACTCCAGTTACATTTCTGAGAAGTCATCTCTAACAAAAAAGTGTTTTGTTAGTAATTACTAACCAAATGTTCTCTCTCTTGTTATAAAATGCTAGTTTTTGGCTAGCGCCTAAATATTGCAACTGAATTTGCTGCTGGCTTCCATATGTCAATTGAGTGATCAAGACTTCACTTATTTCTGCTTAAAATGTTATTTTTTGTTTGTTCCAAGAGAAGAGGAGAGACACCTGTGCAGCAATGCATTTTAGGAAACCTTACATTCAAGCTCCATTTCCAAATACTGTAGGCGCTGTTCAAAGGCCAACAGTTTCCATGTGTCCTGGGAAATACCAGTGCCAGATTGAGTCTGCTCTGGGCAGAAACAAGGCAGAGGATGAAGCTGCCTAGAAACCCTTTGCAGGGCTAACAGGCCCCATGGCAATGAAACTGAAGCCTGAATATGCCAATTTACTGCACCGCAAATTAATACATTGCTAGTTATGCAAAGTGACCGAGGACATGGTGATACATGAACCACAGAAACTATATTTTAACCAAATGGGTAAATTGTTAGAATTTAGTTAGATGTATTAAAACACCATTCCAAAAATAATTCTCTTTTAAAAATTAAAATAAATTTCAAATTACTTAAGTATGCTTCTTTTAATGAGTATTAAAACATTCCTCAGAAGTGACAGGGTCTTACTCAAATATACATTCTGCTTGTACAAGGTAAAAAACGTAGAAAAGTATTTTTAAATCTTCCAAGTAGAATAAGCATATTTGTTCTACCAGAGTTCAATAGCACTCAAGCGTTACAGGTTCAAGGGATGTAAACATAATGGTACTGTCTTATGTTCAAGACTAGAGCAGAAAGTGTTAATAATAATAATATCATGAGATAATAGTCCAGGACATGTTGTATACACCCTTCTGCCAACCTAATCTTTGAGGAAGTAGCAAGCAAACATGTTGGGGCTTCTTTAATGGATGGAACAGCACCTGTTAAAAATAGTTTTACTTTTAGAAATGGAACTGGATATTAGGAGAAAAAATATCAGTTACAATAGGGGAACCCACATCTGGCCATCCCAAAAAGTTAGAGGCATTTTCAAGATATCCAGGGATGTCCTAATCTGAACTCCTGCTCAGTGCATAAGACTCAAATATGCAGTTGGCAAAAAAACAATCCAACTCTCTCGTTTAGTTTCTATACTAGCCTTTTTAGATTGTGTAGTTAAATCGCCCTTTGAAAGGCTGGAGGAAAAAACAAGCAAACACCACTCCTCCGCCTTGCAACTTTAATGCATTAGTTCACACAGTTCCCATGTACACATTGTGCCGGGCCTTCTCAAAAATAAAGTTACTGCACATTTCCTTTGGCTCTGCATTGAACCTAGAGCTGTCCAGAGGGTGGAAAGACTTGACTGAACATTCAAAATAAGTTTAGTCTCTAATTCCCATAGGATGCAAGAGTGGCTAGAATCATGAAACTATGTTGTCACTGCAACTCGTGTAATTGGCACTTTATTTACCAACCATTTATCATTTAATTAGGCCACACACATCTTCTTAGATGTCCCTCTTGCATTCCAGGCATTATTGTCCTTTTGACAACTTACTAGATTTCTAGGAATCACACACACACACGCACACAGATAAACTGTAGTTTACTAGATTAGAGGAAAAACCAACAGTGAGCAAATAATACCGGACAATGCAACATTTGCCATCAAAATGACTTACGTGGCATTAGTCCTGACAGAACTGAAAAAAAGAAAATGTCTCCACTTAAGCTCCATGAACGTATAGAATGAGCTATCATTATGTAATCTTGTCTGCAAGATTACATAGTCCAGAGAAACCTTCACCCCGGGTTGAAAACATGCTAAAGGAGACGGACACTATGCAAACCAGTAACTGCTTGCAAAAGGATTAGGTTTAAATACCATCATACGGAATAAGGGGCATCCCAATCCTGATTTGGTCTTTGGGGGGCGGGGGGAGGAGGAGAAAAAAAAAGGAGGAAAAGGTCCCTGGGAACTGGGCTAAATGTTAAAACCCATGTAAGTGACATGTCAGTGGGAAAGAAGCTATTCACTATTTTTCCTCTCTTGAGTTCCTCCTGCTAAGAAGGGAAAAAATGCCAGCAACACAGTTAGGAGCAAAAGTGGTGGAGCTGTGACAAAACGTAACAGCCTCCACAAGGCTCAGCATTGAAACAGTGCTCAGCTGACACCTGTCTCAGATGACAAGCTAAGGTAGCGTCCGGTGGGCGGAAGAGCAAGATCCATTCTGAGCAGAAGTAAGAGCATACTATCCTTCCCCTGCTTTTTAAAGCCCCTGCTCAAATTTCAGCACTACAGAAGAAACGCCCAAAAGCCCTGGTTTCATGAGTTAATTGTTTCCATGGAACTGACAAAATACATTAGAGTAAGAGGCATACAATTACTCCCCTCTCGCATAGTACAGGGCTTCCTTAAGTAACACTTTAGTCCTCCAAATGAGTTTCCAGAAGAGAATACTCACTAGTCCCGCACCAGCCACTATAGCACTGTGTTCATTAGCTTCTCCTTTCCCATCTCGAACCCCCAAACTTCCCACTGTTGCTACAGCTATTAACTACCCCAAGAGAAACAGTGACTGGAGCGGTAGCCTAGACAGCATCTCATCTATATTAGCAACTGTAGCAATGGCCAGGATGAGGTGGAAGACAAGCGGACTTCTGTAAGGAGGACAAACTTCAAAACACCTTCTTTTGGAGACACGTGCGCACAAGACCCAAATGCATTAGCCACTGGATTTCACAATGCAGATACATCAGCATCTTTTTGGCAATGTTGTATTGCAACATAAAATACAGCTTTGCACTTTGATATGATGCTTTAATATTTTGGTGGTGTAAGAAGTGCCTTAGTAATACCCATGAATAATGCTGCTGCTAACAGTAGTTGTTCCCTGTTTACTCAGTGGAAACTTGTACCACAACACACAGTAAACCCAAAGCTAAAAGATCCGTACTTACAGACATGTAGGAGCGCGTGCCAACAAACGAGTTTGCCATAGAATCTATCAGTTGTCCACTGACACCAAAATCACAAAGCTTGATTTCACCTCTAGAGTTTACCAAAATGTTAGATGGTTTAACATCTGGAAAAAAATGAATGGATATATAAAATGGGAATAATTGACAATGAAAGTAACATGAATGGTGAGAGTTACCATGCATCTCCCTTCGTTCTCTTTTAACTTGAACAACTTATCTGGTTTGATTTCTTTCCTTGGGAGGATTCGGGTAGACACGATCCCTGGTCCAGGACTATTCCATGTGTTCTTTTCATATATACATGAACGAGAAGAAACTTTTGAATGCTCTCTTGTAAATGCAGTCACACAATGTTTAGGTTAGTTCTAAATTTAAACATCACCCAATTTTCAGGGTTTTGAATATTCACTTGTTGGCATCTATAAACTTCTTGCAAGGATGTTATCATTCTAGTTTCAGATACACTGACATGTACTTTTAAACCACTCCAATTATACCACACTTTTTTGCCTAGAAATATTCAAGTCAGGATCTACACATCTTAGCTTCCTAAGCCCAATAAATTAAATGCTGCTATGGGCCATATCAACCCAAATCAAGTCACTGTAAGGAAGTGAAAATCTTTATTTATTATCTCTTAGTTACATACCAGCCGTGTAAATGGATTATTTAAAATAAAAACAATTTTACTATTAAAACACTGCACTTAAAATAGTTAAGAGGCCCTGTCCACAGACCTCAGGAAGTAGTTTTGGGGTGGTTTTTTTTTTTTTAAGGTTGTACATGCAGCACTATTTCCCTAAATAGAAACTCATGAGGGTCATTGGTAACTAAGCAACTAATAACTGACTAGCTGAGAATGCTAAAGTACTGGGAACACTTCTTTTAATATTTTGTTGTGGGTGTAAGAAGTTTCTCAGTATAATTGACTACTTGTCTAGCATCGTTACCCATGCATTCCCAGGTTTATCAAGCAGGCAGCCATAATTGCAAAATAATGTCACAAATTAATTTAGAAAATGGCTATATATTGGTTTAGAGTCATCCCCTCCACCTCTCAGAAATCCTACACGTGGAATTCCTACTGCAATCTTGGCCACACTGACTGTCCCTTGTTACTTAGTCTCATGACTCAGATCAATGCATTCCTTAAAAAATGGCAGGGAAAAAAATATGGGATCTTTTTTTTTTAATAGATTTCATTATAAAAAAATGCAAGATACTCTGTGCCTTGAGCAAATGGGAAGGACTTAGATGACAGACCATTGGAAATATCTGTAAAGGACCAAGCTAGTGAGAACCAAGAGTAGTTTTCAGGAAACAGGCTACCAACTCAAGCTGGGCAAATGCAATGTGTATGGAGTGCCTACAGTGATTTTTTTTGGTCTTTTAATAGAGCATCACTTTTCATTTTCATAAGCCCCCGGAGAAACCTCCAACCCCACGTGCATTTTCTTCCACATCTAATTTTAAAGTCTCCATAACTCCAAAACATATTCCAGGCAGCTAGCAATATGCTGACTGCGAAGTCCAGCAGCAGTTCACATCACAAGGAGGGTTGCCTCAAAGCCGATTCCAACAGAGCACCCCTGAAACACGGTGCTATCCACAAAAGGTTACACCCAATTCAAGAAGATGCATAGACCAGTAATGAGAAGATGTGGGATCTCTTGTTAAGGTAACTGTTTTTCATTTCTAAAAGGAAACAGGCCAACAGCTGGCATGATCTACACCAGCAGTACTCAACCTCCCAGCCCTGTGGGCCAGATCCCACCAGTGTGCTCACTTCGTGGGCTGTCTCGGCACGGGGTCTGTCTGTGGGTGCAACCTGGCACTCCAACCCAGTCCTGCGCACCACAGCCAGCTGTGGAGCAGCCTCACACAGGTCTACGTCATGCAGCCTGTGGGGAAGCAGTGGTAGCATTAATTGCTCCCAGAAAGCAATTAATGCTGCCACTATTTCCATGCCCCCGCCCCCGTGGGTTAGAGGACATGGTCCTATGTGCTGTAAGCAGCCCACAGGTCAGAGGTTGAGCACCACTGATCTGCACCATTCATTGTTTCTCTTGCCCTTATCGCACCACCTTTCAGAATAATTGTAGTCCTTTTAGGTAAACTCCCAGCATGTAATCTGCCTTAGGCCCAATCAATTTAATTCTCTCTCTCAAGTTTTTCCATTTCTACCAAATCCTTTTTTTTAAGAGGAGAACCAGATTCAAAACACATTAGTCTAGGTGAGCTAACAATCCATGAAGGCTTAACATTTTCCATTCCCTTCTTAATACACCCTAATGACTTCTTCAGAGAACTGCCTGGAACAATGTTTAACATTTTTCTTGAGAGCTCACACCTACTTCAGGATTCATTTCTGCACCTCACTAGTTTAAGCTGAGCCTCATGTGCTTCACTTACCTCGTTCCATTTGGTTTCCCTGTGGTTCTTCACTACCTTTGACCAACCTAAATGAAACAGCAGAAACACTGCCGGCCCCACTTCATTCCCTTCCTCCACATCAGAATTAATATTATGCATCTGTATAACAATAGTACCTATTAGACAGAGTCCTGCTGTGATAAAGTCTCAGGAAAGCATTATACATATCAGATGTCTTAGTGTTAGATTTCAGAGGCACTTGATTATTAAGAAACTACTCTTTTTCTTTTTTTAATTAATTTTTTTGCTGGGGGGGGGACGGGGACTGCAGTTTCTCTTCCTGTGCTGTCATCATACTCCTACTTTACTGCCTAACAATTACACTGCAGAGTTTTACGCTGACCATCAGCAGCTGCAGTCAATTATGTTAATGCAAACAGGCAGTGCTGTATGGCTTTCACTTTCAAAGTATCCATCAATACCTGTTATGTAATTATGCCCCAACTCTCCAAAGTAACACTGATGATACACTATTAATTCCAGAAACAGCCTGGTTAAATTGAAAAGAATATAGATACCGAATTTAGGCCCATACTATAGATTCTGGTTTTCATTATACCTGAAAATAAATCGCTAAATCACTCCAATACTTTGTTTTTAAATGAGAGGTTAATAGAAGCAGGATATTATTTGTTTGTTTGTTGGCCTGTTTCCTGACCCTGCAGAGAACATTTAGAGAAGAGCAAAAACAAAAGGAAAGGATCGTGCGAAATTCATGACAGCTCAATATAAAATTGACTACATACTTTGGGGGGGGGGGGGGGGGGGGGGGGCAGTCCAATTAGAATTGGCAAGAACATTTGATATGCAAAGCTTGCTCTGTATGAAGAAATGTTATCGGCTGAGCCACTACTGCTTCTTTCACTTGGTGCGGATACAGGAGGGATGGAAAACCGCAACTTTACCAGGATAAGCTGCACTAAGAGCACTTTATTAGTACAACCTAGAACAGCAACATTCCCATCCTGCTAAAGTGCTTGCAGCATAGAGCTGGCCTTAGTTCTCCCAAGCCATTTAATTTAGATTCTCATTAAGCAGCACCCTAGCTCCAAGGCCATAGGCACTAGGAAGTCTCTGCAAAAGTCCAATTAGGAAAGCCTCAAGGAAAAAAAAAAAAAAAAAAAAGCAAGTCCATACAGGGCGCATCTACACGCCCTACGTCACTGAAGCAATGCACTAGGTTGCTGTATGGTGCACTACAGCAATCGTGTGAGTCTACATGCGATTGGCAGCTACTTTGTGAAGTAGTGACAAAAATCTAACCACGCGCCAATCAAAGTAGCAGTGAAAACTAGCCTTGTGCCGGTTACTGTGCCATGCTTTAGTACTTACAAAAGCAGGTGTCTGTACTCCTTTTGGAAGTACTAAAGTACGGCGATATGTAGCTGTGCCTGCAGAGTAAGTAAATGCCTTTAGCTTTAAGACGGGTGAAGTGCTCTGCCTTAAGCCAGCAATTGGCAATCTAGGTCCTATGGGCCAGGTCCAGCCCATGAACCCAACAGATCCGGCTTGCAGAACTGAGGCACAGCGAGGGCCTTGCCTGCACCACATGCGGTGGCTAGGTGGCAAGGATCTTTCATAGGTGACAAAATTGGCAGTAGGGAGAAGCAGCAACTGGTGGCAGCCGGGACCTAGGGCTAGCCCACCTTGGAACCCTGCTGGACCATTCTGGCCGGCCACTGCAAAACACAGTCCCGTCATGAAAAGCAGTGGTCAGCAAAGTGGAGGAGATTTATTTACATATTAAATCCAGGTTTCCCAGATCCTGTTCCATAAGATATTGCACCATACATTATTTGGTAGGTTTACAACAACTCAGGAGCACTTATGCTGCATTAAGCCAGGTCTTCAGTGTTCAGATAAAAGCATTTTTAGCAAGCTGCATTGGTTGGCAACTTTAAATGCCCCTTTTCCCATAACCAGTGCAAATTTACCTGATATTTATTTCTGACCATCAGTAAATTCCAGTAAGACAATGCTACACAGCAGGGGGACATGGAATCAGTAGCTTGCTTATATATGGGAGACTGAGCTGGAGTTTTCCAAAGCAAGAAGCCACTCTATTTTATGCTATCATACCCATAAGCTCATAATCTATGGCAGGGGGCATATAGCCTGTGGGCTGTATCCAGCCCACAGACTGGATATTTTGGAGGCAGAGGGCTTCAACTGTAAGCTTTCTTCAAATGTCACTGCAGGCAGAAGTGTTGGCTGGGGTCAGGTCCTAGCACTCACCTACTTCTCACCTAAGATGGACCATTCCAACCCAGCCAGAAAAGGTTGGTGACCACTGGTCTATGCACCCAGGGTTCATTACACTAAATACAGCATTTAAGGTAGGAAACCAGGAAGTTTGGACTTAAGTGGACCTCAAATTCCACTTCTTGATACAAGTATATGACAATTTCTCTTCCCATTGTTACCAGAGGCTTGCAGCATTACCTCCAAGTGTGACCGTATTTTATAAAACAGTTTGAAACACTTGGTTCTGCCTAGCATCCAATGTCACTAAAACTGCTCTACAGAGAGTGTAAAATATAAAAACTAAACGCATTTCTGACCCTGTAAGAGCACAGCGTATCCAGGCTAAACTCAAACACACTTTGTATCCTTCTGGTCAGTTGACTGGAGCAAATGGTATGAGGCTGGTAATGAGTAAACCGTTAAGAATGAACATGTGCTGGCCCCGTGTACTTGGAGAAAATCGTTTTGCTGGGCTGTATTCATTAGCTTGAAGGAGCACTTAGATTAGATCTAGAGCTCCCCACTAGCATTTATCCGATTTCTGCATTGTGAAGCCAGCTCTTCCAGGCCATAATCCCACCACATGGGACAGCTGATCCTACAGTTAAGCTGAATATAGACAAAGTAGGATTTAGTGTTGCAGAGTTTTCAGAACAAAACAATATCACTGCCTTCACTTCTGGCCAATGTCTTGTACCAGGTTTCTGGTATTTGAATGGAACCAAAGGACTTTCACCCTCCACCCATTATGGGATGCTCCTTGTCCCATGCAATATGCACACCAGGGTTCAGAATGGGGAACAAAGGCAGCGACATTTCAAGCTCTGCTCTAACTGATCAGCCACAGTCAAAACAAGAAATGTGGAATAAGGCCACACTCTCCCAGGACACCTTAACTGTCTCCCCCCCGCAATGCAATATGAACACACCAGTGT
The DNA here is from genome assembly GCF_030867095.1 of Alligator mississippiensis. Lineage (NCBI taxonomy): Eukaryota > Metazoa > Chordata > Crocodylia > Alligatoridae > Alligator > Alligator mississippiensis. The sequence goes on from NC_081834.1 coordinate 4,933,246, forward strand.
ACTCTGCTAGACTCTTTGGGTTTTGCTTTCCCTTAGGATTTAAGAGCTTGGTTCCCCACTATGGGAGGAAGGACACAGAGATGCCCATCTGGGTGCTGTTAGGCTCCTCCTTTATTTAAATTTGGGGAGCTATTACCTACCATCATAGACAGACTTTGCTCATGTTGCCAAGCGTGAGCACAGCTCGCCGTGTAGGATTCTGTTGGTCACACATGACAAGCAGAGAAATCATTAAGAACACCTATATGCAAAGTATTACTGTGTGTGCCTACACATACAATTAATACTATTTGGATTTACTACGCAGTAAATTTATTACCTGCATATGCAGGTAATAAATTGACTGTGCAGGAAGCACAAGCTACACTGTGCAGTAGATTAGTCTACTGTGCAGTAAAGTGTGTTGTGTAGACACGGCCACTGTGAGGCATCTGAGTTCCCCCCCAGTGTGGGTGGTGGAGGGGCTCACACCCCCGGAGAACTGAAGGGCAAGTTCAAACCCCACTTGCCTCCCAGTAACTTGTTCACATACCCACTCTTAGCATTTTCTTTAATACATGAGTTCTGTTCAGAAACCGTTCAGTCAGCCCAACAAAGAAAGCTCTGTTTGAGGCCTGATCCAAAGGATCCTGATGTCAGCAGCAATACTCAGGAGCCTATTTTCTGCTCTATACAGCATTCACAAAGCTTATGTGGCAATATACAATTCCCACCATGTACTAGCTGTGATTTTTTTTTTTTTTAATCAAGTTTCTCCATTAAAACTGCCCTTCTGCTACTGAGCTTGGTATTTAGCAGCCAGCAGTGAAAACTGACACCCATTATGTGACACTGGTAGCACAGAGACTCTAAGACACTGCAAATGAGACTCCATCCTGCTGCAAGAGAAACTTAAACAAGAACAGTGTAGCAGCTCAAGATGGAACAGAAAATTTAAACACTGAATGGCTCACTTAAAGACAGTTTTCTTTTCCAGAAGGATCTCCCAAACCCTTCTGAAAGCGTTGCTTGATACCTCCATCAGTGCAGAGGCCAGCTAGCATAGTTCAGCCTGGATTCAGCTCAAACAAAGTTACCTACACAATCACTGATATCAAAGCAGTTCTTGAAGGTTTCTCAAGCTGTGTATATTTACAAGATCTAAAAGGATCACCATCAGAGGCATGGGTGGATTATTCCTTTTACAACAATTAAATCAAAATGTGGCCAAAAAACAAAACAAACCTTAAAAATTTGTCTTCCAAAAAAACCCAAAACAGTAAGCACCATCAGAGAGAGAGAAAAAAGAAAACAAACCCAAATAATTGGTTGTATATTTGAGGTTTAAATTTAGCACTGGTATAAGAGGCTGCAACTCTAGTGATTTCAAAGGAGTTATACTATGCAGTTACCATCTCTTTGGTCTGCTCCAGAAAAGATGGTCTCTTTAAAAAACAGAAAAATCTGTTACAGGCAGAAATCCATATGAAGCCACCTTCCTGTGGTCCTTCAGTGAAGACATAGGTATGATTATTAGGTAGACCAAAGAAGAACATGCAACAACAGTGTATTTTAGCATGTAGGAAGCAATTCTTGACACTAACATGCCTCTGCATTCCCGTGAATCCTTCCTGGTCTGTTTAACAACCCCAGACTTAATCACATATAGGGTGACTTGTCTGATGAATAAACTATTTTTAAAGCTGAATGGCTGTGGAGTCCTAAATGATACAAGAGTAGCTCAAAAGTCTTAATAAATATTTCGTGATCTCTGCAATAAGCTAGACCACGTACTCAGAGAGAACGAAAGCGTGAAGCATTCTCCCTACTCAACATTAGGAATGACTGAAAGTTCTCCTTTTCCCTCATCAAATCCCACTTCTGATTTTGTAGGCTATTCAGAAGATAAATAAAATGGCTAGATTTAAAAAGAACAAAACGGTGACAGATACACAAAAAAGAGAGAGGCCTGAGTAGGTATTTACCCCACAGCCAAGTCTAGCTAAAGGCTTGAGTTTGTACAGAACTATAATGGTGTTGCTGCTCCTTCTTCCTGTCATACAATTTGACAGTAAGCCATGCTGTTAAAAAAAAAAAAAAAAAAAAGGAAAAGAAAAGAAAAACTACACTTAAGCTAGGTAATAAGTGTAAAAGCACCGTACTTCTGCATAGTAATAAGGAGCATGTGAATGTCTGAAACATCTGCTAAAATCCTGCAACTTCTAATTTAAGAAGGAATTGTAGCCTTAGTGGTAATAATGGAAATTTAATGGAATTATAGTCAGAATTTTGTACTTTGAACTACTTCAAAGCTTTTAGCCAAGATAGCTAATAGACCTCCTGCTACCAGAGGAGCAGCCATTACAATTAAAGAAGTCACAGCTAGTATTTCAAAACGTGTTTTAACAGTTCTCCTCAGGAAGCAAGAGAATAGCACCACAAAAGATAGCACCACAAAAACCCACTCACAGGTATCTCACGTTAAACGGCTTCTGCATTTCTCAATCAATTCCCTTACCATCAACTAGGAAACACAAGCCACGTGCAAAGCTTTGTCCCAGACTGAGACCTTTCCTGTGAGAAATGTTGCTACTTCAAAGAAACTTGCCAGAGTTAGTGTATTGGGCAGCAGTCCTCAGCAAGCATTATGATGCTGCCTGCATAGGTTTTGCTCATTGTTAAAACTCACTAATTTCCTGGGTCTGCAAGGACTGTTAAACGATCTCATGGACAACAACATTGCCTGCAAACCTTGAGATGGGGGCGACTGATGGAGTGGAATACATCTTCACTATGGAGTCTGCCAGGTAAGAGATAATCGGGCAGGGGGGGCCCAGGTTAGCCTAGCCCAAATGCAAGCATCCTCTCTGCAAAGCTCTGCCCCAATGACTGTGTGTTTAAACCTGAAGTAGACAGAAAAGCTTGGTTATGAAGGTTTAAAGTGGACTGAAATGCTACCATTTGAAGGAAACGGTCGCCACAACTAGCAGACTGGGCAGTGGTTCTCAGCAAGCATCACCCATGGGCAGCATCAAAAAAAAAAAAAAAGTGTACCTGGAAAACCAAGTTACAGTGAACTGTACAACTAGAAACCAGTTCCCAATCAGTGACTGTTGGGAACAGTTCAAATGTAACATGCGTCCATACCCAGTCTCTTCACTGCTTCTGCACTTGCTCCCATGCCTCTGGGAACAAATCCCATAGTTTTTTGTGCTGAGCCAATCTAGACTTCTTTTGCATCATGGTTTAGTCTGTCCTTCAGGGGGGATTATGGGAACAAACTGGAGGACTATTAAGAAGTAAGCAATTCGATCTACCTTCATTGCAAAGCAGGCAGGTTCCTGTCAGAGTTAAACGTGGAGCCTTCTTTAACTAATACCCCCAGATGTTAAGATAGGACAGCCATAAAGCATCATAAAACCCTGTTAAGTGACTTGCACATGTGAATGGCAAAGGGTTTGAGCTAAACCTGCAGTGGAGAGCTCTGATTAACTGTGCAGTGAAGATAGGCCCATAGAAATTGCAAGAGCAACCAGGATTAATGGTTATAAAAAGAGGATCAGGGAAAAACGTATATGACAAAAAAAAAAAAGGGGGAGGGGGGGAGAAGAGAAAAAGACCCAAGCATGAAGAAACAAAATGCAGGAAAAATATCAATTCTAATTAAGTTAAAATGTAAGAAAAAAAGAAACCAGGAATAAAGCATCTTCTTACCTCTATGCATTATCTTATGTTTTTCCCTCAAATATGTGAGACCTTTTATTACCTAGAAACAAGTAAATGGAAAAATTTCAGTTACGAAACCAGAAGAAATGAAAAACGGAGTTTCTTCTCCACAAGGATTTCAGACGTGGTATCTATACTCAGAAGTCCATGGTAGAAATCCAAAGAGAAAGCAATTAGGCAATGCTCTCAAATTTACATTCCCATTTGCAGTAAAAAATAGTATCAACAAAACCCCTTCCAGACATTTCATGGACATGGCCTACAGCAACACAGATATTTAAAACAATCACATTCAAAAGATTTTCATAACCAAGTTGATTCAGGCATCTAAGAAGCAGAAAACCAAAGGAAACACCCAAATGGAACATGCAAAATCCATTAAGTGCTCTTAGGTACAAAGTAATGACACATATGCAAGACTATTTGCTACTCCGTAAACACCCAAGCCAGCTCCTTTTGCCTTCTGGATTTGGCATTATTCTAGAATTATTATAGAATAATATAGACCCACTTTCTAGAGGAAATTACAATTCTACTTACAGCAATGCTAACTTTGCCCAAAATCTGCTCGGGAATTCTTCCTGCTTTTTTCAGCACTTGATCCAAGGATCCACCATCCTAATAATAAACATTTCCATATTAAAACGTTAAACCAAATCTATCCAAACACTTTACACAGGATTCTTTTTTCAGGAAGGAAGTCTCTTTGCAAAGAATATACTGTTTCCCATTGCTTTATAATGCAGTGGTGTATTTCTGAAAGAAGTGAAGCTATTCACAATTAAAAGTTTTTAATAAGCATATCCTCTTGGGTGAACCATTGAGCCACTAACTTGACCAGTCCTCTGATCTTGTACTAAACACAACACCTTGGCCGATTTTTGTTCTGGAGGATTGTCTGATTAGTCACTAACTAAGCAATGGGTGTGCAGCTAACTTCTGAAATTCTTCAGTCATATTCAGATACTTGTTAACTGCGTACTCTCAATACGGGCAGGACACATTTGTATTTTGTGAGCTGCAAAAGCCCAGGTATGGGCAGCACGAGTCCTTACAATCAATCTCCTTGAAGTAAAAATCTAGTACCCTGGTCTGACAGACAAGTATGCTATACAACAGTGCCAATCAGCCCATAGTCACAGAAGTGGCAAGCCATATAAAAGTCTGAAGGCAGGTCAGGGTGGCACCTTGGACTAGCTGGTTTAGAGAGGCATGAGCTTTCATACACAATTTATGCTATCTAACTGGTTCATGCTGTCTGTTGGAATCTGATGAAGTAGGCTGTTGCTTTCTAAAGCACTTTGGCTTTCACTGGTCCTACCAATAACCTAATCCTGTACAATGCCCTGGATGTGAGGATACCGGTATGTCAGTCACACCACCAAATGGGGAGAAGGGGACATTTGGCTTCCAAGACTTACAATTGGCTAAAACAAAAAGTAAAATATATATTTAAACAGAGTTGCTTAACAGACAGTGTTATTAATCTTACCACTTTTATGCAAGTTAGACATATGCACAGAATTCAAATATATACCCCTGTTGCTAAGAGCTTCAGAGAAGAAAAACGCTGTAAATGGTATTTATTTTTAGCAGCCGATTATAATCTAATACAACAGTAACCTTGTGCCAATGTTCATGAACAGAGACTACATAACAAAAGTGCAAGGTAAAAAGAACTTTCTTAAATTAAAAGCAACATCCAAAGACTTGGCTGATGATTTTACTGTTGTGGCTTTCCTCAAATCATGACCCAACTTGTGACTGTTTCTCTGCTACTTTAACCCAGCACTGGGAAATGTTCAGTCGCTGTTTATACTTCAAGAGAACAAGCTACAAAAACCAAGCTTTTGCATACAAAATTATGAATTATCATCTCAGGAGAAAGCATTAAAAAAAAAAAAAAAGAATGATGCATATGCATATATGATTATATTCATTCCCATTTGTGCAATTAAATAAAGTTTGAACTCAACCAAAAGATGCAAGTGCTATAATGCAAATGTGTGCATAGGCAGGCGCACACACACACACACACACACACACACACACCCCCCCCCCCCATATATTTGTTGGCTTTGCCAGAAGCCTGAATTTCTGGACAATCCTTTTTTCTAAGAAATTGGTACATTACCTCCGATTTCAGACTCTCCCAGGTAGTCAATGAAACTTTGAATCAGGCTCTAGTACGGCATGGTGCTAAATACCTTCAACACTACTAAAGTCAATGGACACAAAACTGCTCCACAATTTTCAAGAGCAGATCCCAAATATTTTTGCTTGTTCAGCACTTGCTGCTACTTGAATTTACACCTCATGTGCTGTATTGTTAGCCAGATGACAGTAATTTAAATCCTTTTCCCCTGCGTCTCCCACCCACTTCAAATGTTCAAGTTATTGCTTATTAGGATTGGCACAGATCAGGCCAATTCTAATAAGAAGAAACCAAGAGAAATGGGAGTAATTGAAAGGAAAAAGTGAATCAATTGATCTTTCTTTTTTTTCCCCCCGCCTGAATTAAAGGGAGATCAGAGTTTTTTCCTCCCTGTACATACTGTGATTACGACATCTTAAACCTTCTCCTCCATACAACAGACCAAACTTCATCAAACTTGACGTAAGGTGGGTTTTTCAGACTTCCTAGCTGAAATCTTGTAGCTGTTTATTGATTTTTGTAGCTGTTTTCTGAATTCTTTTCAATTTTTCAACATATTTTTTAAGCATTTCCATCAAAACTGGACATGCTATGCCAGCATCTATGTCTCTAATGCTGCACAAGAACTGTGTCACCTCTCTGATCTCTTCCAGACACATCCAAGGATCACCTTATCCTTTCAGCTCCAGCACTGTATTAGGACTTGATGTTCAATTTCTTATGCCTAGGTTCTTTTTAGAAGATAATCTCTATCATCTAATGTAACCTGCAGTTATGACCATTTATGCTGGGATCCTTTAATTCTATACTGCCTGCATCCCCCACCCCATATTGGCCTTGCCATGACTTTGCCAATGATCAGCATTTGCCTAACAAGCCTAGAACAACATTAGATACTTTCTAGTCCTCTGGAACCTGCTCAGTGTCCAGGATTAGTTAAAAATTAACATGACTAGTTCAGAGAGCTTCTGAGGTCTGGTTCCTCCCTACCCTGCTTGGAGAGAAGTAATATAAATATATTAATTTAATTATAAGTATACACACCATCCTGATTCTTAACAGCTAGAGAACAGGAATATTTATTAATTACATTTTTATTTCCTGCATTATGATCGAGTTTTATCATCCTGGTTTACTGTCAGAACTACCTGACTGGCAGGACTGTTTGTTCCCAATATATTTAAATAATTTATTTTAATCCTTAACACTACTGACCATAGATTTTTTACTGATACTTTTTCCATTTCTCCAATTCATCCTCTGTATTTTCTAACAATGTTTGAAACTCACTGCTATCAGATTTTTCATGTTTCCATTTGTATATGTATTTGGTAACAAATCAGAAACCAGTCCTCCCTTCCTGCTCCCTCCCAGACAAACTGCTCTAATCCAGGATGGTTTTTAAGAAAGGCTCAGTGATTTTAGGCATCTAACAAAGCATCCCTAAACAATATACTTAATTATCATTCACATATTTAAATATTTCCCCCCCTCTCAATTTTACTCAAAATCATTTCCAGCTTAATGAAAATGGCCTTTGTAAAGTCCCCAAGTATATCTGTTATTTGAGAGGATCATATTATTTGCATCGAATATAGTCAATCATTATCATTTGCACCAACATAACTACTGATTTTTCCCCAAAATATTTCCTTTGGCACTGTTAAAATAAAATCACGTATAATATCCACAGAAAGAGAAGAAGGCTTCTTTTCATATACATAATTTTGTGGAAAAAAATGGGAGTTTTTGCACAGATGTGATGTATTTTAAATGTTTCAAAGTTTCCTCTACCTGACAAGAAAGGGAGGGTTTTGTCTGACCTTTAATCACAAAAAAATTGCTCTAATCACTGGGTTCCATATGGCTAGATAAATGCTGGCAGATGTCAAGCATAATGTGTACTTTTCTATTAAAATGATCAGTTAAAAATAATGCTGCTTTAAAAAAAAATATAAACAGTTGCATAATATCCTTCCAGTTTTGCCAGTTTTTCATATATTCTTCTTTAATTTCTGTGTTTTTTCTAGAATTTCAGATAAGGTGAAAGAAGGGGGGTGTCTACAGCTAAAAGCCACCACTGGGGTCAGGGCTCAGATGTTTTTAACATGGTGCCAAGAAAACCATCTCAGAATAGGTGTTCACACAATAAGACATCTGTGCCCTTTTTATGGCAGTGCTCACATGAAGGTTACCACTGATGTGGATGCACCAGAGTTAGCTGCAGCTGTAAGGAAACTTATTTTTTTCTATGGCAGATAAAGCCAAAGTACGACATACTGCTTAATAGCAATTCCTCCAAATGGTTAAATTACATGTTGGCTAGCAATAAAAATGGTACTAACAACATAGATTTACAGACTACAGATAGGGAAAATAGGAGTTCATTGGCCTCTAAGATACAGAGGAACAGTCCCCAGAGAAGGGGGCAAAAAAAATGTGCAGGAAAAAAAGAACAGGAATTCCATTAGCAAAGGCAAGAAAAGTGTCAGTTGGATTTTATATTAACACTGGTCTGATAACTGCAAATACACACATACATTTGTGTACCTACCATGTGTTCCATGCAAATGCTGATTTCTCCATCACTGTAAAAAGCTCCGTAGAAGCCCACTATATAGGGAGAGTTACATTCATGCAGAACTTGCAGCTCACGAATGATTTGGTTCCGAATAGCTGGTTTGATTTCTAGGTGAATTAACTGTAAAATAAACAGTTTTTTCTTCTTCAGTGGCAATGGCCTTTACAATCAAGACAAAAAATATAATTTTGAAATGCACACAAAACACCACAAGATCTTCATACATCACTATTGCCATCGTCTCAACCATTATATGAATGGAAAGCCTCCAAGAATAGTTCGATCTCTATGCTCACTGCGCTGTTAATTCTCTAATAGAGTGCCGGTTGCAAGATGTATCATTTTCTTGCTATGTGAACACCAGCCCACTAGAAATTGAACAATTAGAATACAATGCTTTTAATAACCAAGTTCATCTTCATTATTTTTACTGAAGGCATGTAAAGTTAAGCTGCTTTAAGGTTCATACTTTTGTTCAAATGAGCAAACTTTTTTCTTTCTGTATTTTTATCTATCTTTGTCACAATTCACCCAGGATGGATAGTGTATGTTCTTGTAGATCTCACTAATACTGACTGCTCGTGCATGTTCTCAGTCAGGCCAGCCAGAACCGAGCACCTCTGTTCTAGATCCACACAAAGAATAATCACCACTTTGTTGGCAGTATGCTGGAGGCATTTTCTCCTCAATTTAAAAACCACTCAGAAAAAGTCTATATTAAACAGAAAAGCAAGTTAAGTTTCCCAACCTGAAAAAATGACTAGAATATTGTTCTTTTGATAAAAAAAATAAAAGTGTAATTAAGACAAGTGCATCAAAGTATTAAAACCAGTTACTCATTGTTTTCTGACAACTGCAGTTCTAGAGAACCATTAATTATAGCATGAAAGGATATCTGATGTTTGGTATTTATGCTTTGGATTTTGCTCTCATCTTTTTTGTGAAGTTCTTCAGTAAGAACATTTTACTTGGCTGCATTATTTATTTATTTTATTTAGTTAGTGTTGATGGGACTACTTAAAACTACTTAAGACCATTTGGACTGAAGAAAATCCACGACTGAAATTTCAAAGGGAACATGTCGCAAGGCCTACTGACTGGCAAACAGCTGCAGAAAGATGTCTGCCCAGATGTTTGCAAAGCAATGTCCCAAGCATGTTCAGTGAAAAACAAACTCCAGTTAAGCCTCGGGCATTTTTATTAAAAACATTGTTTAACCACATGAATCCATATCTTAATGGAAACTATAAAGTTATTACTTCAGTAGACTAGGCTTTCCTACAGGCAGAAGAAGGTGGGTTTCTTTCTTCCATAAATGGGCAGATCTGGGGAAAAAGTCTATGGAGAATGAGTCCTACTGAGTTCATTGAAGAAAAGCTGCAGCTCAGTAAACAGACACCATCTCTTGCATGATATTAAGTCAATTAAACTTCAAAACTACAAATATACTGAGCTGTAGTTTCCTGTAAGTGTCACAACGTGGGCAGGGGAGAGGAGGGAACAATTCCGTGCAAGAGACCTTCACCATCTATACACTTTATCTCCTACTACTCAGAAACAGCCAGCTCTCCTCGTTTCACACAAATTTGACAGTAAAGCATCAAATAAGAGTCATCAGTGAAGACGGCTGATAAGAAAGCATGTATTCAGGTTAGCCTGAAGTCAGGCAGAAGGCAGGACAGGGTATTACCTTAGAGACTAACTTGTTTAGGGAGACAAGCTTTCACAGGCAACTGTCTGCTGTTTCATCGCATCTGATGAAGTTGGCTGTAGCTTACAAATCCTATGCTGCCCTGCACTAGCTGGTCTCTAAGGTGCCACCCCCATCCTGCCATCGCTTAAAGTATTGAAGTAGTCTGGGTAGGGAAACCAGCCCACAGGAAGCAGAAGCATGAGGTACTTGCACAATAATTTTCATGATGCACCACAAAAGCATCCCCCTCCGCCCCCTCCCATTTCTGTTGTGGGGGGAGGGGTCCTCAAATGAAAATAGTACTTAAGTTTCTCAAGGTTCACATTTTTCAATTAAATAAAGTTTCCATATAAGACAGCTGCTCATAAGAAATACTAGGCAAAATCCTAGCTTTTCAGTTGAAAAACATTTGAGGGGCAGTTTTTAAACAGCCTTGTTACTCTTCTTACAAATGTCAGCCATTTGCTAGGGTGCTAACAAACCAAATTATTAAATTATATATGTGATAAAGGCACAAAGTCATGGGTTTTGTTTTGCTTTAGCTTCAGGGCAATCTTCTTGCACAGCCGGAAAAACCTTATGGGAGGACAAGTGTGTAGTGAAAGGGCTCTTTCTGCAAGGCACTGAAGGAGCAGAGGGAAGAAAGCAGGTCCATTAACGTTGTTCACTCTTACAGTACGGATCTTGATACTGCAGTAGCAACCAAAAAGTAGGGCCATTTCTATACTACAGGACTGTCGAAGTGTTTAGGGGAGAATCTCTTGATACTCCTCCAGCCCCAAGATATTTCCATCCTTAAACCCCCATACACACACTTATGCTTTGTAATTTGTTTTAAGTCTTGTGTGTTAGTACTGAGATCTTGTTATGCATTTAGCCACAGAGACAATATTTTGGCAGGAAGTAAAATACAACATGCGTCCCAAAACTACAGAAAGCTAATAAAAAATTGGAATGGATTACTTGGCCTTTCACTCGTAACACAAGGAATATATGCCACCTCTGCAGGCTGGACAAGTGGGAGGTAAAGAAATTTAACCTTTCCTGTTTTTAGAAAGCATCTTCAATTGCCCTGAAAGTAGATTCTCAATGTCACTTTTTGATGGGTGTAAGGGTTGCAATTCAACTGATTTAATTCAACATATTTATTTAAAAAAAGCTTTGAAAAGGCATCATTAAAGGCTCCTACAGTCCAAGGCTCTCACCTTTCTTGCCATAATGAGGCCAGAAGGTTTGTGAGATACTTTGAAGACCACACCCCCATTTCCTGCTCCCAGCTCACTGATCTTCTCAAAATCATCATCCTTCAACTCCCCAACTTTCTGCTTCTGGGTAAGGAAAGCTTCAAGACGTTTGCGTTGCTGTTCATCCAACTCCAGCTCCTCCAACTTCTTCTGAAGTGCTTCTAAATTTGTCCTGTACAGCACAGAGAGAAAGAGCACTAAGTTGATTATTAAAGCTTTCAGAGGGGGAAAGAAGTACACCATTTTGTGTGGCCCTGAATCACTGCAGTTACATCACTTTTTGGCTCAGGGCTGTGTTCACCAGCATGCGCACCACACAACCATGTCCTTCCTATATGGAAGTAGTAACATATTTTAAGTTGTATTATAAAACAAATAATATAGAACAGGAAGATAAATGTATTGCTTTGCCATCTTTGAGGCATTGGCCCAAAACTGTGTCTGATGTAACTTCATTACCATTGAGTGGGCTCAGTGATTCAGCACTGCTGATCAATGATTTGATGAATCACACCTCAGCACCAATTATTCTGGGATTCAGATGTTAAGAGGATGTGCTTTGCAACTTCATGAGAATTTGTCTAAATGTTTTAGCCACCAATCTTCATATGTGATTATGTAACTGACAAACCATTTAAAAACCTAACACATGGCTTCTAATGAAAATAAAGCATTGACATTAAAATAGAGTAATTAAATCATTCAAAACATGCATAAGAAAAGAAAGAAACTTAACATGTGCAGTATGGGAATAAAATTGTGTGTTTGTTTCAACAGAACAAAGTCAAAAAGGTTTAAATTCCACTTGTTCTTGTGGTCAGCTACATATCACCAGCTTGATTTGCAGGGTCAGCTTCTCAGTTAAGAGCGGGGGAGAAAAGTAATTACTTGTTCCAAGTCTTAACAGGATGTCATATCTGAAAAAACAGTACATCCAGACAGGCATCCATTCAAATATAGACTCCTGCTTCCAACAACCACCACAACAGCTGCATCAGCAAGCTTCTAAGGCCTCCAATCTTGCTTAGCCAAATTATGAAGTACTTATCAAAGTACAACCACAATGAACTAGGTGCCGCTGGGTAAGCACTCCAGGGACCACCTCCCTGTTCTAGAGAGTAAGGGTGGCCAACCTGAGGCACAAGTGCCACAAATAGCATGGGCAGCCTCGGTGTGCTGCATATGGCAGACTGGAGAGGAGACCAGCAGCACGACAGCAGATAGGACAGGAAGCCGAAGGCAGAGCAGGGGAGAAGAAAGTAAAACAGCAGATCAGGCAGAGGAAGGAGATCGGAGCGGCACTTGGGGAGGGAGCCTCTTGCAGGCTCCGATCAAGTGGAGTACACCTGTCAAAGAGATTAGTCCTCACTGCCTTACAGCATACACCACAGGTCCCTTGTTAAAAATCCTCCCTAGTGAAAGAGAAGGGTAAAAGCCTACAAAGCCATCACCAAATATTAGTTCATAAATATTGTTTACTTTCAAAACCATTCCTTAGAGAAGAATGCACTTTATGTTCCCAGCAAAATGCCGACAAATTGCCAGGCTGAGAGAAAGATTCTTCAAATAACAGTGACAAGAGATCCTAATCTAGCAACAGGAAGCATCAGGCTTGTGACTTTCCCTGTTACGTCTGAAGACTTGTCCCCAAGGACAAAGGCAGTTCCTAAAAAGCCCACTCCTTGCTTCCACAGCAGACATGGAATTAATATCAAGGAGGTGTAAGCAGGTCCAAGTAAGAGCCCTTTTATGAGAAAATACAATTCAACCATCAAAAAACCAAACACACCCCCCCAAAAAACTGAAAGGGTCTAACACTTCTAAGTATTAATACCCCTTCTCCAAACCAGGGTCAATCTGAAGGTTTGAATACCACTATGTTCCTGTACAAGTTAGCAGTTTAAGCAGCCGAGTGAAACAAGGCACAATACAGTATCCCACCCCATGCTGGTGAACATGTTAAGAGGCTGTGACTTGGATGACTACACAGTCCGGTGGGTGGCGAATTGGCTAGAGGGTCACACCCAGAGAGTCGTAGTGGATGGGTCGGTATCGACCTGGAAGGGCGTGGGCAGTGGGGTCCCGCAGGGCTCGGTCCTTGGACCGATACTTTTTAATGTCTTCATCAGCGACTTGGACGAGGGAGTGAAGTGTACTCTGTCCAAGTTTGCGGAGGACACAAAAATGTGGGGAGAGTTGGACACGCCGGAGGGCAGGGAACAACTACAAGCAGATCTGGACAGGTTGGACATATGGGCAGAAAACAACAGAATGCAATTCAACAAGGAGAAATGCAAAGTGCTGCACTTAGGGAGGAAAAATGTCCAGCATACCTACTGCCTAGGAAATGACCTGCTGGGTGGCACGGAAGCGAAAAGGGATCTTGGAGTCCTAGTGGACTCCAAGATCAACATGAGTCGGCAGTGTGACAAAGCCATCATAAAAGCTAATGGCACTTTATCGTGCATCAGCAGATGCATGACAAATAGGTCCAGGGAGGTGATACTTCCCCTCTATCGGGCGCTGGTCAGACCGCAGTTGGAGTACTGCGTGCAATTCTGGGCGCCACACTTCAAGAAGGATGCGGATAACCTGGAGAGGGTACAGCGAAGGGCAACTCGTATGGTTAAGGGATTGCAGGCCAAGCCCTATGAGGAGAGTCTGGGGCACCTGGACCTCTTCAGCCTCCGCAAGAGAAGGTTGAGGCGACCTTGAGGCTGCCTATAAATTCATCATGGGGGCATGGAAGGGAATTGGTGAGGATTTACTCACCAAGGCGCCCCTGGGGGTTACAAGAAATAATGGCCACAAGCTAGCAGAGAGCAGATTTAGACTGGACATTAGGAAGAACTTCTTCACAGTTCGAGTGGCCAAGGTCTGGAATGGGCTCCCAAGGGAGGTGGTGCTCTCCCCTACCCTGGGGGTCTTCAAGAGGAGGTTAGATAGGCATCTAGCTGGGGTCATCTAAACCCAGCACTCTTTCCTGCCTATGCAGGGGGTCGGACTTGATGATCTACTGAGGTCCCTTCCAACCCTAACATCTATGCAAGTCCACAGGGCTGTCTACGATGCACCTGAGGGTGCTGAAGGAGCTGGCCGATGCGATTGTAGAGCCACTGGCCATCATCTTTGAAAACTCGTGGTGACTAGGGCAGGCCCTGGATGATGGAAAAAGGGCAAATATAGTACCTATCTTTAAGAAAGGAAAGAAGAAAGATCCAGGAAACTACAGACCGATCAGCCTTGCCTCAGTCCCTGGAAAAAAATCATGGAGAGGTTCTCAAGGAATGCATTTCTAAGCACTTGGAGGAGATGATGATTAGGAACAGTCAGCATGGATCCACCAAGGACAAGTCATTCCTGACAAACCTGATTGCCTTCTAGGATGAGATGACTGCCTCTGGATGCGATATACCTTGACTTTAACAAGGCTTTTGATACAGTCTCCCACAGCACTCTTGCAAGCAAGCTAAGGAAGTATGGGTTGGATGAATGGACTCCGTAAGGTGGATAGAAAACTGGCTGAATTGTCAGGCTCAGAGGGTAGTAATCAATGACTCAATGGCTAGTATCAAGTGGATACTAGACACTATATACATATACAGTCTCTAACCAATTAGAAAAATAGTCCATTAAGGTATACTTTAACTGATGTGACCTTTCTACACAAAGGCATCAATTTCCTGTCCCATTCAAGAGGCTAGATTTTCAAAAGAGCTTAAGGCAAGTTTGGCAAGTGTTCAGCACCCACAATTAAGGCCTTCCTTTCAACAGAGTTCAGATCTTGTTTAAACACCTAGGGCAGGATTTTTAAATACTGTACACCAACATAGCATAGAAGCACAAGCTTCACTGTGATTCTGTGGATCTGTGTTCCTAAATCACTTTTCCACTTCTGAAAACCATGCCCATAAATAACAGGCAGATTTTTTTTAAAGAAGTTCAGCACTCACTAGCTCCCACCATGATATTTGTATGCAAGTTTTCATAACGGATTAGTATCCACCACACTGGCCTCCAATTTTGGTTTCTGTGTGGGAGCTGAAGTCTTCAGCATCTCCTGATAAGACCAGATTTTCAACATTCTTTTGGAAATCCTTTCCATGAACTACTTGCTATGAAGGTGGGCAAAATCCACGTCTTAATTTACAAGCACTGAGGTGGAATTATATTTGCTAACAAGACACCAGCTATAAGCCTGCTACATTAGGGGCTGTTGTAAACAGAGGCAAGAAAATGTACCAAGACAACTCAGGGAACTAGAGCTATAGAAACTTAGTCTGAAATTCATTTTCACTACCCTTTTTCCTCTGCAGAAGAGAGACTTCCTGGATTTAGACAGCCAAGAGAGATGTCTGAACGTGTGATCCAGAGCAAACAAGTACTCTCCTGAGTTCATGCGCTCTTGTGCTGGCAAACCCAAAGTAGTTTGGTTACGTAAGAGTTTAAGCAATGGAGCCCTCTTGCTTCCCTACCTTTTAATGTGTTTGTGTTAAACCCCGTTTTATTTTAGGATGTTCTTCATTTTCAGCAAGCTTGACTTTTGCTTAAGAAAGCCAGAAATTAACATTTGGACTGCTGACAGGTATAATATGAACCAATACTTTGTTGAAACATTTTTCATTAAGAGATTTTAAAGTGCTTTCAAAAGGTAAATAAGTAGTAGCCTCATGATTCTGACAGTGATTCAAATTTCTCTACTTGTCTAATATGTGGTTATGGTCATCAAAATTAACATAACTCTAGCTACTTTAGCTCTATATCGTCTATCTATCTATTCAGGATCACGTATATTTGTGTGACAAAAGCTATTGTTTTTACTTGTTAACACAGCAGAACTAATAGAGATCTGAGAGCAAGAGGGAAATTCTTTTTGGGTTCTACAAAAATCAGAATTGTTCACTAAGTTCTGACTGCAGAACCTATTAAAAGTATTGATGTGCAAGGCAAGGAAAAAAATTAGCTGCATTTTCAGATCCTAGCTTGAGTTTGCAGGACTAGAAGTAAGGGACATCTTTTTAACTGTAAACTGAGCACACCTTGAAGACAAGTCACAGAGAGAAAAAATGAAATCCCATCAAGCCATTTTCAGAGTCACTATTCAGAATACAACTGCAATGCAAGTGACATGTCCAGTAACTAAAAGACAGCAAATTCAGGTATAGAACTCAAATACCCACGTTCCTGGTCCTTTACCTAAAATACCAGGTACTACACCTTTCGATTTTAAGCAAATTAAAAAGGCAAGTATAGTTCTGGTCATCTTTGATAATTTGGTTTCAGTATTCCAGGGAATAAAAAAGATGGTAAACCTATGTCATGGGCATCACAAACTACTCTTAGGTCCCTACCGAGTCCCAGACAGCGTCCAGCTCTAGATCTGGTAGCCAAACAGCAGCATCATGTTGTAATGTGCTGCTGTTTTTTAAATCTACCACAAGCCAGGAAGGAGTCCACATCTACATATAATGAGAAATATCCAGCTGGAAGGGGTAGTCACTTAGCATAAAAAAAGTCTGGGTGCAGAAGCAACGTTGATGGATGCTGTATCTTTTATATAAAAACCACCTATTCAAAAGACAAAAAGATACTTATTAAAATGCATCACCATTACTCCATGCAGTCTTGGAATAGTTTTCACTGTCAAAATGCTAAGCCTTTGCCAGAGTGCCATCAAAGCAAAAAATAATCAAACCATCCCACTCTTTCACTGTTCCAAGTATTACTTTGAAACAACAGGTATCATTTCATTAATTTATATTACTTTTCAAACTGAGTGCATATTAGACACTGCATTAGTGAAAGACTCCAGGTTATTGAACACGATCAGCTAAATGGAGCAGAAGTAAGGTCAGCACTGTTTTCACCATTTATTAAAGGCGCTCTGTAGTTTCACACAGAACATTTAGGAAACACATTCTCAACTAGCTAGTGGAAACCAATATATATATATATATATATATATATATATATATATATATATATATATATATATATATATATATATATACACACACACAATATATATATATATATATATATATATATATATATATATATATATATTAGTTCATAACTAACCCAGCCAGAGCCTCACTAGAACATGTAGGGTCTGAACAATCATCCTGGAGGTGCCAGGTTTTTAAAATGCTTTCTGGGGCAATAGAGGAGAGAAGAAAAAAAACAAAACAAAAAACAAAAAAAACAACCCCTGCCCCAACCCCACAATAGGACTTGTATTGGAAATATTTTCACAAAAAAAGGTATATCTATTTTGTATTTTCAATATACCCATATGTATTTTTGTACTTTCGTATTTCCAATATAAGAAATTCACTACAAGATGTATAACTTAATTTAAGATGCACACATGAAGGCTAACTGAAAGGCAGGATCTCTCTGCAAGGTTCACATCTGGTTTACTTTTCAGGTTTGAAGAGAACAGCAGCAGGTATTTGTTTCCTACCATCAGAAAAATAAAAACCTTGCAGTTACTGGAGTGAGATTCTCATTCCCACTCCAGCCCTTTTACACCAGGGAAGAGTCCAGCTCTGTCCAGAGAATTACGGGAAAACACTGCAAGACGTTCTTCCCGACACCTCCCCTTGGAGCCCATACCATACATGGTGTTGGGAGCATGACCGGGATTAGGATGTGTCTGGACAAGGGCCACATACAGGTCTTAAAATGTCTACCTAGTAAATTCTCCCAGTAGAGATGAGAAGTGTGTAAGCATTACTTAATTTCCCCCAGGGGAAACATGTCCCTTTTGTGAGAAGATCTTCCAGATGTCAACCGGTCTGGTCCAGGAAGAAAGTGAAGAAGTGAGGCAATGCTCCCCATGCTTCTCCAAATGGGGGGGCTGCCTGGTCAGGGGAATGGGCAGGGACATTGCCACCCATACATGAATTAAGGTGCATACAGGCTAGTCCAGGAGAGGACAGGAACAACAGGGCAAAGTTTCTACCTGCTCAGCCAACCAGGATCCTCAATGCGAGGAACTGGGGAAGGGGCAGAGGCAGCTGCCACCCCCAGCAACTAGAGCAGAACAGCAGCTATTTTCTGACCTCATGCCTGGGTCCCAGTCTGGTAAAGGCACAGAAAGCAAGGAAGAGGCTGAAGATCATGAAAGATTTCTACCTGGGGAAGTCTGAGACATTTCCACTGGCAGAAATGAATGCCTGTTTATTGTCAGGATCACAGCATGAAACTTGTTGAGATTTTGGCCAGGTATATAGCTTAGATGACAGCCCCTAAAGGAGACAAACTTATACACAGTCCCTGAAGCAGCCCACAATTTGGAGGGTGCACAGGTGGCCACAAACTCTCCAAATCTCTCTGGACTGTAACACTTAAGTAGGCAAAGCAGAACAGTTCAATCCTCTACATGGAGGTAGGCAGGAAGGCGAGAGAGGCCAGGGAATCAACTCCATCCCCTGTTCATGGCTGAAAGTGCAGCCATGACAATAAACCAGGGACCCCATGCTGCAATATGTCACAGTAACCTTGCTCTTTGCAGTAGCTGAGAGACTAGGAAGAAGACTGTTTGCTGCTGTTTTCTTTGCTGTCACAATTTAGCCCTGGCAGGAGCAGAAAAGTGCTTTCAAGGCATGCTAGCAAGAATGCCATATACATTAAGGCAAATAAATGTATTTCTATTTAAGAGGGCAAGATAATATTTGATTCACTTCTTCAGAGATTAATTAATACCATAACACAATGTTAACACTCGCTTAATGCTCTTTGGCGAGCATTGTTATCACAAACTGTTCTGCCAGAATACTTAAATATTTTCTATAAAGTTACACATTTTAGCTTTGTGCATTTATCAGTCTAAAAGCCAATTTGGTGATTGCACAGAAGGTACCGTAATTTTCACATCTACTGTCACCGAAGGATATAGGTTTGGGGGTTGTTTTTCGGAACAGTGACAGCAATGCTTCTCCAAGCACCTACACACCTGTCAAATTGTAAAAAAAAGTAGGCAGTTCACTACATCATTTGCATGAACAATCACAATCAGGGAAATTAAAAAAAAAAAATCCATGTTAAGATCTTGAAAACAACTTATATTTGAAAAGAATCTGGATTCAATACTGCATCCCTACACTAAAACTGAGCAAGAGAAATTTAACTTATCATCTTTTCTCTCGCAAAAGAGATGGCTTATAGAATAAAGCAAATTATTATTGTGTTACAAGTGCTTCTTCCAGTGATGACTGTCTCTTTACTTGTAGTACAGCTCAAAAAGTACAAGTCCACTAAAGAACATCAGATCCACAGTATTTAAAACCAATTACAGAACAGAAAGAAAATATATCATTATTCCCATTTTATTTACTGGGGAAAATGAAGCACTGGAAAGTGACAGCTTGTCTGAGGTGATGAATCAAAAAAGTGTTACGAGTGGTATGTTTTCCTTTGGTGGAGGTTGGGGTTTTTTTGGACTTACATGTGAAATAGGAGCCATCTTTAGAGAATCTAACACTGCATTAGTTCATATTTAAATATCTTTTCCTGAAAAGTAGTTATTTAGAATATGCCAAAATTATCTATCCCTACCCCACAACTGGGAGGAAAAGAATAGGTACCTGGTCGGAAGTGGACTTTGCAGTTATTTCCAAAGTCCTTGCTGTGGCCGCCTATCCAGGAAGCAACGCACAACACCTAAGAGTCGACAAAAACCCATGTTCTACTGGCAAACAAGAAACTTTCAGATTTTTTTAGGAAATCCTCAATCATTAGATTCTCCACTTGTGTAAAATTAGCATAGCAGCACTAAACCACTGGAGCCACATTGATTTACCCCAGCTGATCTACTAGCATTATATACAAACTGCCACTACCATCAGTCATTAGAGAAATTGGTTGCTTTTCTATTTGCTCAAGCAAGCCATTAAAAAAAAATGGTTAGCATCCAAAGCTGCCAGAAGTTCAGACACCACCTCATTACTGGAATAAATTAGGACACATTTTCAAGTTCAGTGTTATCAGGAAACAAACACTATAATTAGGACCAAAAAGGAGACAGCTCTGATTAGAGTTCACTTCCTCAATAAGTAAAGGGAAGTCTGAGGAAAAAAAGAATTAGCAAGGCACTCTTTTTTTGAACAATTTCTTCCCCAGAATGATACAGATCCCTATCTTTAACCCCCCCAAATCAGGAAGATACGGAGTTCAATTTATTGGTTCCCTTGTCCTTTCTTCTTGGAAAGCCTTTGGCAACCAATGGTGCAAAATAAATCTAAAAAAGCTTACTAGATTGGACTGAAAGCCCAGTAATTCTTCCATCTTCTTTTTGCCATAGGCTTTCCAAAGTCATGTAAAACAATTCAGGCCTTGTATTTCTTAAGCAGGTAACACTGCTCGCAACATGAACTAACCAAAACCAACAACAGAGCAAGCCACAGGAAAAAGTAGTCACAGAGACTGGTGAGGGTGCAATAAGTAAATAAATAAAAATCATCATTTGCTTTTGCCTGGTTAATAAGAGCTCCTCAGAGAAATCTTCCTAACCCAAGTGCCAGATTCAAGTTTGCTAGAGAGTTTTTGAAGAGAGATGACATACACTGAACACTTAATAAAAACCTCAGATTTTCCCTTTGCCAGTTACCTGCTGGCCTCCTAGTGCTCCTCTACTCTCCCTCCTCCCCCCCGTACAGAAGCAATGTGTATGGTTCCCAAAACAGAAAACCAGCTTACTTTAGACAGAAACATACCTACACAAGAGGTACTAAACTAGCACTACTGCAGCAGAGGACAAACAGATCGGACATTGCAGGAACTGAAGGAAAGTGCCATTAACTCATTTGTGTTTACAAAAGTCCTGTTTTCCCATGAGCAAAACCAAACTAAACTAAAACTTCATTCTCTGTGTAAAAATAAGAGATTAACAGGTATGGTAGCAATGAAAGTCTCTTGACCCAAACAGCATACAATTTCACAAGCAGGCTTGTCTTCGCCACTCTGGATTGCAAACTGCAGTAAATCACTGGGCTCCTACCCTCTTTTTGTAGGCAGATGTAGAACAGAGTAGCACGAAAACCCCTATTACTCAAATTAACACAGGTATTACTAGTATCCATAGTACTGGTTGAAGTCAAGGAGAGCTGATAGCATGGTTCAATATCTCCACTGTTCTTTGCTTGCATACTCTGCAGAACAGCTGGATGCAAAAATCTGAAGTCATCGGTGACATCTGTCAAAAGCTAAAGGCGACAGGGTTTTTAGTCTCTGAAATACCAAACTATCTCACCGCACTGCAGAACTACATCAGACAATAACATACTTCAGTGAGACCCTCCTCATCTGACATTTGAAATAGGGTAAAATTTAGAAATCTCACTCGAGGGGGAGGAAAGAAGTCCTGAATGCAACTCAAAAAAGGCTAATCCAGGAGTATTCAGCATCAAAAAGGCATTAGCCAAACCATTTTATTATAGCTCATTAAGATCAAGATGCAGTCTTCACCAAACCAGTGCTGGAAATTTGCTGAAATGACTCAGTCATAGGCAGCCCACTTCAGAGACTCCTCAAACCTGTCAAATGTGTTGCATGAGAAAAAGGGTGCAATTTGTTACATACAGTTACTATTTCTAGCTAGCTATACACTTCTCAAACAACCTAATTTGCTTCAAATTATTTTATAGTGTGCTTCAGTTGTGCTAATTAGCCACCTTCAGAAGATTACAACCAGTGGAGAAATATTTTTGTCCCAGGGCGATTTTAATATAAAAATACCCAAAGATATCCATCCAGGAAGAGCACACACCAACTGCTGCAGCTTCCTTAGCCTGACGAAGGGTTTTTGAACCTGAAAGCTTGCTTAATAACTATTCTCCAACCATTTCGGTTGGTCTAATAAAAGATATCAAATTCACCCAAGGAACCTTGTCTGCCTAAAAATACCCAGGGTATTTTGAATGTATGGAGGCGATTGTTACTATAAACTCTTCTTGAACAAAACTACTGACCTGATTGTCAAAAGCGTGTCACCAGAGCAGCAATGCTTAACCAGGGTGCCACGGCACTCGGGGTGTCCCAAGGATTTCTGAAAGGTGCTCTGAGGTGAGGAGCTAAGTGCAGGCTCAGGTTTCTCCCTTCCTGGCCACTGCCCCAACTCCACTACCCAGCCCCACTGCAGAGAGACAAGCACCGTAATAAGTAGTGTTTTTTTACATTGGGTGCCACTCAATTCACAGAAGTTATGGAGGGTGCCTCAAGCCAAGCAAGACGTGCCTCACACCTCAACAGGTCAAGAACCACTGCGTTTGTGTAAAGACAGTGCTCACTATTACTCAGCTGCACCTGAAATAAGATATAATACAATTTTCTAGTTACAGGCAGTCCTCAGTTGGTTCCTGAAAACTGAGCCTTAAGTCAAAATGTTGCAACTCTGAACCAATTTTCTCATGAGAAAGCATTATAAATGGGGGGTTGGTTCTTGAACCAAGGCCCAATACCCTATTTTCACCAAAAATACCCCAGAATTGTGTACTCGGTCAATTATAGATGAGTAATATAGCTACACTAATGTATTTATATTGTAAACAGCAATCATATTGATTTGGAAGGACTTCTTGGAGGTGACTTCACTGGACTTTTTGAAGGGTTCTTGGCTGGAGTCTTCTCAGGAGTCTTGGCTGCAGGTTTTTCTGGAGTCTTGTCTGCTTTCTTAAAGAAAGCATCCAAGGAAGTTTGGACAGATGTTCTCCAGGGAGATGGGTGACACAGAGAACTTGTTCACTGGCGTGGCGTCACATCAAATCAAGCGTTGTAAAGTCGAAACTGATGTCAGAAAGTTGAAACGGTGTCAATTTAGGAACATTGCAAGTACAAAACTTTGCAAGTCGGGGACTGCCTGTACCCAACAGTCTCGTATAAACCCGATGAAAGGAAATGCATGTCAGAACTCCCCTATCCATAACAAGTGTGCATGTACCCAATGAATATTTCAGCACGCCAGTCAAATGACTTGAATGACTGAGAGGAGCCCTTAGAAAAAAAAAAAGTTTTTAGATTTGAAAATTATTTCAATTCTAATACAAAGTCACTTGTAACAGAGTTAAGGAAAGCCTCAAAAAAAAATCAGTTACCCTGACCGAGTCCCATTAGTAAATGTAAAAGATTCTTGTCTGTTTGTTGACAAGTGTTTTGGGTATTCTACTACCAAATTAATAAAATCTGTATGTGTGAAGTTCTGCCAGTCCTTCCTTGGGACTTTATGAGGAAGGAGGTCAGCAGGAACACTGCATCTCATGAAAACTTCTGAGTTGATAATTTGTTTTCATTCTGCTTCTTCTTGAACAAGATCTTGGCTGGTCAGGATTTTTCATAAAAAAACAAAACAGCCAATAGCCCACTGAAGATGACAGCAACCTCACCAGTAGACTGGTGGTTCACAGCAAGGATTTGAATTTGAGTCTCGTCTATTCCAGATGAGTACCCTTGTGCCCTAAGCTTTTTTTTGGGAAGGGTGACATATAAATCTAATTAATAAATGCATACATAGACAATGGTGGAGATACTGTTGGGGTATGATTCTCATTTCCCTCCTCCTCCTTCACCCCAAGTTTAGAAGCCTTGCTAGCAAAAGTTTCATCAACTCGCATCCATTTCCACATTCATGAATCAGCATGGGTTTTGGTGGGGGTTTTTTGGGTTTTGTTTTAATTAAAAGAAAGATTCTCAATTCACTCTGTTAGGAAAGAATGTTTGAAATCTACCATTTTCAGACATCCTATATTAAATACTCTATTTACACAGCTCACTAAAATTAGGGATGTCAAAGTTTAAATGTTTAACTGTTCACACATTGATAATCGGCCGTAAAACCATGCTGGTTATCATTTAGCACCAGCCAAGGAGCAGTCCCATGGGGAGGGGCATGGGGAGAAGCGGGAAGAGAAGTGGTGTGCAGTTCCCGAAGCCAGAAGGGCAGGCAGGTGGGACAGAAGGAAGGAAGGAAGAGCGAGGAGGAGGGACTAGTACCTAGCAGGGCAGGGAAGGGAAGGGGGGGGGGGGGCAGACCTGCAAGGGGCCTGATCCTTCTTGTGGCAGTACAGCCCTGGCCCCTTACCTGCCATCCGCCCCAAGGCACATGTTCACCCACTGCTGGGAACTAGCTGGGCTCTGCAGACCCTGACGCAGCCACTTGCAGTCTCCCAGCTACCCACCATGGTCAGCCCAGGCTCCAGGCAGGCCCCTGCTGCCCACCACAGAGCCCAGGCTGCTCACAGCACGTGGCAGGAAGGCTGCAAGCTGGGTCTGCAGAGCCCCAGCCTGGCTCATTGCTGGAAGCAGGTGCACACATGCCTCAGGGTAGAGGGCAGGAAAGGGTCGGGGGCTTCATTGCCACAAGAAGGATCAGGCCCCTTGCAGCTCCCCTGCCATCCACCAAAAAGGTGCGCATGCACCAGCCAAGAGGTGCACAAAAATGCCTAAAAGTGATCTAAGGTTTCCACTGTACGAAATACAATGTAACATACTAACATAAAACTTTTAATTTTTAAGACCAGAAAAGTCTACCATTTAGTTCACAGTGACAACCCGTCAGATCTGGAGCTGGGTTTCAATTTCCCCGAGGTCCTAACATGTTTAAGAGCAGCCCTAGCTCTAAGAATTCATATGTTAATCATCAATTAAAAAAAAACACTTCTAGCCAAGCTAAATTAAAGTGATTAAATCCTTATATATGTATTTTGATAACTTTTGAAGAAATAAGCAAACACATACAACATCCATCTCTCTCTCTCACACTTAAAGCAAATTTATCCAGTTTCCAAGCACTCAGTTTAATCCCCAGTAACAAGCTTTCAATCAGATGAAAATGGCATATACAGAGCTCTCTGCATTCTGATAGTAGTTCTTTAACAACAAAAACTTTCAGCAAATAGACGAATCCTAAATTCTGGGGAGTGGGAGGCGGTTTGTCTACAACTATGAATTCTAAAAAACCATGCTTTATGCATTTGTCTCATACAGAACATTTTCAGTTCCAAGTAAAATGAGGTTTAACACATATGTTGTTAACACACTTGCATTTCATCTCTTGATGCTGAAACTCAGATCCCGAACTAAATCTCAAGTGAAAAGTATCTCCATGGTTTCTATCTGATTGAAATGATTGATCAAAGCTACAGAAGTCGTCTGACAGAATAAGGACAGAACTCTTGTATACCCATTCCTTATTTATGGAAATAAAAAAGGAACACACAGACATGCATCTGCAATGGGTGCAATTGAGGGGAAAAAGGGGTAGTGACATTGTCAAACCATACAGGAAAGAAAATGTGCAAAGCTTTTGTTGGAATTCAGTGGAGTCCCTGGATCTAAAGCTTGCATGTTGTCTATAGTTACGACAGGCAAGTCATGCAACCCAGACTTTGCAGTTTTATATGCCAAATCCAACAGACATCTCAGGATGCTTTACTTTGGGAAACAGATTTGCTGACTCACCATCTCTACCCCTGAAGCACAGAACACAAATCTAAAAATAAATAAATAAAAAAAAAAAAATACAAGAAGAAAGTATTATCGGAAAGTTTTCCTTACTTGTTTGGTTACTTTTTTAAAGGAATTGTAAATGCGTAAATAAATAAATTCTCTTATGGAATATCTTTATGAAGAATCTTAGCCAGAATATTGTTGTAGCATCTTTGGTTCCAACTCCCATGTAGATTGTAAATTAAAAATAAACCTCCTTCATGTACATTAGTTTCCTGTGTATCATCTAGTCACTGACATTATAGTATACCTTCTCCTGATGGAGTATTGAGCATGGATGAGATATAGGGAAGAGTTAAGCTGATGTCCATTAAAGAATGCTAGTAGATTAAGTTCTATTGGAGTTCACTCTCTTCTTGTTCAGACATGAGTGTGGATAGCAAAGAATTCCCATTTTAGCAGATGTTTGTGAAGAGTTACTGAGCTGTGAATTATTCCCTCCGCTGAAATAGTTGTCCGTTCCCTGTAGGCAGTAACTCCCAGGGAGGCTCGTCTCCGTTTAGAAATATGAATCTCAGTAGAAGTGACGTTGTGTGAGTTAATACCACTGAATCTTTACCAAATAAAAAACATTTGGTCACTAAGGTGCCTATACATATGTAGCGAGGCTGCTCCAATGCGCTTTAATCCGGGCACCAGCGTACTCATTATCGCATGCCAGCATCTCATAAATTAGCATCCTTGTGCTAAAAAAAAAAAAAAAAATGGTGGTGGAGACACTAACTAAAGCTCATTTGACAAACTTTAGTTAAAGCACGCCCACCACCATTTTTCAGCATGGGGATGCTAATACAAGAGATGCTCCGGGCACTCCAATTAAAGTGCCACCCCCACCCCCCATGCTCCTGAAGCACATGTATAAATGCCCAGATGCCAAGAAATCAACAGGGTTCTTAGAAAGAGAACCCTAAGAAGTAACTGCCCACTGCTCCACTCCAGAGAAAGACTTGGGGAAGTGAGAACAAACTAGAAGTTTTACAAGTTAGAACCCACAGTTGCTAACCAGGCTCTTACTTGGAGAGGGATTTTTGATTGGTAGCAGTCTCAAAGTCTTCCAGGCAATCCCTAACTAAAGCTATAAGGGGGCGTGTGGAGAGGGGATCCGCACAGCTTCTAGGAAGAGTAGAGATACTAACTTGGGGGACAAGAGGAAACAAACAAAACACTTATCTGAAAATGCATCTATCCTGTTATAAGCACTACCTAGAATTATGAGTTGTGTGTTCATTATGCATATATGGATATACTTAGTGTGTACTCCCTCACACTTTTCTGCGAACAACCTCCTGTGGGCTTCCTGTGTCATGCACCAGCAAGTGAAAGACATTATTTTCATGCACTCTTACAGTCCCATTACACAGTACACACACTCCTCCACGCCTACAAGTAGGTGTTTCCTAGTAATGGCAGCCATAAAACCAAAACTGTAAATCAAGATGCAGCAAGTGTGAATCAGCACCGAACATGAAGAGAATAGGTCTGAGAAAGCGATAGTATCCTTCTCAGATGCTTCAAAGGTCTACATGCCAGGAGCAGGAGGAAAATACAAAGCCTGTTTTTCAAAGAGATCTATGCTCAAGTCTTAAGTCTCTATCCTGCAAACATTTATACACATGCTTAACTTTACCTGATGTGAGGAGGTCTATTTATTTGCAGGTTTGGAGCCATACTATTTAAAGAGAGTGTACCAGAATTCTGTAATAGCCTATTTTGAAAAAGAGAGGATAACAGTATAACTTTACCTACTCTTGTGGATTTCTATTCAGAAATCTACCCATCAAGAAACCACTATCAGCCACGTATGGTAGTTATTGCTAGTTTCCTTCTTATGTTTCTACATGTTCTTTTCTCATTGTGAACTCATGAAGACCCACTTGCATGGCAGGGTTCCCATGGGAGGTTATAGTCAGGCAAAATACTCAATGGAACTAGTGCTCTTCTCCCAATCCAAGAGGTTCACAGTCTTTCCATCTTATTTAACGCATTTTTGCCTCTTTACTGGACAGAGGAGAGCATTCATGCAATACAGGAGAAAAATATTTTACTATACTTTGATTTATCCAATAATCATTAGCATACAGCTGGTTTTTATACTACATGTTTGGATAAAGCTAGACACCACTCTAAAACTGAATAATCCCAAGAACGACTTTGCTTGGTATACTGTTAGTCTGAAATCAGGGTAGATTTCCTTTGTTTAAATCAGAATGTTATGAGGTACTCAAAAAAGGTTAGAAACTGGGTTAAAGACAAAATTATGCCCATACAAAAAAGTTGCGTTACTGGCTTGACTCAACCTTCTTTTTCCCCTTCCTTGTATATCAAAGTCCTTCTTCACCCCTGCGCAAATTAGCAATAAAATGCTATTAAGTGGGAATTAAATATTTTGCGCTCACTGTGCAGTTAGAATCAAGTCCACATTTTTTTTAATGGAATTTTGAAATTTCAGGCATACCACACAGAGATACAAGAGCTAAAACTATCAATGTTTTCAATTGCTTTTTTTTTTTTTTTTTATTTAAACTGGAAACAGGAGGCTGATGTCTCTATAGCTTTACCTCTTTTGGCACTCTATATCACAACAGATTTGATCTCTCAATACACACAACTTACTAAGAATTAAGGTCAGTTTTGTTCTGGTTTTTTAATAAATTAAAAACAGTCACCCTGGATTACAGAAATGTAGGCTGATAAGCAATTAAAATACTAAAACACTTTTTTAAAACAATTTCTTTGCAAGAAAATATCTTCTGCTTAAATGTCATTAATCCTCCAGCCCTAACCATTTCCACACTTGAGATGCTACCCACAAGCTTCCATTAAATACCACAGAAACAGAAAAGATAAAACACTTCCAAAGGCTGATGCAGGTGAAACAGGGTAATTAATACTAGTGTTAATTTTAAACTTAATTTGACCAGTTTATGTGCTTGTTGTTCATTTGGTGGGGGAGGAGGGGGAAGAGAAGTTCTCAATCTTTTCCCTTTAATTCACAAGGATGATAATTTAAGACAACTACATTTTTTTAACAAACTAGCATTTTTGCTACTTCCTGCTTCATAGGAGAACATTGTTTTGTAGAAAAATGTAATCCATTATTCTTATAATACTGAATTAAATATAAACCTCAGGTGGAAAGTTGGTTGAGGGTTTTTTGTTCTGTTTTAATATTTATACAAATTAATACAAAATTTAGATATTGAAAACCTTTTACAAGAGCACTAATATGGTAAGTTCTAGCATGGAAAAAAAATTCTACCATAAAGTTCTCTGCTCAGTGACACTTGTGGTTAAGAGTCCAATCGCAGTTTATTGTATTGTGGGTAAAGAGAAACAGCCTTTTAGAGGAACGTACTACACAATTCGTAATGCTTACATAGTACTTCAAGGTATGTACAGAAACAAAGCAATTCATCCCTATGTAGTACATGCTAAGTTAGCACAGAAAACAATGTCTGACTGTTTGGAACCATAAGAACCCAAACATAAAATATCAGATACATTAATTACAGTCTAAACATTATAATGAACCAATTTAAAAAACTCCACATGCTTCTGTTTTACTACAGTACCTTATAGTTTACTCTTTTAAAAGTAATTAGTCTTCCTAGTGCTAAACCGATTTATGCTTTCTAAAGCAAACCAAAACCTTATTACAGTAAAATCTTTTTCCCCTTGCTGCAATTATGCAATAAAGCAGAACTGAACAAGACACTGAAAAAAACAAAACAAACAAACAAACAAAAAAATAGATCTGCACTTTTTATTTGCAAAAAACGAATGATATAATATTGTTTAGGAATTGCACTATGTGCATTAATTGTTAGCCAATTAAATATTTCAAACTATTTTTTAATTCATTCACCTAGACACAATGAAGGAAGTGACCCTGGACTTCCATCACTTTTATTACATTATTCATGTTATAGTAGCCTTTTCAATATTATTAAATTTACATTTCTAATCCAGTGAAGGAAAATATATACATGCAGACTTGAACAGGTGGCTATAGACTGGATGGGCAGTATTCCGTTTGAAATTATCCTAAATTTACAAGGCCTTATCCAGCAAGTTTACCTTCATGCCATATATTTGGAAGATTTGTTATCCTGCCATGAACAGAAAATGAAAAAGACAACAGCTTGGAATGCAGTAAGAGACGCATTATTTATACATCCACAATTACTGTGTACATGCAACTGCTATTCAGCTGTTTCAGAGGCTTTAGGGTCTAAACTTATGGACCATATCACACACACAGCTTTCATTTAAGCCAGTGGAAGCCATGTACATCAAGGATGTCGAAGATATGGCCTGCAGGTCATATCATTCAAACCCTGGTGCTGCCTGTGAGTTTGAGTCTGTGGGGCTGGTCTGGCCCATGAATTGGCCCTGCCCCAAATCACCTGGCCCATGGAACCAGATGAGTTTGACACCACTGGTGTGCATGAACGGTCTAACTTGAGGGTTTAGATTTTTTTAAACCCAAGGTAGAGTGGAAGGAGGTAGTGGTCATTTTATCACCACGTTTTATAAATCAGCTCTGCAGAAGTCTGACACGGAGCACAGCAGGTGAAGCCACCAGATATGCCAAGGAGTAGCCTAATGAACGTAAGGACCTTTGACAGGTTGCCTATGAGCCCTGCAAAAATAATCCGAGTCCTTGTCGGGCAGCTCCCCCAGCCCGCAGGACAGAACCATCCCTATTCAGTCATGCTGATCAGCCGATTAACAGGATTGGGTAGGGAACAGTGGGCTAGGCACCCTGACAGCTTGCTATTGGGTGGGTGATCAGGAAGCAGGCATTTCCCTTCTTCTTGCAGAGGGGAAGAGAGAGCAGGGGACCATGGGATACTGGAGGTTTCTTAGACATGACAGTAACTGGCCAGATGTGAAAACTGTTGTGAAGCCACGAAGAAGTTATTTCAATCAGCAACTTTTGGGGCAGATTTGCCATCCCTCAGCATTTGGTCAGTCATAATTTGTTATAGGAAACTTGTGTGTAGACCACAACAACAAGTGTAACATATGCCAGAGCCCTAACTCAATTCCACTCTCCATTGAGGTCCATTTTACAAGGGGGGGGAAGGTGAAAATCCCAGGGGAAAAAAAAAAAAACAAACGCAAAAACATTTGATGAAACAACAAATGAAAATGTTTGGAGTCAACGTGTCTTGCTGTCCCTATTATACAACAAGCAACATTTTCTCGACAAAGACTTTTGCTATGAAAAACCTGTGATGTACATACTGAATGACTGTCTATTTCCTTTGCAAACAGTATTATGAAATGAATTCAAAGATAATTCCACATAATTTCCTGGAATCATCTTTGACTATCAAATAGGGCAACTGTACTTAGAGGATAATGCTAGCTATTTAGCAGCATTTTTAATCCCCCTTCAACAAGACTGAAGACAGTGAAGAGAGTATAACTTGGCACCATTTAGCACGTTACTTTTCTCACAATTTTTTTCCCCAGGAATTACTCTCGTGTATTATTTGTAGGGGCTGGATTTATTATTATAGATACAAAAAAGTCTTACATCATCACCCCATACATTGTATATTGACAAGGATAGGACTATCTTTGATATTCTATGCGTTTGCTTCTCTCTCCATCTGAGCTTTCTTCCATGTAACTTCATACTCAGGGAATACCTTTCTTGATGTTGTCTGGAAATATTGCCATCGTTCAAAGGTACCACACAGATCTTCTGTTTATTCATTCTACCTTTTTATTTTTCAAAACAAAATTTTAGAAGTGCTAAATCATACTATGCATGAGTTTCGTTCACTAATAACAATCTTATTAAGAATATGAGTACCTCAACAATGCCAAACATCACTTAGCTGTTTTCACAAGAAAACAAGTTATTTTAGTGAAAGATAAATGAACACCAAGTACACATGGAGCTAAACAAGCTCATCTGCTTTGATGTTTTATATCCCCATTTGTCTTGAAAAAAGGACAATGCCACCTATCAGTTTTGCCTGTAATTTAGTGCATGCTTTCAAAGACAAGAAACAGAAAAACCCAACCCCTCCCTCCTCCCCCCAAAGAACAAAAAACAAAACCCACACACCCTGATACCATACACGGAGCTACTTTGCATGTACAACCAGTCTCTTTACATGCAGTTTAGATCATGGGGACACGATTTGTCTTTACACACCTTTCTGGGCACAGGTATTTTAGCAGACATTTTCACCCAATTTTCTGAGATCATTAAAATACTTAAGCACGAATTATGGCATATGTTTGAATGTAGTCATTTAAATGATAAATCCCCAATTACAGTGCCATTTTTATGACAATGCTTTACTAATACTTATTATGTGTTTTACTTAAGATAAGAAGCTGCAGTTTAGTTTCCTTTGGGTTTGAGCATGCATTGCAGAACTGCTGCCACCTTTCAATCCAGCTAATTTAAATTAAAATATATTTAGTCACGTTTAGTCCAAAATAAGTACCCTGAAAGAAGCTTGTACCAAAACAACTATACTGGTTTTAGGAAACCAGTTTACCTAAATTGGTGCACACTGGTATGAACCCTGGCCCTTGCTGTGCTGCTTCAAGCTGTGCAGGGACTTCTGCTGCTATGTTTCAGTGATAAACTGTTAAGGTAATAGGAGATTAAGTATAGCAAAAAGGGCTCGGGTAAATATCAAAGTTACAAGAAATTCTAGAACAAGTCTGCCTCAATTTCACTTTTCTCCAGTCATGGAATTGTTATGTGGATGTGTTAAAAGGAGTCTATACTCAAAAAAGGAGGAGGAAAATATTAATAGTAGCAGAAGTAGCAGTAATAGTAGTAGCATTAAAAAAAAAAAATGCCTATATCCTTATGCATGGGTAGAGAAAAGTATAGACAGGCTTGTTCAGAGAGGCATGAGCTTTACTAGGCTACTATGAATGCTCATGAGAAGCTCAGACCTCTCTGAACAAATTTGCTTATAAAGGTTCCACCACGCCCTGCCTTCTTTCACAGAATTTACATTGACTAGTTGCATCAAAATAAGAGAGACCTATACTTTGTCTCCACTTGGATTTTACATTGGAATAAGTATCCCAGTGTACATACACTTTTTGTGATATAAAAAGATAGCGCCTACAAATTACAGAGTCACTCCCTTTTACAGGGAACAAGAAACGGTATTAGAATAAAGAAAACTTCTCTTTGATAGAATTCTCTTCCTGCTTCTTAAAAGAGCTTCTGCCTAGGATGTTCACTCCAGCCTGGCCTAAGAAATGCTGCATTTAACTTCACTCATGTGGACCCTGCATGGTCACATATTTTGGATAGGTGCAGGAAAGGCAGAAGTTTGAAGGGAAGGGATTATCCCAAATTATTTAGTAGAAGAAAGAAAAATAAACTCTGTGTGCTAGTAGTGTAAAGGGACATTGATGAAAATGAGATTCAGGCCTCTAGAACATACTTTACAATTGTCATTATATATTCATGCACCAGTATGACTTTCTTGGCTTCTAACAGAGGGGGGGGACCAAATTTCCTAACCCTTCTAACTGCAAACCAAAATGGACACAGCCAAGAGCCACAGAAAACAAAAACTTTAGAGGCGCACATGTGCCAGAGTCAGTGATCTATTCATAGCGCCCATATTCTAAGAATACTGTAATGTTAAAATAACCACTTAAATAAGCAAAAATTAAAATCAAAATAGAAAAAAAGAGTTGAGAGAGAAAAAGAGTATGTTTATTGAAATAGTCTCATCAGGAGCAATTCTTATATTGCTCAAGAACTACATGCAGCTCATGAGCCATGTTTTGGTCACCTAACCCAGGGGTGCTCAAACCCTGGCATCTGGGCTGGTTCTGACCCTCAGCACCATGTAATCTGGCCTGCATGGCTCCCCACAGATCCATGGGGAGCCCTGCAGGCCAGGGCCCGATTCCAGCGTGCAAAACGGCAGAAGCATTGTGGAGCTTGATCCTGCAGCGCAGAGAACACAAAAATGTTGGTCTGGAAGGGACTCCCGAATCATCCAGTCATCTACTGTCATCACAGCAGCCGATCACAATCCCTTTCATAACATTATCAAGACCACTATTTTAAGCAATTTTAAACTACTCCTATTGGAAGATTAGTGCTTCTATCCTCCAATGCTCAGAAAGCTCCTTTTTTGGACTGAAATGTACTCATGGCTAGTTCATACCCATTAGTTCTTGTGGCCAACACTGTCGTCTAGCTTTAATAGTCTTTTCTCCATCTGGTGTTTACTGCCTAATGTATTTACAGAGAGCAATCATATCCCGCTCAGCCTATTTCACTAAGCTAAACAAACCAAGCTCTTTTTGCCTCCTCTCCTAAGAAAGGCTTTGCATTCCCCTAAAGAGGCATGAAATTAACGAAGCTAACTACGCTTACGTGTGCATATGAAACCAGGCTATGAGTAACTAAAGGACACCCAGCCAGTAAGTAACTTAGAATGGCATAAGTTGAGCAAATGAACTACTACAGGTGTTATTAGTTTTACACGTGCACGGCACTTTTCATTCCACGGAATCTTGAAACATTTTACCAAAACCTAGGTACTTCTATAATGTATAGCAGGATTAATTTACTTGGACATGGTAGAATTTGGAAAGGGAAAATTAAATCTAAGGATGAATTTATAGGTTAAGGCATAACAAAATAAACAACCCACAGCGCATCCTAATGAGGGTTAGTGCTTGGGGGGGAAGATGGGGAGTTCTGGGTTTTGTGATTCGTTAATTTTGCTGTATAAACGAGGACAGGTTGAGAGATGCGTGTTATACAAACCATATCATCAAAAGAACATCGGTCACCCCTCATCCCCCACAGGGCCGAATATGGGAAGCAACATCTGATCCCAAATAAGGGAGCTACACAGAAAAGCTCCTTAGTACTGGAAACTGAAAATGCTAAGACATCCTCTCCTTTATGAAAATAACACTTTTCTTTTTAAGTGACCTTAATTTCATGATTCTTTGTAAATTTTCAACCACAGGAGTGAAGGGACAAATCGGTATGTAATCCCAAATTTCCATACAGCGGTCCAGTGAATGACATTTCTTGGCAGGAGGAACATTCATCGGAAAGGCTCACTTTAAATTTAGGTATCAAAATTAATTCATTCGTTTGACACATGCCTCGGTTTCTCTCCTGCAAACTGACAATAATAATGTCTACCTCTCAGAGATATGGAAACATCAAACCAAATTACATTTGCAAAGCCCTTAAAAGGTAACTGAACAAGAAATGGCATAATTTCAAGGTATTATTATATTTTTGCCACACAATTCCCAGCAGATGCTGTGTCACTTAAACCATAACTCTCAACAGGGATCATCACTTACTGTCAGAGCAGGAAGCTGAGTTCTCAACAATCTATTTGGGCACCAAAATAATAAGCCAGATTTTCAAAAAGCACACTAGATATTGAATATTTTAAAAACTGGGTCAAGCATCACAACGAGTGCTACACATTTTGGAAGTCTCTTATTTAGGTGATTAAACAGAAACTGAGCTCAATGGAAAAAAAACAACAGGCTCTGATTGCAGGGGCTGAGCACTATCACTACATGACTAACACAGCCGATAGGACTTCCATTTCAGATGCTGTCTGAGAAGAGCCACAGCCGTATTTCTTGTAATTGTTTGCCTACCTAAGAAAACAAAAGGCTGATTTCATCCTGCTGGGTCAGGAACTTGTGGCTCCATGGCACAGCAGTTTTCAAACCACAGCCTGTAGTTGTAATCCATCACCTCAGTCTAACAATGAAGTGATGAATGCAGACCTGTTGCCTCTAGCAAACTCCTTTGGTAATACTCTACACTACAGCTAGCGTAACTGTAAGCTTCTCTAGTGATCCCGTTTTCTTCGTCTTGTCCCATAAATTCACAGATTATTGAAAAATAACAAGTAACAATTTAATCTGTGCAACCAAAATGCGAGCTAATTAGATGTCCCTTTTCACCATGCACAGCTACTCTTGGTTTAGTTCTATACTACATTTATATAAGAGGAAGGCAAGATTTTTTGGGTAGATGTGATATCTTTTATTAGACCAGCTAAGTAGTTGGAAAAAAAGTTCTTTGCAAGCTTTCAGACACAAGCACCTTTCTTCAGGCATAGGAAGGGTGTTTGTGCCTGAAAGCTTGCTAAGAAGTTTTTTCCAACTACGCACTTGATCTAATAAGACATCACATCTATCCAAAGCTTACCTGCCTATGTCCTTAGACAACATGGCTACAGCCAAGAACTCTGCAACATATACATACATACACATTCATTTGAATAGTATATCAAGGAAGCGTCAAATATTTTTACAATAATACTCTTTTAAAACCCTGCAATACGGATGAGGTAAGTGAAATCTGGATCTGATATAAAGGGGAGAAGTTTGTTGTTTTTAGTCAAGGAAAAAACTGCCTTGACTCATTACAAACACTACCTAAGGCTACCCGAACTGAAGGAAGTTACAGAATTTGCATTTTTGACTTGTTTACGCTGTGAAACTGACAAGACTTGAGGCACCACCTAGTTCTTCACACTTTCACATAATCAGTTCCTCCCCAGCTGAAGACTCATTTTCGAAGTATTCAGCAAGCAAAACAAAACCTCTATGGGAATCATTTAGATTCTTTGAATGCCAAACTATGCTATTTGCCGTGAGGTCTAAAAGCATCAGGGATTTTAAAACACAGTAGTTGAGAAGTTCTGCTCATGCTGTCCCTCACTTGTGCATTTTGTTTTCCGCACAACGATGAAGTATTTCCTACAAAACAGTGCTCTCACTTTGCATTGCTGAAGTCCTAGAGAAGATACAGCAACAATTTTCTCCAACATCCTCAGTGCACAAGACCCAGCCCGGCCACTAGCAGAACAAACACTTGAGCTCAGCTCGCCCAGCCCCTGCCTCGCCCAGCGCAGAAGTAACACCCAAGCCCTGGGGACGCCGCACTCACTCTGCAGAGCTGGTCCCATTGACGGTGGAGCCATCCGGGGTCGGATTCAGCTGGATTGGCATCGGCTTCTTTTTCGGCATTTTTAAATAAACAGAACGCGAGGCTTAAACTACTAAGAAACCTTTTTTTTCCGATCAGAAAAAGAGGACTCCCTTCAGTTAGGCAAACTTAGAGGCTCCCCTAGCTTGGAGGCGGTCTTCGCTGCTAATCAGCCCGGCGCGCCTCTCCCTGCTCCGGATTGCTCTCCGGCTACACGGGAGTGCGCCCCTTCCTCAGCTGCTCCTGATCTCCCAGCTCCAAAGGCCTCTTCCCGAGTGAGAAGCTCTGAGCTGCTCCGCGATGCAAGTGCCCTGGATCAAAATGTGCCCTTTTTCTGCTACTGTGCATGTGCAAACTTCTCGGGCGGCGCTAGTGCGCAAGTGTGCAGAGCCCGCTCATGTGCACTGAGGAAGTGAAGCTGCACTGAAGCCTTGCCCTTACCCTGTCCTTTACCCTCAATTTTACTTCCCGGGGAAGGCGTGGGGCTAGTGGTGTTGCCTAATGGGAGCTCCTCTTGCAGCTGCTCTCATCCACATCCCTTCCTCCTGGGCTCGGTCAAACTGCAAGCCGCAGAGCCATGAGGGTGGAAACCAGCACGGACCCGGGCAGAGGTCGGAGAGAGAGGAGGGAGGAGGCTAGCTTCTTGCCAGCTGCTCTGGAGCGGAAAGCACCAGACACCGACAATGCCTTCTGGCTTTAAAGACGGATTATTTTGGCGCTAATAGTTTGACATTTAACAAGCGACTTTGCAATATTGAGGTTTGCAAAGAGACAGCAGGAAGCTTGCAGGACAGTTTGGGTTTCCCTTCTGTTCACCTATTATGCACTCATTTGATAGAGACTTTTCTTAGGACCCGGTGCCCCCACTGCGTTCTGTAGGGTGTCTTTTTTTTCCAAAAGAAAACGCGCTTTTTGGTCCCTCGTGAAATAATTAATGGATCTCATGTATTGCAACTCCAGTGGACAGTGTCACTTCCAACATCTGTACATCGTCTCAGTGACTCTTGGACAACACGTCACAAGGACAATGCTCTTAGTGTGTGCCTCATTGTTGAAAACGCATGTGTCATTTGAGCAAGTGTTGGTTGTAGCTGTGTGGCTCTAAGGGCGTAGGCAGACAAGGTTCTGTGGGCTGAGGTGATGTCTTTTATTAGACCAACTAAATCGTTGGAAAAAATGTTCGTTGCAAGCTTTTGGGCACAAAAGCTTGCAAGGAACAATTTTTTCCAACAATTTAGTTGATCTAATAAAAGATATCACATACACCCAAAGAATCTTGTCTGTCATTTGAGCTATGCAACTGTGAAGTGGGCAGAAGGATTTTACTCTTAAAATACTGTTAACCTTCTGTGCCATTGAGACTATGTCTATCTAGGAAAAGGTGCATTTTAACACGTTAGCTAACACATACTCATATGTTAAAACCCTAGCTTTGCTGCGTTAGCTGGTGTGAAGTCAGTGGAACGATGCCAGTTGGTAACAGCTAAGGATCTAGTCAGGAGGGCGTATGAGAGCATTTTAGTTTTCATATGTGTTGCCTATACACGGTAAACCCTAGTAGAGAACTTAGGGTGGGCCTCAACTGGCCAACACTATTGGTTGTATTGCACTAGAGCAGGGGGTGGCAATGTTTTTGGACAAAGTGCCAAAAACACCCACAACCTCGATTTGTAAGGTCTTGGCTTGCCAGGGGTGAACAGTGGCAGGGCCTGATCCTTGTTGTGGCAGTTGAGCCCCGGCCTCTTCCCCGAGGTGAACATGCCAAGCAAAATGCCTTCGTGTGCCACATTCTGGCATGCATGTTGGGGGTTGCCTACTCCTACATTAGAGCCTAGGACCCCTAACCATGGACTAGGACCTCAAAGTGGCATGGCATTGTACAAACACAGAACAAACAGAAGACAGCCCCACCAAGTCACAATCCAAGAGCAGAACAAGAGACAAGAAATGAATACAGAAAGGGTCTGAACCATATGGCACCACACAAAGTAATACTGATGGGATCTACCCTGAAACTGTGCGATGAATGAGTCATTGCCAAATAGTTTATGAGTTTATTACTAAAGCAATGATTTTCAACCAGGGGCCCATGGCATCTTGGGGTGCTGCCATGTCCTTTGTGAGGGTGTTGTGAGGTGTGGCGTGGGCAACACACTTCAGGAAGGATGTGGAGAAGCTTGGGAGAGTCCAGAGAAGAGCCACTCATACAGTTAGAGGCCTGAAAAGCAAGCCATACAAGGAAAGGCTGACAAATATGGGCCTGTTCAGCCTAGAAAAGACTCTGGGGGGATTTGGTGGCAGCTTACCAATATATCAAGGGAGAACATCAGGGGCTAGGTGAACAACTATTCACCAAAGCACTCCAGGGGAAAACCAAGAGC
Organism: Alligator mississippiensis; assembly: GCF_030867095.1. Lineage (NCBI taxonomy): Eukaryota > Metazoa > Chordata > Crocodylia > Alligatoridae > Alligator > Alligator mississippiensis. The sequence continues at coordinate 4,972,503 of NC_081834.1, forward strand.
AATGGTCTTAAACTCCTAGAAGAAGGTTTCATACTGGATACAAGGAAAAACTTCATGGTTTGTGTGACCAGATTCTGAAAGACTCCCAGCAGGGGTGGTACAGGCACCTACCCTGGAGATCATCAGAAGGAGACGGCACGCACACCTTGCTGGGGTTATTTGACCCCAGTGGTTTTCCTGCCCACAGCAGGGTGGCTGGACCCAATGATCTCATGAGGTCCCTTCCAGCCCTAAACTTCTGTGAATCTGTAAGGGAATAAACAGATAAGCACTGGCTCAGACTCAGACCCGCCTGGCTAATCTCCCCACCCTAACTGCCTGGCCACTCTCCAAAGAGATAAGTACTCTAATATATACTTTTTTTTTTTTTTTAAATAGGGTGCCACTCAATTCACGAAGAGTATGGGGGGGGGTGCTCAAGTCGAAAAAAGGTTTTGAGAACCACTGTACTAAGGTTTCAATTGTTATCAGTACCAATATCCAGTTTCTTTGTACAGCCTTTCTTCTGCTTCAGTTCCATCTTGAGACTTCACTGTTCCAAGTTTCCTTCTGCTTGGTACTGGAAACAGAAACCAATGATTAGAAGCATACTTAGAGATGCCTTCCTTCCTTCTGTGGGCACAGGAGTAATTGACAGTTCCTGTGGTGTCTTAGATGGTCTCATTAGAGCGTCTAGATAAGAATCAAGCTCGCCTAAGACTTCAGGCTCCTGGTCTGGTGTCAGAGCGCAAAAGTGTGGTTTCAACAGTCAGTGGCCTGAGTCTACCATGAAATTTAACTTTCCATGAGATAAAACTTGACTTGGGATTCCCAAATCTGTTGTGGGGTTTTTTTTAATGATTTACAAAATGCAGATTTTGAAGTGATATGACCCTCTCCTAAACAATACCGGTATTTATTGTGCTCATCATTTGAGAAGGAATTAATTCTACATGTGATAGGATTTAAAATCTAGTGACCTGGATTTAGTTGTAATCCAAAACACTAGTACTAGATCTAAACCTTCAAAATTAATTAATTTTAAGGGTAAAAGTAGTCTACAATAAAATCAGTATTTTATAGTCAAAACTAACAAGTAGTAACTACAGCAACTACAGTAGAAAGTATCAGATTGAGCTATGCTAATACTGCCGAGGATAGTGCGTCAGACCCAAGACCTCTTGCGTGTATATCGACAACATTTTATAGAAGCAGGACATCAGCGGCCATGGTTCCCCTGCTTTACCTGTGACAGGTTAGGGTGCTAGATCTATGTTGTGTCATGGATGAGGAGGGTAGTCTTATGTAGGCTTAAGCTTTTGGATAAGGACTTATTGAATTCAAGGTGGCTACAGGCCAATTTTGCTAGGAAAACAAGGGCCCAGCCATCATTTTTCTGGGTGGCGTAATTTCTGATTGGCTGAGGGGCCTGCGGCCCACCCCTTGCCACTGATTGGCTGTGAAGGCAATGCAGCCCCACCCCTCGCTGCCAATTGGTGGAGAGGGGCAGGGCCGTATGATGGAGAGGTCTTGCAGGTGATGAGAGGCGCTGCGGGGTGTCAGTCATCTTGGGCTGCCCATCGTGCGAGCAGTCCAGCTTCCCCCTTTCACCCTCGGTGGGGAGCCAGCATTTTATTTTCAATAAGTTTTCTTTTCTTTTTCTTTCTGTGGATTTTGTGGGCATTGCCCAATTTCACGGGAAATGCCAGATTTTGCAAAATCCACAAAATCGTTATTGTGGTAGGTCCCTAATTATGGATCATACAGGATAGTTTGGATAGGGATGATCCTGCCTAAGGCAGGGGATTGGACAAGATAACCTCTGGAGGTCCCTTCCAGCCCAGCTTCTCTCTGACATTCTCTTAAGAGCTACTGATTACTTCACTTTCATAGTTTTATAGTTGGTCGGGTTGGAAAGAACCTGAGCAGATCATCAAGTCCGACCCCCTGCCATGGCAGGAAAGAGTACTGGGGTCAAACGACCCTGGCAAGGTGTTCATCCAGCTTCCTTTTAAAGACCTCCAGGGTAGGAGCCAGCACCACTTCCCTTGGAAGGTGGTTCCAGATCTTAGCCGCCCTGACAGCGAAGTAGCACCCCCTGATACCTAGCCTGAATCTACCCTCTCCCAGCTTGTGACCGTTATTTCTAGTCACTCCTGGTAGTGTTCGGGGGAACAGGGACTCCCCCAATGCCTGTTGGTCCCCCCTGACTAGTTTGTAAATGGCCACTAGATGCCCCCTCAGCCTCCTCTTGTAGAGGCTGAACAGGTCCAGGTCCCATAGCCTCTCCTTATAGGGCCTGCCCAGCTGACCCCTGATCATGCAGGTGGCCCTCCTCTGGACCCTCCCCATGTCGTGCACATCCCTCCTGAAGTGCGGCACCCAGAACTGGATGCGGTACTCCAACTGCGGCCTGACCGGTGTCACATAGAAGGGGAGGATCACTTCCTTGGACCTGCTTGAGATGCATCTGTGGATTTCAATTTAAAAGATACTACTAAAATACCTGCTTTTGTAATTCAGTGGTAGAATCCATGTCTGCCACACAGAAGACATGGGTTTGATTCCTGATGTGCGTATAACTACTGCCATGAAAGCACCACATGTCTAAACTCAGTCTGGCCTTTGGATTCTGTCTTAATGGCCTAAAGTGGGGTGGAAAGTCTGGGCAGCCCCTGCTCCTCCATAATCCTGTCTAGGCATGTGTGTCAAAGGTCTGGGTGACCTCTTATGCATATACCATGATCCAGAAGGACAGATGGTTGTCTACCACCACTGAAATAGTTTTGGCCAATATTTTTTTGGAAGAGGTTAAATTTTTTAAATACATAGCCATTATTTAATATAAAGAACTATCATATATTATTTGACTTAGCACCAAAAATTACTTTAAAATTAGCCAGATTTCTTGAACTGCAAAACTGGCATAAAAAAATGTGCTCAGCATTTACTGCATTATTAATAAGTATTGTACAATCGTGATAATATTAATGGCAAATGAATCATTAAATATCTAATTAGTTGTCTGAATACACAAATAGTGCAATTGTACAAGGATCTTTAGTAACTGCCTGCACTAATTACATACCCACATTCCAAAAGTCTGTTCTTTTCTTCTTCTTCATGCTTTTTAAGTGATTTTTTAATATAATTTTAATGTTCAAAACATAAAATATTTTGTGTTAGTTCCAGTCTCTCACAGTGTTTGCATTACTTCTATCCTTTTAATGTATTTTTTTTCTATAGCAATGTTAGAGCAAGGTTATATTATATCTAGCTATTTAGCCATTTCTAGAGTCCAAAAGATATAAGATATATTAGTATTTTCTCCAATGTAACAGATTACTTCCTTTTAAGAGACAGCTCCCTCCTGTGGTGAAGTATACATATACTACAAAGCTAAAACACTGCCAAACAATAGAAAACATATTCTATTCACCCCATATCTTTTAAGAGCACTTTAGTTAGAACAGAAAAAGAATTATATTCTGAATATAATTAATATGCAATTAAAATAAAATTATATATGTGCATGGGTACCATACAAAAACAATACTTGATTTCTTCCAGTATCTGCCTGCCTTTGCAGATATTCTGGTATGCCATATCCCTGGAAAAAGTGCACCTTCCAGTTTTCCCCTCACACCATCACAAAAAAGTATACTGGGAGAAAAATATTAATAAAGACTTTAGGCAGTTGTCTTTCATGGTGTCAAGAAGCCCAACAGCATTTCTTATAGGAGAAGGAGAGACTAATACAATAACAGGAAAAACTAAATCCTGCAAATTATATATTTGCAAAGTCACTCCAAATGCTTCAGACCACTGAGAGTTCACTCCTAGTATTCAGCTAGGATATGGGCACATGAACCAGTTATCATGTGTAAGTTAGGGTATGGGTTTAGAGCACTGGTGCTCAAACTTCTGGCCCCGTGGACAGATGAGTGGCATGGAGCCAGTCCATGGGCCGGACCCTATGTATAGATCTGGTTCATGGGCTGGATCCTGCCAACAGGACTGGTTCAAGGGTCAGATCCAGTGCAGGGTCATATGATCCAACATGCTGGCCCAACCCTGTGTACCAGAATCAGCTGTGTGCATTGGCTCAGTCCAGTGCATGACCCAACTCTGAACACTATGTGGCCAGGTGCCAGCACTAACAAGCACATAAGGTCATAGACAGAGCTCCTAACAGGTCTGAAAATTTGGCAGCAGCATAGTGGCAATTAACACTGTGTAGTCTTCCGTGTCTCTCCCCTGGGCGTCCCATATGTGAGTTCCTCTTGAACCTTGCCATGGTTCTTACAGATGAACAGTTTGGTTATTGGGGTGATTTTGGGTTGGTTCCCCAGGGGGCCTCGTCTGCCACGTCTTTGATGATGATTATGTTCCAATCAGAAGGATGATGTTTGGTCCCGCCTCCCCTGGTGCCTTCCCTTGGTCATTCCCACTGTTCATTCTTTGTAGGGCTCCGCCTCCTCTAAACCCCGCCTCATGCCAACCGTGATGTTGCCACCTGTGTCGTTGAGGTTGATGTCTGAACCTTCTCAGTGCTCTGGCTCTCGGGATCTTATGGTCGCAGGCTAGTGGTGATGGTTCTATCCCAAGCATCTCCTACGGCCCCCTTCTCTCCATCTATACGGCATCTGGCTTCGGCACCATTCCGTCCCCCGGCATGTCGCCTCTTTCCTGGGTTTGGTACTTGCCGTCCGTCAGCCACATCTGGATCCTGGTACTGCTGGGTCCTGCCAGGCTCCAGTCTTCGCTGCAGACCTCCTTTACCCACACCGACCCTGTAAGTAAATCCTCCGGCCCTCCCTGGCCCTGCGTTCTTGTAGGGCCCCCTTCCTGGGGTACCCACCAGGTCCTCTCACTGGGACTGCTTGTGAGCTCTGGCCCCTCCAGGCCAGTTGGGGACACTCCACTTCTGGTCCCCCTTGCTTGTCTTCCACCGGGTCTTTTATCCCGGCCCTGGGCATCTGGCCGACCAATCAGTCCCGGCACGCTCTTATAAAGCATGCCCATGCTGATGCGGGAGCCGTTCCCTGTTCCTTCAGGCTCGGCCCTTTTTTTTCCTTTTTATCTTTACCCGTGGTGACTCTGCACACCGCGGTTTCACTTTCACCACGTTCGTCTTCCAGCGTGGCGTCCCACCGCCTCCATGCTTTGTCCAGTAAGTCTGTTCCACACACTGTCATCACTCCCCCCTCCCACTGACCTGTGGGGAGTTCCACAGGTTGAATGACATGGCTTCGTGGGGTGTGTCTGGCCTGCAGGCCAGACGTTGAGCACCACTGGCTTAGAGTATATCAGCTATTCTGTAGTTATTGCTTGAATACATGTTTTTACCTCAGGGTAAACGTGAGATTGATTACTCCTCAATTAAAATGGGACAGCTAATTCAACTTAGCATGGGATAAAAGCATGCACATGGGTAATTACTGCATAGTAGCTAGTACTCAGAACATTAGAGTACCTTGTACGAACTTAGTTGTGGGTTCATAACCTAAATTCATGCTGAAGTTTATTTCACAGTGACTTGTTTTATCTGCCTATATCCTTAGGTAAGCCTTGAAAACAGTTGGTATGCATGGTACACAGGGTACCAACAGATGGTATACATCCATATGCTGCTACCAGCACTTATCTAACATAACATTCTTGTTCTTCAGAAATTCAGCTTTAAGTTTAAAAAAAAAAAGGAAAAATAAAGAAGTACTTATGAGCTGCTTGGCTTTCGAACAAAATCTAAATATTCTGAACTATGGTGTTTATATTAATCTATAAGAAGCATGCACTAATTACTATGAAGGGCATTAACCAACATACCCATCTCAGTGAGAAATTATTTCAGAAAATCATTTCTAATACTTAAAATTTCAACACTATGGACTTAAATTTTTCATATAGAAATGGGGGAGGGGAGTGTCAGAGAACTGTACAATTAACAGTTCATGACATCTAATTTAGGTGTCATCTGCTGGATTTGAGAAATACCACCATTTATTTTTTAACCAATGAAGGAGTCAAGGCTAGAGTTAGTTGATACAATTAAGTCGCACCAAACAAGAACCATTTTTAGGAGCCCAACAGAGCTTGAGGGCAACTTAATCACATGTAGAATGTTAGAACCATCTCTTTTGAGTGGTAGTTCATCTGAGCTACTCACAGAGGCAAGATAATATTTTTGTGAGCGGAGCCTGGAGGAATAGCACCACCTTTTATTTGTCCTGGGCTTTGGCCAGAAGTTACCAAACTTTTTTCATTTGCAACCTACTTACAGACCAAGAATTTTACACAACTCCATGTTACCATAAGCAATATGGTAAGCAGAAGACAAAGCCTTGGTTCGAATGCACCAGCTGGGGATGGTCCCGCTTTAAGCAGGGGGTTGGACTATATGTGACTTCCTGAGGTCCCTTCCAACCCTAAATTTCTATGATTCTATGAATAATTAACTTTGGCAAACATAATGCCAAATTGAACTAAGGCACACATGTTATATCCTCTCAGTGGTGAAATTTAAGTGGTGTATTGAAAAAGCACATCTCAAATTTTACATGAGATTCATGCTGATACAATAGTATGACTTGATAGAAACCCATGTACTGAATCCAGTTACATACAAATACATGTTTTAATGCATCATTTGGTAGTGTAAGATCCCTGGAAGACATGCAAGTGAAGGCATACTAGGATCTGATGCAGGATCCCCACAGCTGTGCTTCCTGTCATGCCACATGTGCATAGCAGGATTCACGATTGTGGGAACCAGTGTCAGATCCCATCACATCTTCTTGCTGGTGTAGGGGGAGCCCAGGATCATGATCCTAGCTCCCCCTACACAGGCAGGTAGCAAACTGCAGCTGTGGAGGCACATGGTGTAGTCCTACAACTGGAAGCCCTATCTGCTGATGGGGCTCCCAGCCACCAGGGCACCCCCTTAAGTTGGGAGCCCCAGCCTGGCCACATGTTCAATTAATAGCATGATAGGAACCAACTACTGTACAAAGTTATTACACATTTTTGTGTAATAACTTTGTTACTTATTCTTTGTTTTATCATGCCATTAACTGCATTAATGTGTGGCCAGTTAACAATGTAAGACATGGCTAACTGGTGAATCATGTCTTAAGTGTAATGTGTGCCAAGAATCTTAGATACGTTACATTCACAGCAAACCAGAAAGAAAGATTCAGGTAATCAATGTGCTTACATTTTGATTGCAGGATAGCTTCATAAACTGCTTGATTTCAGTTGCTGGCAATCATCAGTTGTTAACCGAAATGGGCCTTGTGCTTATTTTGACATGTCCAGGACCACAGTCAAAGTTGCAAACTGTTTCTTCAGTCAAGTGAGATGGTTCGTTAGAATTTGAGTGGGAAGCTGAATGCTGGCATTTTCAGTCAAAATTTGCAAAGTCAAGGTAGTGTTTCATAGTTCAGTCTCTAACCGATTACTCTTCCAGAGGGCAGTTATTTTCATGAAACCAGTTATGGAAACCAGTAAAGCAAAATGTGTGTTCCTGCTTTCTTGAGGCAACCAATTCATTCAGCTTTAAAACAAGTATGTCACCTTGTTAACACATCTTACTGCATCCCACAGAAAAATAACAACTTCAGGTTGTTAGCAGTCTATAGCTTGGCTCTCAGTTCAAATAAAAATCCCAGAATATTTCCTCTGGATAGCCATCAGCCTTTTATTGAAACAATGGTACATAATGCTCTGATCCCATAGTCTCCCACAAATTGGTAATATTTCTTTTATCTTGAAAGTAGATGTACAAGCGGGAAAGCTGATAACCAAATCATCTGCTTGCTATTTTGCACAGATTCTTTCTTTCAAAAATATTCCTGCACTAGATGGTAAAAGTTTTACAATATCAGGTGATAAGTGTTTTGTTTTCTGACAATGTAGATATCTTTATATTTTAACTGAAAAGTGTCAGCACTGTGTTTGCCTTGTTAACAGAAAGAAGCTAAAATATCAGCAATGTCTCAAATTAGCTCATGGCTTTATGGAAATATGTGAAGACAGATCGGCACAGAAAAGGTATTTGAATAAATTCCATTAACTTGAACCATTTTGCTCAGATAAAAACACGAACAGTGGAAAGAGCAAAAAATGCAGTCTATTAGACAGTGGAAAATATTTTAACATAAGCCTTTTCTGGAGCAGCTGACATTTCATCTGGCTGGGGTCATCTCACCCCAGTGCTCTTCCTTGCCTATGCAGGGGGTCGGACTCGATGATCTGTTGAGGTCCCTTCTGACCCGAACATCTATAAATCTATGAATTTCGCCGCCTGGAAACTGATGTAGTGATTTTCGCAAAATACGACTCTCAGTAGAGGCCGTAAGAGAAACATGCGACGTCTCCATCTTGTTTTTGTTGCATAGCATGGCTACATTACACTTTACGACACTTGATACGCAGCGATTGCCATGTTTCTTAAAACTTCTGGAGCCCTGTGAAAAGGTGTAATATACAAGATGATACAAAATTTAATATACAAAAACCAAAAAAAAAAAAAAGCTAGCTCACAGAACAGTGGTTTGCAACCTTGTGAAGACTCAAGGCAACGCGCAGAAAATGCAGGCCTGTTTTCACTAATTTGTTGACCGTAGAAAAACAACAGAGCCGTTCTTCTGTTGCAAAGCACTCAGAGAGACAACAGCAGCCATTTTCACGCTAGGGATTTCCGTTCAAAATCTCTGGGGTTATCTTGCGAGTCATGTTTGCGCAGCTATCAAGTGACCCCCAACAAGAGCCGGGGGAGGATCAGGTGCTGTGGCACCCTGACCGAGAGCCACCGCCCGCCATAGACCAATAGGACACGACCGCTGGAAGGGATCTCACAGGCCTCTGCCGTATTATGTATATCAGGCAATTAACTAGTTCATCTCAACATAAATTTATGCTGGCCACACCTGCGAGCCAATTATCAAGCCATAACAATCTCTGTCCAGCTATACAAAGAGCCAACCAGCTACAAAGTTAGTGCTTGCAAACTTTGTAGCTGGTTTCTATCCAGTTTTCACTGGATGTGGAGTCCACGATCCCTGTCCAAACCAAATAACCCGCACGCAAACGCGCAGAAGCCACCCTCTTCCGCAGCCGCTAAACCCTGGGCACGACCAGCAGCTAAATAGGAAGTGCATGAGGCAGTAGAGGGGCACTGGCTGTATGCTCCCCACACCAGGAGCCATCATTAAGCTCCTCTCATCCCCAAGCCCGGGAAAGCGACGGGAACATCAACGGTCGTCTTCGACCTGACAAGCCTCAGCACCAGCCGCGGGGATTTGGCGCCAAAACGGGGACGCTCGCAGCGCGCATGCGCCAGCGCGAGGCCACGTAGCCACTCCTGCCGCGAGATCTTGCGAGAGCGGGTGTTCTCGCGAGCGTTCCTCGCCGCGCCGCTCTTGACTGGACTTGGCGGGAGCGACTGTGGCGGTCGGAGGTAGCGGCGGCTCCTGCTGCCCCGGGCCGGGTCTGTGGAGGCGGGGGCCGGGCCCAGCCCTCAGCACCCGCCGGGGCGTCCTAGGGGGTGCGGGGATAGCGACTCTGTGCCCCCAGCGGCTGCCTTTGCTGGGCGGTGCTCGCCCCTGCGTGACTGGAGCCCGTTTGGGCCTCGTCCATCCGCGCGCCTCGCTCGCTTTGGGGCTGCGGGGACGGGGCGGGCTTCTCCGCAGCGGTGCTCAGCCGGGGCGGGTGCGAGGTGTGCCAGCTCCTGCCCGCGAGAAACCCAGAGGCTGCCCGGGGTGTCGGTGCTAGCCGTGGTGGTCCGACACGGAAAGAAATGCATCGACCTTGAGCTCGGGATCCAGAATGACACCTCTCGTTAGACCAGCTGGGAAGTGCCACAAAATACCTCTTTTCAGAAAGCTCATTAGGCCAACTGAGTAATTGCCAAAAAAAAAAAAATATATATATATATATATATATTTTCTGCCAAACTTGAAAGCTGCTTTTTCGGCAAGTTTGAAAGCTCATCAGATCAACTGAGAGAGTGCAAAAAAAAAAAAATAAAAATTTTTCAGCAATCTTGAAAGGTGCATTTTCGGCAAGCTTGAAAGCTCATTAGACCAACAGGGAAATTGCAAAAAAAATACCTTTTTTTGGCACGCTTGAAAACTGCATTTTCGGCAAGCTTGAATGCTCGTTCGATCAACTGAGAAATTGCAAAAAAAATGTTTTTCAGCAAGTTTGAAAGCTGCATTATCGGCAAGCTTAAAAGCTCATTAGATCAACTGAGAAATGTCAAAAATATATTTTTTTTTCTATTTTACTATTTAATAAAAGATATCGGATTTACACAAAGAACTTTGCCTATGTCCGTAGACCAACACGGCTACAGCCTACACCCCAGAGAGGTTATTGCCTTTTAGGACAGTAGCTAGCAGATCTGCATAGCAATCGGCCAAACTGCCCAGACAACGCTAAGCAATGCAGTATGTTTGCTTACAAAAGGGTGAAGCTCATAACCTGTATTTATAGCTTAGATGCCCCCACTCTCTGCCAACTCTCTCTTTCAAGATGATCCTCTCTGTTTATCTCTTAGCCAAGTCCAGACACGTGCAGCTCCTTCCTTGTCAAATGCAGCTCCTTGCTTCCAAATTCAGGCATTCAGAACTCGCGCTCTGCTGAGTTTGGGCGTTTCTATTAATTTCCTTAATAAATTTGAGCATCTCCAGTGTGCTGAGTACAACTCACCTTTTGTTATATCTACTTTAGCAAGTTCTAACTTTTAACTCCCATACTTGTTCAGCTGTTGTTTCTTTCTTTGTATTAGCATTTCTGCTGCTCTCCCGCACTTGTTCAGGTATCATTTCTTACTCTGACTTCGCATTTTTGCTAACTGTTTTCTAGCAGGTCATCCAGCAGTCAGTGAAGCCTGTTATTCCAAAGGTCCTTTACAATATCTTAGCTTAACTTTGGTTTAGCATAGCTACGGCTTAGCATAACCAAAACTCTTATATTTTGCATTCAAAAAATGAGTGAAAGCTGGCATTTTTGGAGGGGGCCTGTGAGTCTGAAGGTGGACGTCCTGGTTTTAAAAAGATTGAGGGCTGCTGTTTTAGACGGAGCTTCCTAGTCCACCAGCTGGGGTCCAACTGTCCCAATCCATGGACTGTCACTTCTGAAGTAACCTGGCAGCTGGGTTAGAGAATGGTGTTTCATAGTTTTTTAGGGTCTGGAAGGGACCTTACAGATCATTGGGTCCAGCCCCCAAGGCCTCCCAGGGGAGGACTAGAAATAATGGGCACAAGCTGATTGAAGATTGCTTCAGACTAGACATAAGAAAAAGCTTCTTTACAAGTTGAATGCCTAGGGTTTCCCGGAGAGGTGGTACAGCCACCCACTGTGCCGATCTTCAAAAAGCATCTTGATGCCCACTTTGCTGGGGTCATCTGACCTCAGCAGTCTTTCCTGCCCAAGTGCAGGGGGGCTGTTTTGTTTGTTTGTTTAAACATAAGTTGCAGATTAGTTGGCTCCATCACTGAAGCACAAGGAGTCATGCTAGAGATGTTGGTGGGGCAAATATATATTTTCTCCAAAGGAAATGGTGATTTTTTTTTTTTCCCTTTTGTCAAAACTTAAGTGTTTTCAGTTTTTGGTATTGTAATAGTCCTCCATGGAAAGTAGATTGTCTGCAAAAGCATATGTTTGGAAATTAGTTCTTCAATCTGTCTTCCCTGCCTCCCCTACTCCTCCCCTGCCCCTCATCAAAAAACTGAGCTAGAAAAAATGTTGACCAGCCTTTTGTATCTCAGAATTGTAGACTACCTGGTGATATCTTGTAACCCACACACCGATTAGCAATATTCTTCATGAAAGCGGATCGTTTCGAGGCAAAATATGAGTAGCTTATAATAGGCCATTTCCAGCATGACAGTCTCTTCTTAGTACCTCTTCTTCTTCAATGATTTGTAATATTCTCTTACAGGGGAAATAGCTGCGAAGATGGTAGATCCAGTAGAAGACAACAGACTTGATCTTCCTGATTATGAGCATACAGAAGATGAAACATTTCCACCTCTTCCACCACCTGCCTCTCCAGGGAGACATGATGATGAAGGGGCCCTAGCAAATGAAGGTGAGTACTTACTAGAGTTACAAAAACTTTCTTCACAACATGGTTGGTTGTTTTTAAGATGCTTTTTTTGCCTTGATTATTTCTTAACTCCCTTACGTACACATTTTTTGGTTTTCAATTTTTCCCTTTTTTGAACTAAAAGTAGAATGTTACTGACTAGAAAATATAGTGGTTTGGATAAATGCAGAAACCTGTGTATGTGGTAATGAGCTTCCAACTTGATTTGCATAGACATTTAGACATTTGGGCTGGAAGGGACCCCAGAGGATCATTGAGTCCAGGCCCCTGACCCATGGGCAGGAAGTCAGCAGGGATCGTAGGATCCCAGCAAACTAAGCATCCAAATGTGTCTTGAAGGCGTTCAAAGTGGGTGCTTGAACCGCCTCCAGTGGCTTGGACAGTAAAGAAGTTCTTCCTTATGCCCAGCCTGAATTGGTCGCGGCGGAGTTTGTGACTGTTCGATCTTGTCATCCCTTGGGGCACTCTGGTGAACAGATATTCCCCCAGATCTTGATGAGCACCCCTGATAAACTTATAGGTGGCCAGCAGATCACCCCTGAGCCTGCGCTTTTCTAGGCTGAAGAGTCCCATGGCTCTCAGCCTCTCATCATAAGGTCTGTTTTCCTGACCTCTGACAATGTGTGTGGCTCTCCTCTGCACTCTCTCAAGCTTTTCCTCATCCTTTTTCAATTGTGGAGCCCAAAACTGGACACAGTACTCTAGCTGCGGCCTCACCAAGGCCGAGTACAATGGGAGAATGACGTCCCGGGATTTGCTTGAGAAACATCTATGGATGCAAGCCAGCGTTTTGCTCGCTTTACTAGCCGCAGCATCACATTGAAGGCTCATTTTCATCTTGTGGTCAGTCATGACCCCCAAGTCCCTTTCATCTGTAGTGCTAACCAGCGTAGCACTGCCAAGCCTATAAGGATGCTGCAGGTTTTTCCTCCCGAGGTGGAGAACCTTGCATTTTTCGGTGTTGAACCCCATCAGGTTCTCATCTGCCCCTTTCATGAGCCTGTCAAGATCTGCCTGGATCACCATCCTGTCCTCAGGTGTGGATGCTTTACCCCAGAGTTTGGTGTCGTTGGCAAACTTGGCCAATCCGCTTCTGACACCAATGTCCGCCTCACTGATGAAGATGTTAAACAGTGTAGGTCCTAGGACAGAGCCTTGAGGGACCCCACTGGTGACCACGCACCAAGATGATTGGCTTCCGTCAACCACCACCCTCGTCCTACCGCGGAGCCAATTCCCCAGCCAGTGGATCGCGGTGAGGTCGAGGCCGCAGTTAGCCAGTTTTGCCAAGAGGTGATCATGGGATACCAGATCAAAGACTTTTTTAAAGTCAAGATATATGACGTCAATCTCTTCCCCCTTGTCCAGGTGATAGGTCACCTGGTCGTAAGAGGAAATGAGATTGGTCAAGCAAGACCTACCTGCAACAAACCCATGCTGGGTATCCCTCAGGATATTGCTGTCAGCTAGTCTGTTAAGAGTGGCCTCTTTGATAATCTTTTCCAAGACCTTGCCCAGAATAGAGGTCAGGCTGATGGGCCTGTAGTTTGCTGGATCTACTTTCCTCCCTTTCTTGAAGATTGGCATGACATTGGTGTTCTTCCAAGCTTCGGGCACTTCACCAGAGCTCCAGGAGTTCTCAAAGATCCATGCCAGGGGCTGAGCTATGATGCTTACCAGCTCCTTGAGTACCCTTGGATGTAAACTGTCAGGGCCAGCTGACTTTAAGGTATCCAGCCTGTCAATGTGTTCCTTCATGAGGTCAGCTTCGATAGAGGGTAAGGAATCTCCCTCACCCGGGCCTCCTTGACCCACAGTGGGCAGGGGCGTCCCATGGGACTGGTAAAAAACTGACGCAAAGTACCCATTTAGCAAGTTTGCTTTTTCATGGGCATTGGTTGTCAGTTGTCCCATCTGGTTTAGCAGGGGTCCAATGTTGCCCTTGCTTTTCCTCCAGCTCCCCACATATCTAAAAAAGGACTTATTTTGTCCTTGATATTTGTAGCTAGCTGGAGTTCCATCGCAGCCTTGGCTTTCCTGGTTTGCTTTCTGCAGGTCTGGACCAGAGCAGGGTACTCCTCCTTGGTGGTGGTTCCAGTCTTCCATCCTTTGTAGCTCTTCCTTTTAAGATTCAGGAGGTCTACCAGTTCCCTGGAGAGCCAAGGGGGCTGCTGTGCCCTTTTGCTGCCTTGCCTCTGAGACGGGATGGACTTTGCTTGAGCATCCAGGATTCCTCCCTTGAGGAGTCCTGAACTCCCCTCCCCTTTGGGTTATGGCCCCTTAGGGCCTCACTGACAAGCCTCCTTAGCTTGTCAAAGTCAGGTTTCCTGAAGTCATAGTTTCATAGTTTGTAGGGTCGGAAGGGACCTGAGTAGATCATCAAGTCCGACCCCCTGCCATGGCAGGAAAGAGTACTGGGGTCAAATGACCCCGGCAAGGTGTTTGTCTAGCCTCCTCTTAAAGACCCCCAGGGCAGGAGCCAGCACCACTTCTCTTGGAAGTTGGTTCCAGATCCTAGCCGCCCTGACTGAAGTAGCGCCTCCTGATGTCTAGCTTGAATCTACCCTCTGCCAGCTTGTGACCGTTATTTCTAGTCACTCCTGGTAGTGCTCGGGGGAACAGGGACTCCCCCAATGCCTGCTGGTTCCCACTGACTAGTTTGTAAATGGCCGCTAGATGCCCCCTCAGCCTCCTCTTGTGGAGGCTGAACAGGTTCAGGTCCCGTAGCCTTTCCTCATAGGGCCTGCCCTGCTGCCCCCTGATTATGCAAGTGGCCCTTTCCTTGGACCCTCTCCATGTTGTCCACATCCCTCCTGAAGTGCGACACCCAGAACTGGATGCAGTACTCCAGCTGCAGCCTGACCAGTGTTGCATAGAGGGGGAGTATCACTGCCTTGGACCTGCTTGTGATGCATCTGTGGATGCATGACAGGGTGTGGTTGGCCTTCCTGACCGCGTCCCCACACTGTCGGCCCATGTTCATCTTGGACTCTATGATGACTTCAAGATCCTTTTCTGCCTCTACCCTGAAGAGAAGGGAGTTCTGCAGCCTGTAGGTATGTTACTGGTTCTTCCCCCCAGGTGCAGTACTCTGCACTTGTCAGTGTTGAGACCCATCCTGTTCTCATCCGTCCACCCTTGTAACCTGTCCAGGTCCGACTGTAGCCTATTCCTCCCTTCTAGCGTGCCCACTTCCCCCCACATCTTAGTGTCATCTGCGAATTTGAACAAGGTACTTTTCACCCCCTCGTCCAAGTCGCTGATGAAGATGTTGAACAGTGCGGGTCCGAGGATCGAGCCCTGTGGAACCCCACTCCCCGCATCCCTCCAGGTCGAATAAGACCCATCCACCATCACGCTGTGGGTGTGGCCCTCCAGCCAGTTAATGACCCAGTTGACTGTGAAGGTGTCAACACCACAATCCCCTAGTTTTTTAATGAGAATGGGGTGAGAGACAGTGTCGAAGCCTTTCTTAAAGTCCAGAAAGACTATGTCCACTGCTACCCCTGCATCTAAGGATTTTGTGACTTGGTCATTGAAGGCCACCAGGTTGGTCTGACAGGACCTGCTTCTAATGAACCCGTGTTGGTTGCCCTTAAGCATAATCTCCCCTGCTGGCCCCTCGTAGACATGCACCAGGATAATTCTCTCAAAAAACTTACCTAGGATCGAGGTAAGACTAACTGGCCTATAGTTTCCTGGGTCCTCCTTTCTCCCTTTTTTGAAAATGGGAACCACATTGGCCCTTTTCCAGTCCTCTGGCACCACACCAGAGCACCACGAGTGCTTGTAAAGCTGTGCCAGGGGTCCCGCAATGACCTCTGCTAATTCCCTTAGCACTCTGGGGTGGAGATTGTCAGGATCAGCTGATTTAAATACGTCCAGTCCCTCCAGAAGTTCCCTGACTAGATCCTCACTGACCCGAGGCCTGGGTGCGCCTCCCCTGGGGCCTGCGGTGGTCCTGGTGGGGAGGGGGGTGACCCGGTCCTTGCTCAGAAAAATGGAGGCAAAGAAATTGTTAAATAGGTTAGCTTTGTCATCTGGAGCGACGACCAGATTTCCTAGCGTGCCTTGCAGAGGCCCCACATTACTCAGTACCCTCCTTTTACTCCCTGTGTATTTAAAGAAGGACTTCTTGTTGTCCTTAATCTGGGTAGCTGGTCCCAATTCCAGCTCTGCCTGGGCCTTCCTGACCGCACCCCTACAGCCCCGAGCAACCGAGGTATAGTCCTCCCTGGTGATGGCTTCTCCTTTCCATTGGGTGTACGCCTCCTTTTTAGCTAGGAGACGTTCCCATATGCTTTTGGTGAGCCATGGGGGCTTTTGCACCCTCTTGCCCCCTTTGATCCGTGTTGAGGTTACCTCCCTTTGGGCTTGGAGGATTGTCTCCTTAAGGAACGACCACTCTTCTTGGACACCTGACTCCTCCCCCCTCTGGGACCTCAGTGCCTCCCCAACTATTCTCCTTACTTCATTGAAGTCCACCCTCCCGAATTTCAGAGCTGCTGCCTAGCTCCAGGCCTTTGCCACCTTGAGCTGGATGGTGAATTCCAGCAGGCAATGATAGCTGTCGCCCAGGTGGTTGAGCACCTGCAGACCCTTCACCAGGTCAAGGACTTCTGTATTATTGACTGACTTGCCAGCTTTACGGCAGATGGTGAAGGTGATCAGCTTGTGGTCGCTGTCACCCAGCTTCCCTTCAATTGTTAGGTTGCTGGTTAGGTCGTCCCCAGTACAAGGTTGAGCAGCGCTTTACCTCTCGTTGCCCCATAGACTTTCTGCATCAGATACAGAGGTCATCCACACATGGGAGAAAGCTTTGCAACCGCTCGGATTTGGCTGAGACTCCTCCCACAAGATGTCTGGGTAGTTAAAGTCTCCCATGACAATCATGCACCAGGAGCACGCGACCTCAGCCAATTCCCTGGCAAACTCCTGGTCAAGGTCTTGACCCTGGGTAAGGGGTCTGTAGTAGACTCCCACCGTAGTATCCCCTGTGCCGTGTTCCTCACGGATTTTAACCCAGAGGGACTCAAGTCGTCCACCGTAGGTGCCAGTGTCGGCTTGCAGGGACGCGTAGCTTTCCTTGGCATAGAGAGCTACACCTTCACCCTCTTTGTCCGCTCGATCCCTCCTGTACAGGGTATAGCCATCTATACCCGTGGTCCTGTCATGGGTGGAGTCCCACCACGTCTCCGTTATCCCTATGACATCATAGTTATTTGTGTTTAGCAGGAGGACAAGTTCTTCCTGTTTGTTCCCCAAGCTCCTGGCATTTGTGTATAGGCATGCAAGTGTCCCCTTGGGGGCCCTTGCCTTGCCTACAGATTGTTCCAGGGTTGGAGCAGGGGTGGGCTCCCTTAAATGCCTTGGCCTGCTGGCTTTGCAAGGGTTGCTCTGTGGGCCAGCAGTGGCAGTAGTCCCCCCCATCCCCTGGCGGGGTTTGTTTAAAGTCCGGTGGAGCAGGTCATCCAGTCTGGCTGAGAAGAGCCTCCTCCCCAGCGGAGAGAGGTGGCGGCTGTCCCTTCCCAGCAGCTCGCCGCCTCTCTCCCCAAAGAGCGGACTGTGGTCATGGAAGCCAAAGCCTTCCCACTGATATCAGCACCGCAGTCTTTGGTTAACTACCTGGATCCTCCTCTCCCTCCGTAGCCCGAGACTGGGAGGATCGAAGAAAACACCACCTGCGTCCCCAGGCCCTTAAGCCCTGCTCCCAAATCCCTGTAGTGCCTCATGACCCAGCTGGGAGTGTTCCAAGTCATATCATTGGTGCCCACATGGATAAGGAGCATGGGATAATGGTCAGTGGGCTGGAGGAGTTTAGGGATCTTCTCCACAATGTCTCGGATGTGGGCTCCCGGGAAGCAACAAACTTCCTGGGCTAAGGGATCTGGGCGGCAGATTACCCCCTCAGTCCCCCTCAGGATGGAGTCTCCCATGACAAACACTTTGTGTTTTGTCTTGGGGAGAGTGGGGGTGGTAGCTACAGTAGTGCCTGTGTTGCCTGCAGGAGCTGGCAACTCAGCAGGCTCTTTTGGGGCTGCAAGAGGTTCATACCTGTTGCTGAGCTCCAGCAGGGCAGGGGCCTTGGTGCGGTGGGCCTTGGGGCCCTTGACCACCTTGGTCCAACCTTGTGGCTGGACAGAATGGGAGGTCCCTAAGTCCTCCCTTGTCCTGGAGAGAGACCATGGTCTACCCTCCGTCTCCCAAGGGAGAAGGGCCTGGCAGTAGGAGTTGATCTCCTGCACACAGTCCCTGATGGCACGCAGTCTCTGGACTGCGGTCTGGAGCTCCTTCAGCTTGCACGCCAGAGACCTCAGTAGGG
The DNA here is from genome assembly GCF_030867095.1 of Alligator mississippiensis. Classification (NCBI taxonomy): domain Eukaryota; kingdom Metazoa; phylum Chordata; order Crocodylia; family Alligatoridae; genus Alligator; species Alligator mississippiensis. The sequence goes on from NC_081834.1 coordinate 4,990,919, forward strand.
AGCAGACTTCACAAGGGGAGGTGGCCATGCTCCTGGGCCCCAGAGCCTGGAAAAGCAACAGGCAGCCCCCACAGCTGAGAGCCAGAGGCGTGGAGCTCAGAACCATGGGCTTCGTCTGGGTGGCGGTCTCTGAGGTGCCGGGGGGGGCACAGAAAATGCCACATCTTTTGATATTCAAAAGACCAAAGCATGTAGTTAAAGAATTTGTGCATCAGCTTTGTCCCCCATGCTGTGATGAGATCAGTATGACTGCTATTCTTTATATACAAGCCAAATAATTTACTGTTAATTAACACTTCTTCCTTTGTTTACCCTCATGCCCACATTAATATTACTTTTAGAAAAAGACTACTGCTTTTTTTTCAATCCTTAGTGACCTCTTCATATTGTAACATATCCAATTTCAGGCCTCCCTCATGTTAGTGTAATAGTAGATCCTATTATATAATTTCTGATATGGTATTTCCATATGTATGATTGTGTTCTTGTGCCTTTATTCTTTTGGCTCCAATAAATCTCCTTAATAACGAACTGCAAATCTAGCAGATGCTCTCAATGTTCTTTGACAGTCCTAATATCTTTACCAGACTTTTGTATTTAATTTCTCTTTTGGCTTTCTAAGTGTGTGAAAACAGGATATTTACAAATCTGTGTAAATTTAGAGTGGACACAAGATGTACAGCCATACACTGGTGTAAGTCACTTTCTATGCTGGGATAAAATTTCCTTTGGAAAGTCCTGAGTAACTGATGTACAGTGATGTAACTTACACAGGTCTATTGGTCTGGCTTCCATAGCACTAGTTAATTTAATCTTAAGTAGGCTTTCTCAATGCCTGCAGTGCTCTAATAGCTGCCCAGAGTAGGCATCGTTCTGGAAAACTGGGATTTGCAGATGTAACTCCTCTTGGTGTACAAGCCAGCATATGTTATGCTAGTGTAAGCATGTTGTATGCTCACACTAACACCTATTAAGCAAATTCCTAAGGAATGTTTTAGTTTATTAATGCAGTGCTTATTTTTTCACTAGATAAGTCTGTTAGCTTGTCTTTTGTTATCTCCTTTAGGAGACTTTAAAGAAAATGGGGACAAAAATAATGAAAAATAACTTAATTTGGGTTCTTGTGATCATATGAAAAGCCCCATGCCTGCTTCAGAGCAGGAATACTGTCAAAATACTGTTGTGTTGATTTTACTAGCAAAACCCTGAATTTAAATGTCATGGTCATTTTTCAAGTGCTGGTAAACATTTCCTGTTTTGCCACTTACTTTTTTGAATCATGCTCATCTTAGTATTGCACACTTGAGGAAGATTTCTCTTTCTAAATTGACAGCAACCTCACATGACTAAAATCAAAGAGCGCTTAACTTAGACTTCAGTCTCACAGGTTGAAAACAGAAGTTACATTTCTTCGGGGGGAAAGTCTTTTGTCTTGGGAACCTACAGATGTAGAAACCCATTGTCTTACTTCAAATACTGGGAAGTATGTAAGATATAAAATGTGCTAACACTGCCCCCTGGACAACTGCAGCACATTTGAATTAGTTGCAGCTAATTCCAGGGGCAAGTTGCAAGCGCACAGGCTCTGCTGCTCTTCTTTGATCCATGTCAAAACCTGGCTGAAATCTGAACAGCCTCAAATACAATATCTGTTTTTACCCACAAAATTGTATTCATGCTCCAAACTGTACAGGTTAGTCTTGATTGCTTTTAGCTTTTTTGGTACTACAGCTACTTCCTCCCATCTTCCTAAGGCTTCTAAAGAATTCTTGGCACCATAATTGTAATTGATAGCTTTGAATTTTGCTGCTAATATACTCTCAAAATATCCTTTTTTTAAATTGAGTTCAAGATACCAATTGTGTGAAACTAATGGATTTTTTTAAAGAAGGAAGTCATCTTTAAAGTACTAGAAATATTCCTTTCTTATTTTATGCTGTTATAAAAGTAGATTTTTGGAGGTAGAAAGACAAAGCACAGGCATCAGTTATTCACAGTAATACACATACAATTCATTAGTAGAGCTAGAATGGAAAACTGGCAATGGATAGAATCAAGGAGATATTGGGAGGTCATACATCAAGATACACGAGTTTCATGTTTTATATTTTTGTAATGCTAGTTGGTATCAACTAGATTATGGATTGTATAATGTGTTTTATTTTTCAGAGGCAGATGGAAATGCTTCATCAGAAATAAAGGATTCTTCTGTGACTGCCCAGAAGACAGTTAAAAGGCCAATGCCTAAACTAGATGCACAAAGGTACTGGTTGCAGAATATTCATCTTTTTGTGATGCTTTGGTGTTCTAACAGTAATAAATTGGGTTGTGGCTGCCTGGGAGAGAGTTGTCCAAGGTATTTACTTCACCATTATCCATCTGGGACTTGTATTCCAAGTTGTAAGATTTGGATTTTGAAGGTAAATACTTAGCTCTGTGTAGGTTTCTTTTCTTGCATTCATTTGTGTAATATTACTATCATATTCATAAGTCATATTCTATTGCAAACTCCTTCGGGGGATTGGACACTGGCTAATGTGGTCCCAATTTTCAAGAAAGGGTGGAAGGAGGACCCAAGTAACTATAGGCCTGTAAGCCTCACCTCGGTGCTTGGGAAGATCTTGGAGAGAATCATCAAGGAGCACATCTGTTGGGGGCCTGCAGGGGAGATCATGCTGAGGGGCAATCAGCATGGGTTCATCAAAGGCAGGTCCTGCCTGACCAACCTGGTTGCCTTTTATGACCAAGTAACTAAATTCTTGGATGATGGTGTCGCTGTGGACATAGTCTTTCTAGACTTTAAGAAGGCCTTTGACACTGTCTCTCACCCCATCCTCATTAATAAATTAAGCGACTGTGGCATTGATGCCTGCACAGTTGGATGGGTAAAAAATTGGCTGATGGGGTGCACTCAGAGAGTAGTGGTGGACAGGTTGTACTCAACCCGGCGAGATGTGAGCAGTGGGGTACCCCAGGGCTCGGTCCTTGGGCCCGCACTGTTTAACAGCTTCATCGGCAACTTGGACGAGGGGGTGGAAAGCACGCTGTCCAAGTTTGCTGATGACACTAAGATGTGGGGCGAGGTGGACACACTTGAATGGAAAGAAAGGCTGCAACTAGATTTAGACAGACTACAAAAGTGGGCAGACGAGAATAGGATGGGGTTCAACGCAGACAAGTGCAGGGTGCTGCACCTGGAGAGAAGGAATCCACAGCATACATACAGGCTGGGGAGTTCCCTTCTTGAAAGCACAGAGGCAGAAAGGGATCTTGGTGTCATTATTGACTCCAAGATGAACATGAGCCGCCAATGCCAGACCGCAGCCAGCAAGGCCAGCCATACCTTGTCATGCATCCAAAGGTGCATCTCAAGCCAGTCCAGAGATGTGATACTCCCCCTCTATATGACTCTGGTCAGGCCACAGTTGGAGTATTGCGTCCAGTACTGGGTGCCGCACTTCAAAAGGGATGTGGCCAGCCTGGAGAGGGGTCAGAGGAGGGCCACCCGCTTGGTGAGAGGGCAGCAGGACAGGCCCTATGAAGAGACACTGAAGGACCTGAACCTGTTCAGCCTCAGCAAGAGGAGGCTGAGGGGGGACCTGGTGGCTGCCTACAAGCTCATCAGGGGAGATCAACAGCAAGTAGGCAGAGCCCTTTTCTCTCCAGCACCACCTGGGGTGACAAGAACAATGGTAATAAGCTGATGGAGAACAGGTTTAGGTTAGAGATCAGAAGGCAATATTTTACAGTTAGGGTGGCCAAAATCTGGAACCAACTTCCCAGGGAAGTGGTCCTCACCCCTACCTTGGGCAAATTCAAGAGGAGGTTGGATGATCACCTGTCTGGGGTCTTGTTAACCCAGCATTCATTCCTGCCTGTGGCAGGAGGTCAGGCTAGATGATCTGTTCAGGTCCCTCCTGACCCTAGCTACTATGAAACTATGATATAGGCAGTTTATAGGCAGAGTACAATGGGTATCTAACATGACGTGTGTTGACTTATACTTTTTCTGTATAAAACATTTAATACTTCCAGTCTGCTTGAAGTGTATTACTTCAGTTTGTTTGTTTACTCTTTGGAAATGCTTCAAAATGAAAATTGAAGCCAGAGATCTCTTCCTCATGTTATTCATGTTCTTAAAGGACAGGAAAATGTGACTTTTTTTAAGGATTATACAAACTGTCTAAGGTATGCTCTTGAAAGGGATCATTTTCCCACTGAAGTCAAAGCAACTCCTAAAACATACAAGGAAAATGGGGCTTAGGACAAATCGTGTTAAGATATGTGTTTTACCTCTTCCAAATCAATTATTCAAGGGTGTTACTTTTTTTCCTTCCTTGTAAGCATTTAATAATAAGAGCCCTTTCTTACGCATGGATTTGAACTGAGCTTTCCTTTTCTGTTTCATGTAGCTTGTGAATTAGAGCAGAGATGTTTGTATGATGTATATCAGGAGGGAGGGGAGCAACCTTTTAGGAAAGGAAAGCTATAAATTAGCCCTGCACCTTTCCAGAGTGCCACTGATCCCATTCCTTTGCCTCATCTGCTGCTCTTTGTGCTCCTACTCCGTTCTCCCTGCACACAGGTTGGCCACCCCAAAGTATAGTGCCTAACAGTGTTGCTGTGGTCTTGGTTGGAGGATTTCATAGATTTCCATAGATTTCATAGACATTAGGGCTGGAAGGGACCTCGGAAGATCATTGAGTCCAGCCCCGCCCAAAGGGCAGGAAGTCAGCTGGGGTCATAGGATCCCAGCAAGATAAGCATCCAGTTTGCTCTTGAAGGTGTTCAATGAAGGCGCTTGAACCACCTCCGATGGCAGGCTATTCCAGACCTTGGGGGCTCAGACAGTAAAGAAATTCTTCCTTATGTCCAGCCTGAAACGGTCTTGTAGTAGTTTATGGCCATTCGACCTAGTCGTCATCCCTTGGGGCGCTCTGGTGAACAAACGTTCCCCCAGATACTGGTGGTCACCCCTGATAAACTTATACGTGGCCATCAGATCACCCCTGAGCCTGCACTTTTCCAGGCTAAAGAGCCCCAGGGCGCGCAGCCTGTCATCGTAGGGTCTGCTTCCCTGACCTCTGATCATGCGCGTGGCTCTTCTCTGGACTCTCTCAAGCTTCTCCACCTCCTTTTTGAATTGTGGAGCCCAAAACTGGACGCAGTACTCCAGCTGCTAAGGCCGAGTACAAGGGGAGAATGACATCCCGGGATTTGCTTGAGAAGCATCTATGGATGCAAGCCAACGTTTTGGTCGCTTTACTAGCCGCAGCATCGCACTGCAGGCTCATGTTCATCTTGTGGTCAATGATGACCCCCAAGTCTCTTTCTTGCATAGTACTAGCCAACATAGCACTGCCGAGCCTATAGGGATGCTGCGGGTTTTTCTTCCCAAGGTGGAGAACCTTGCATTTATCGGCATTGAACACCATCAGATTCTCGTCCGCCCACTTGCTGAGCCTGTCCAGGTCAGCCTGGATCACCCGCCTGTCTTCTGGTGTGGATGCTTTGCCCCAAAGTTTGGTGTCATTGGCGAACTTGGCCAGTCCGCTTCTGACTCCAGTGTCCACATCATTAATGAAGATGTTGAACAGTATGGGTCCAAGGACAGAGCCTTGGGGGACCCCGCTGGTCACAGGACACCACGATGAGTGACTTCCATCAATTACTACCCTCTGGGTCCGACCCCGGAGCCAGTTTTCCAGCCAGTGGATTGTCGAGGACCCAAGGAGACAATTGGCCAGTTTCTCCAAGAGGTGGTCATGGGACACCAGATCGAAGGCTTTTTTGAAGTCAAGATATATGACATCAATCTCTTCTCCCTTGTCCAGGTGATAGGTCACCTGGTCGTAAGAGGAAATGAGATTGGTCAAGCAAGACCTACCCGCAACAAACCCGTGCTGGCTATCCCTTAAGATGTTGGCGTCGGCCAGTCCATTAAGGATGGCCTCCTTAATAAACTTTTCTAAGATCTTCCCCGGGATAGAAGTCAGGCTAATGGGCCTATAGTTAGCCGGATCCGCTTTCCTTCCTTTCTTGAAGATAGGCACCACATTGGCCTTCTTCCAGTCTTCGGACACTACACCAGAGCGCCAAGAGTTTTCAAAGATCCGTGCTAGAGGCTGGGCTATGATGCTCGCCAGCTCCTTGAGTACCCTGGGGTGAAGACTGTCAGAGCCGGCCAACTTGAAGGTATCCAGCTTCTCAAGATGTTCCTTCACGAAGTCAGCATCAATGGAGGGCAGGGGATCACCCTCACCCGGACTTCCCTCTCCCGTAGCAGGCATGGGCGTCCCATGGGACTGATGAAAGACTGACGCAAAGTACCTATTTAATAGGTTGCCTTTTTCCTGGGCGTCAGTTGTCAGTTGCCCCATCTGGTTCAGCAGGGGTCCAACGTTGCCCCTGCTTTTCCTACGGCTCCCCACATATCTGAAAAAGGACTTTTTATTGTCCTTGATGCTCAAAGCTAGCTGGAGTTTAGTTGCAGCCTTGGCTTTCCTGGTCTGCTCCCTACAGGACCGGACCAGTGCAGAATAATCCTCCTTGGAGGTGACTCCCATCCTCCATCCTTTGTAGGCCTTTCTTTTTAGCCTCAGGAGGTCTGCTAGGTCCCTGGAGAGCCAGGGGGGCTGCTGTCCCCTCTTGCTGCCTGTCCTCCGAGATGGAATAGACTTAGTTTGTGCATTGAGGATCGCTCCCTTGAGGAGCAACCACTCTTCTTGAACTCCCCTCTCCCTGTGGTCACAGTCCCTTAGGGCCTCACTGACAAGCCTCCTGAGCTTGTCAAAGTCGGCTTTCCTGAAGTCAAGGACTTCCGTGTTGCTGACTGACTTGCCAGCTTTTCGGCGGATGGTGAAGGTGATCAGCTCGTGGTCGCTGTCACCCAGCTTCCCATCGATCACTAGGTCGCCGACTAGGTCCTCCCCAGTAGCCAGTACCAGGTCGAGCAGCGCTTTGCCTCTCATTGGCCCATAGACTTCTTGAGTCAGGTAGAGGTCATCCACGCACGAGAGGAAGCTCTGTGACCGCTCAGATTTTGCTGAGCGATCCTCCCACGAGATGTCTGGGTAATTAAAGTCACCCATGACAACCATGGTCCTGGAGCAAGCTGCCTCAGCCAGTTCCTGGGCAAACTCCTAGTCTAGCTCAGGACTTTGGGTGCCGTGTTCCCCACGGATTTTAACCCAGAGGGTCTCCAGTCGTCCACCCTGGTCACCAATATCGGCTTGCAGGGACGCGTAGCTTTCCTTAACATAGAGAGCTACACCCCCGCCCCTTTTCTCTACACAATCCCTCCTGTACAGGGCATAGCCATCTATCCCCGTGGTCCAGTCATAGGTGGAGTCCCACCAGGTCTCCGTTATCCCTGTGACATCATAATTATTTGCATTGAGCAGGAGGATGAGTTCCTCCTGCTTATTCCCCAAGCTCCTGGCATTTGTGTACAGGCAAGCAAGTGCCCCCTGGGGGGCTCCTTCCTTGCCCGCAGATTTTACCAGGGCTGGGGCAGGGGTGGGCTCCCTTAAGTGCCTTGGCCTGCTGTCTTTGCAAGGATTGCTCAACGGGCCAGCAGTGGCGGTAGTGCCCCCGTCCCCCAACGGGCTTAGTTTAAAGCCCGGTGGAGCAGGTCAGCCAGTCTGGCTGAGAAGAGCCTCCTCCATAGGGGAGAGAGGTGGAGGCCATCTCTTCCCAGCAGCTCCCTGCCTCTCTCACCAAAGAGCGGGCTGTGGTCATGAAAACCAAAGCCTTCCTGACGACACCAGCGCCGCAGTCTTTGGTTGACCACGTGGATCCTCCTCTCCCTCTTCGGCCCATAGCCTGAGACTGGGAGGATCGACGAGAACACCACCTGTGCCCCCAGACCCTTTAGCCCTGCTCCCAAATCCCTGTAGCGCCTCATGACCCGGCTGGGAGCGCTCCGAGCCGTGTCATTGGTGCCCACATGAATTAGGAGCATGGGATAATGGTCTGTGGGTTGGAGGAGCTCTGGGATCCTCTCTGCAATGTCCCGGATGCGGGCCCCCGGGAAGCAGCAGACTTCCCGGGCTAAGGGGTCGGGGCGGCAGATTGCCCCCTCAGTCCCCCTCAGGAGGGAGCCTCCCACAACAAACACCTTACGTTTTGTCTTGGGGAGAGCAGGGGCGGGAGCTGCAGTTGGGCCCATGTTGCCTGCGGGAGCCGGCAGCTCAGCAGGCTCTGCTGGATGTTGGAATTTGACCACATCGGTAATTAAGCTTTTATTAAATCCAAAGGCTACGTTACTTTAATTGAGCATTCTAAAATACTGCAACAAATCCCAAGTAGCTGTCCTGTGCTGGTTGGCTCCAGCCAATCAGCTAACATTTAATGAAGAACCCCTCCCCTCTCTTACTCTGTTTTAGCTCTAAATTTCTCATTACATCATTTTCTTCTGCATTCTAAAATGTAATTAGACTTAGCCCGAAACTTCATATATACTTAACTCATTTTCCCCAAAACAATGACATTTATTAATTCTTGGTGAGTTTTATTCTAGACCTCTGAAAGCTAACATTTGGGATGCTAGTCTGTCACTAGTTTACCCATCTATCCTGTATTGACCTGTGAATGTCTTCTTTCACTCCTTCCTGGGGAAAAAAAAAGATCATCTTGTTTGTCTCTTAATTGCCTGCCTGTCCTCCGTCTCTCTCAAATCATGGGTTCCCAGAATTGTCATACTTGCACTTGATATGATAAAACATCCCGTCATCTATTGCATAATTATATTACTTTTCATAATTCCTATGAATATTTTATGTTCTACAGTGATTGGGAGGGGGAAAAGCACATGCATGTTACAAACAGCAGTGCTGTTTGTAGTTTAGGTTGCATCTTCTGGAAGAACTATTCTTAAAAACCATATGATTCTCAAGTAATTTGCAATGCTTTCTATTCACAGGTTAATTTCAAAAAGAGGACTTCCAGCCTTACGCCATTTATTTGACAATGTAAAATTCAAAGGTAAAGGGCATGAGGTAAGATATACTAAAAATTCTCATTCTGTTTCATAGGGGCTTAGTTTGGACTGATGTTTTATTCGTTCTGTTTATTTGGAAGGAGTAGAGCAAAGCCATAGAACAAAATGTGTTGGGTCACATTTGAAGGCTAAAACACTGTTAGGCAGTGTTACTAAAATGCGTCTTGATGGGATTTTGACTGTACCTTAAGTCAGTTGACAGATATGATCTGAAACATATATCTTGATATTAAATTACCACCCTCAAACTAATGGTTAAAGAACCATTCTGCCTGAAATTTCTCGCATGTAGTTGTTGACCGCAGAGGGATTGTTCTTGAAATTTGTGAGGGTGTTAAGATAAGGCAGGCATAACAGTTTACTTTGTTCTCAAGAAGTACAGAAATTATCTTTGAAAAATTTGGTGAATTAGTTTCATAATATTGTAGTTTAGACTAGAGATTACATGTACAGCAGGAAATTCAGTTGTGGTTTCCATAGTAGCTGTGACACAAGACTTAAGCTATCATGTGACTAGAATATAACTTACTACATGTGCAAATAGAGTTATGGTTGCTATGGGAACAGTCAGGTTCCTTGACTCTACTGTTTCAGGTCTCAAAAATATTACATAAGCTTTAGGTTTTTGGGAGCCATTTTAAGTTGAGTTGGAACATTTACAAGGGAATTGGGGAATTGACTGAAGTGGTTTGCTCCAGTCTCACCCTGGCACATCTTTCATGTTATACCCTGATGCTTGAAGTGGTAAAGAAAGCATGTAGTACTTAGTGGATAAAGTCCAGTTGAAATTCCCATTGCATTAGTGGAGCAAGTGGTCTTTGGCAAAACCGATAATCTGACCTGAAATGTTTATAGGAAGGAGTTATTTCAGGGGAAAACACAGCTGCCTACTTAATAGTGTGTTATGGAGCTAATGGTGCATGCAGTAACTTTTTCACAATTTTGGTTTAGTTTTCTGTTTTCTCTTTGGAATTGTTTTTACAAAGAACCCTTAGCATTAGTTTGCAGACTTCTGAAAAGTGCTCTGATATCCCTGCAAATGTGTTTCCAAATGTTGTTCATCATTCTTATTATACACGGCCTACCCCTACACTCTGACCATAGTTACAGTTGAAGCTGATAGGTTGCTGCTGTGCAGTTTTGCCAAGAAACTTACCTTTGCAACTGTTAAATGCTGCTTGTGTTTCTGAAATTACTTCTCCCTCTAAAATTTGATGACTTACCCAGCTGTTGAATAGAATGTCTTGATTTTTTGGTCCAGGTAGAGGACTTAGACACACTTATGAGACGCATGGAACACTGGGCTCATAGATTGTTTCCAAAACTGCCATTTGATGATTTTATTGACAAGGTTGAATCTTTAGGAAATAAAACTGAAGTCCAAGTAAGTGCTGGTCCTATCCTCTTCTATTCTAATATTATAAACGTCTAAGTCTGTCTGTCTGTAATGCTTTTTTTGCACTCTGATTGGCTGACAGAAACAGCCAATCAGAATGGTCCAAGCATGGGGGAGCGCTGCCATGATTCTGAAGCTGCACCAAGGACTGGACGGGGTGTGGTAGCTGGGGCCAGCAATGCTGCCCTTGGTGCCCCTGCCCGATTTCCTGCAAGAGGCAGGACAGTGGCAGCACGGGGTGTTAGGTGGCGGCACTCCATCCCAGGCCCCTCCCCACCCCCCCCAGTCATTCTTGATGGGCAGCTGGCTAGTTTTCTAATAATACTATATGTTCTCAGGTATGGGTCTGGGAGGAGAAGATTTAAGTTATAATCAGGGACCTACCCAAATCACAATTGCATGGAATTTGCAAAATTGGCCAATCTCTGCAAAATCTGCGAGGGGGAAGAAAACATACCAAAAATAAAATGCTGATTCCCCAGTGGGAGCCAGCTGTTCTCCTGGCCATGCAGACACTCGGGAAAGGGGAGGGGGGGACGGGACTGCTGGCATGTGCAGGTAAGATGGTTGCCACCTCTCTCTGCTGATTGGCTGAGAGGGCTGCATGTTGTTTGGCCGTGCCCCTCTCCACCAGTCAACAGGAAGAGGCCTCATGACAGAGCTCTGTCCACCAATCAGGGGTGGGGTGGGGCCACTGGGCCCCCCGCAGCCATATGGAGGCATTGAGAAGGGGGAAGCAGCCATGATAAGCCCTCAAAAATGGTGGCTGGCCTCACAGTCTTCCTGGAAAATGAGCCGGCTGCTGCCTCCAAGTTAGGTAGACCCCTAGTTATAATGCACTTTTAAATAATTTAATGCAAGTGTTTAAGTGAGCTATCACTCATTGTTGAATTAATTATTTAGGATGGCAATATACGTTGTGTTTTATTTGAAACAGTGCTTCAGAGAATCTATTGTGACTAGTAATTAAGACATGACTACAAAAGTTAGTTATGTTGGAATCTTGTTACACATCCATGTGCAACAGTCTGTTTACTGTGTGCTGTTTCCTCATTGTCAAAATCAGAAACTTACCAGTTACGTTTTAAGGTTTTGCATTAATAGCTTTAAGAAACTTGCTTTCAGTGAGGTATTGCAAAGATGCTCTGGTGAATACATTAATTTGTAATAAACAGCATCTCTTCTCATTTTCAGACCTGCTTAAAACGAATTAGACTTGATCTTCCCATTTTGTCTGAAGACTTTACAAGTAATGAAGGCATGTATGCTTTTGTGCAGTTCATCACAATAGTTAGCTCTTCAGAACATTCACTTTCTCTTGCCTTTTTTTGACTGACAGTTAAGGGTAATGGGAAAATAACAAATGCATCCTTGTAAGAATTAGGCTCATCAAGTTCTGTTTTTAAAACACCTGCTTTTTCTAAAGATTTATACAAATGAAGAACATTTGATCAGAAGTGTACTGATAAAACTAAGCTGCGTTCTGATCAGGCCATATACATCTCCAGATTTGGTATAAGTGGTTTTCAGGAGGAGTGGAATTGTTTCTTAGCACAATAGTATCCATTATTTCCTGGAAAACAGGTATATGTGTAAGTTAATACTGAAGCAAGACAATTGTAGTAAAAGGCTTTTAAGAAACTCATCTGTAGAGGCAAGAACCTTTGATTTTTTGCAAACTGACTAGTCTGATTGGGAATTGAAAATTTATTTAGTACACGCAAGTGATTTGTTTAAGCTGTATTGTTAAAATGAGAAGTCAGATTCTTGTCACCACTGTATTTTATCTTTGCATATACATTATTACCTTTTTGTTTCATTATCTCAAAGTCCAATAGCTTTCTCCTTCTCCCTCCTCCTTGTGCACACTTCATTCCGTCAATTGTTTCACTCAGTGTTTTCAAGTGAATCAGATATTAGTCTGATATCTACTCTGTACATAACTTCTGTTTAGCAAAAGAAAACAGGATTCAGTTAGAATTTCTTTCACAGTACTTCCTAATACTCCAGAAGAGAGGACCCAGACCATAATTTTCCCTGGGGTTCTTGTTACTGATGAAGACGATGACTCATTTAATGTCTTCCCTGTTTCTCTATGGTAGTTTGCTGAAGAACTGGCACAGCAAGTTACAAGGTCCTCTGGTTGCTTCTTTCATTGAGGGTATGACTTGATTATGCTAGAAGGATTCTCTGGCAGAAACCCTCTAGCTACTTTTATTACTTCTGAAGTATCTAGGTTAAGTTTTGAGTTCCACACAGATTTGTTTGAATTACACTGATCAGTGACAGGTGTCCTCATCTCTCTTACTGTAAACAAGGCAAATCCCCAGTCTAGGCCGTGCTCTAGTGCCATACAACAAGAATACATCACTAGCAAGCTGAGATCATTTTCTGCTTCTTAGTGAACTAACATTTCCTTCTTCCTCTCCTTTCCTTACATTAGCTGTTTTTATTCTGGCCTTCTAGAAGCCTCCTAACTGCATCACCCTGGATCAGCTTGAGGGGAAGATAATGCCATTGAGGCATGTCCTTAGCTAAGCTCCACCTGCCCCTTTTTAGGAAGGTTATGTCGTTGATATTGAGTAGTTTGTTCTCCACCTGAAAATGGAACAGAGTTAAAATATATTAAGGAGGGAAACAAACTTGAAAATAAAGTTAGAAAGCTCTGACAAATTAACATTATTTAATAGTCTGTTCTGCATTAGTTTTTTACACCATGCTTATGATTATAGATTTGAGTGCTTTCCGGTAGCATTAGCAATGGGACTAACATTTGTGGTGGTGCTCTCTGAGTCCTCTTCCAGGGAAAGAAGCATATGCTGTGGAACGCCTTGTTTTGGCAGAGTTTTATAAATATGTATGTTAGAGAAGGCAAGATCAAAGTAATAAGGCTTGCACTTGGAAAGGAAAGTAGTGAGGTTTGTAGTGGTCTTGAGTTAATGGAGGAATTTATTCCCTTGATTCAGATCAGTACTCAAAGTTCCCTCTCTCGCAGAAGTACTTCATTGTTGGCATTACAGAGATTACTTAATCAGGGACCCAAGATAGTCAAGCGCTGTCTTTTATGCTGGAGAGTTAGGTGGCCTTTTACATATCTCTAACCCCAACTTGGAAAGGTCCTTAAAATTAGCCAAGTAGCAACATATTTGATTGTCCCCCCAAATGGTATATTTAATTTAGACGCATAACAAAAAAAAAAGAATCTGCCTATGGGCTACTTTGTGATCTAAATCAGAAATGTAGGGGGAAAAAAGACATTGATGTAGAGACTGGCTTGGGTTTTTTGTTCATATGTTTGTGTTTTTTGTTGCAAGTCATGCATTCACATCAGGCCTTTTCAGAAAGAAAAGACAATAGGACAGTGTGTAAATTACTTTGAACCTTAGTCATTCAGACGACTTGGCATGGAAAATAGTTCAGGGAACAAGCTGGATAGCTTAATACAGATGTTGGCTACCTATGGCCCACAGAGCCATTTGATACAGCCCACAAAGCCAGGGGGTTTTGGTAGGGTTCCAGCAGTGGGGGGCTTTCTGGGTCATTCTGGCCTGCATTGCTAACAAAGCGGGGGGGGGGGGTTGCCACCTTCTAGTGTAGTGGTTAGAGAATAGCCTTTCATGCAGGGCACAAGCACAAAACCTGCATGCCAGTGTACTAATTGGTGTGGCTGCATTAAGTATCGGTTGCATTTATCAGTAACGTAATGCAACCTTAATCAGCCATGTACAGTAAAACAAATGGTTCCTGCCGACAGGGTCTGTCAAGTTATCAGACTTCCTGTGCGATGGCTCCATACACTCTTATTTAAAAACATGTTAGTTGCCTTTGAGAGATTCCAATTTTGGCATTGTAGACCTCTGTGATAAATGCCTCAGAATTTGTAAAACTAGTATTAATTTTAATTTGTAACCTTTAGTTTTCAAGTCTTTTGTAAGTTTACTTTTGTTTACAGCAGTGATGCTTACAGTTTTGGTCCTGTGGGTCAGACAAATGGCCTTGTGCTGCCCCTGCTGGGCCAGCGTCAGGCCCTGTGTGCCTAATCTAGTGCAGAGGACCAGGGCCCACAGGTGTCCCCATAGATCTGCGGGGAACCCCCTGGGCTGAAAGATATGGCACCAGGGGCCAGACCTGGCCTGCAGGCTGGGGGTTGAGCAACCCTGGTTTAGTGCTGTGGAGGTCCAAACATACTTGACCATCAGCATTTCAGAAATGCATCCAATTTTCCCTCTGCTAGAGGCAGGAGAGTTTGTCTGTAATGGAACACGGTGCTTCTGAATTTTAACCCTTTGGGCAAGTCCCGGAACATCTCTGCTTCTGCCCTGAACATCTGTAAAATATGGCAGTTGTGGCTGTAAATATTCTTTGGGAGTTCTGAAGTAGCTGATTGCTTCTACATTTTGGGGTGGTTTTGTAATTATTAGTCTGTTCAATAGGACACAGATTCAGTTAGAGTTGAAATGTTCCCAGATGGCCCTTTTTTTTTCCTTTACATGCACCAAAGGGAAAAGCAGCATGACAAGAGTCAGTGCTACAAGAAATTTATTTCTCTCTTTAGTTTTTTCTTCTCCTAACCTTTAAGTGTAGCTTATGGATATTGGTTTAGAGCAGCCAAAAAAAAAGATGTACGTTACACTCAGAACTCGTTCAGTGTTGCATTTTATACATTTTGGTTCTCTGGTTAACGCTGTAGCTTTGACTACCATCTACAAAGATCTAGAAGAGAGAAGGTTGCTGGCTAGCTACAATTTAAACCAGTGGACAACTTCCAGTTACCGATACCATTTTTTAATTTATTTCCTAACACATTTTTTACAATCCTAGATGTGTATTAAAACTTTTTGCCTTTCTAGGTGTGCTAATAGCAAATTATGGGGTTCAAAAGTGCTGATACATTTTACTTCTTAAAACAGATGGCAGAGGGGAAAGTAACAGGCTCAATATGGTCGGTGAAGATTTAGACATTTTTTCTGAAAACGTGAGGGAAGAATTTGATTCTCGCTCGAGTAGCACTCTAACGGAGGAGCAGCAACAAAGAATTGAGAGAAACCGTCAATTGGCCTTGGAACGCAGACAGGCAAAGACGCAGTTTACCAGCCTTTCACAACATAATGGTAAGTAGGGAATGCTTAAACGCTGCCATGTTGTATTGATAGCTCAGAAATCTCAAAATGCATACCATCCAAACGAAGAAAACATGCTTCCAAATGCCATACAAAACCAGTTCAGTTCCTGGCGGGGCAAGTTTTAAATGCTTGCTCTTGGCATTCGCTCATTCTTTTGTCTATGAAAAAAATAGTTGAGCAGTTCTTCTGTTGCAAAGAACGCGGAATGTTTTTGACACTATGGATTCCTATTTGAAATCGCTCTGCTTATCTTGTAATGGCTTTATCATGTGTAAGTTTGCAGACGTAGCAGTACCAATATTGTATGGCAGCCTGGTTGAGAATCGCTGCTGTTCTTTGTCTGTTTTATCCTATGCTGACATGGTATGTTTCCAGAGGTTTCTGGGCACACGAGGGGCAACCTGAGGAGGAAAATCCTAGCTTCATGGTTCCAGAGATAACCCCCTAAATACTAATACTGTCTGTTACGACATGCATTGTTTTCTCCACCCACCCCCTCCCCCAACCCAATACAGCAGAGAGGTTAGTTATGGAAAGTCATGGTATAATTCTTGTATAGCAAGGCAAATGATTAGCTTTACTCCTAAATTCCTACGAAAGAGGCAAGCTCAAAGCCCCTTTGGAACTTGTCTGCCTAAAAGCGATTCCATCCCTTCTATTCTGGAGCCATGTAGGAAGGAGTTGAATTCCCCTTAAGATGTGCTCTGCCTCCTTTTCACCTAATTTGCATATTAAATCAGCTTTAAAGAAAGAAAACTAAAGTGCATATCTGCACTTTGCACACAGCTGCATAAAAACTTTAAATTAGTAGTTAAATACTCTCTTCATAATTTTTCACATTAAATGGTGGCATTTTTGTTTATTTCAGGAAGTGACTATTCAAACCTCACAGCGCAACTTTACTCTTTGCAGTACTCTCTTGCCTCAAGAATCATAGTCAGCACTTCTGTCTACAAAGTCGAGCTTCTATAAAAAGAAACTTGAGATTGGAATATCTTTATTCCGTCCCCCCCACCCCAGATAATCATTATTCCACGAGTATGTTTATCATCCTGCAGATGATCGTTTAGACGACAATGACTGTCCCGAGTTCCTGAGGCTGGCTACAGAGGTGATCCCAAGTCACAGAAGCATGGCTGATTAAGTACTATTACACTATTGGGGTGTCATAGGCAATAACGATCTATATTTGTGATTTGTTTTTTTTAATAGACCATTCTGCAGGCCACTCAGATGAAGAGTTTAACAGCACTGGGACTCAGAATCCTGACAATCTGATAACATTAGAAGAAACTCTAGCTGCTGAAACAGGAGTTGCTGAGAGAGAAGCTATGGACAAAGATACACAACTGGAACCTGTTGAAGAAGAGATCCAATAACTTTTGACAATATCTGGGTACAAATGATCAAAAAAAAAAAGCCCAGGCATACTGTAGTACTAGCAATATCTCTTTACAAGTGTTGCTGTCTTTTTTCTACTTTCCTTTTTAAACTGGAAGGTTTATGGAAATCTTAATTAAAACAGTGCAGATGGCCAAAATGTTCCCTGTGGGGGAAAAAAGAGCAGGTGTATATGTTGTTCTACAACAGAATATCTGGTAAAAGAACAAAACACCATTTTGCCTTTTCCCTATACTTGAACCTTACTTTTGTCACTGTTGAAAAAGCATTGCTGATACTAGGTTTTCTGAATTATATATAGAGTGAGGGGGTTTTTATTCCCCCCCCCCTTTTTTTCCCCCCTCAAACTTATATTTTGAAAGTCACTTGGAATCCTGTTTTAGGAAAGGTTTTCCTTATAGGAAATAAGTGATAGTGAAATGTCTTGCTGTATGTGAACAGGTATCTCGATTTAGCTGTTCAGAAACATTTTGTAACCATATTAATTTCTTATGAAATGTTTGTATTTCATTATTATACAAAAGTTATTAAATTTTGGAAACCAAGTATGAAACGCATGTAACAGCCTTATCTAATGGACGACACGCATCACTGAAGCAAGTTACTACCTTTTCTGAAGTGCAGCTCAATTTAATCATGCGTTCAGACAGTACTATGCAGATTCCTGTTGACAACACTTGAGGTAACACAAGTAAGTAGCTCAGGGTTGTGAAAGTAGTCTGAAGAGATGATATTGCAGTAGGCCCATTAGAAGCTGAACTACACTTGATTTAAGGGTTGATTGGCAAGGCTCCTGCCTTTCACAGCAACTATTTACTTTCTGTTCTGCCCTCCTGTCCTCAAGTCCCATGTTTCTGTTCAAAAGGTAATAGCAGGTTCTCTGACCTTCTCATTTTAGGAAGAGAATCAGTTCAACAGTTGAGAAGTTCTTATAGTACGGTAGTACTGCAGAAGTCAATGAAACGAACATTATGTACGGCAGTTAAACAACCCCTGTAAGCAGACAGTCTCTTCACATCTTACTGATGTTCATTTGTGACATCTTTTCATAGTGATAGTGGCCCCAGGCTTCCTAAACCTGCCCTTTGCTAGCAGGTTGTAAATAAATGGGTTCGGGCTAAATACATGAATGCTCTTTAAGGCTATGTTCATCAGTTACAGTGTTTTATTGGATAACTGACCTAGGTAAAACAAAAGCCACTGCACAATCTGCAAAAAACTTACATGGACAAGTATCATCTGTACTAGTATGTTCATCACTGGATATCATTATTTAAAACCAAATACAAAATTGATTTAGATTCCTGTTAAAAATCTAGTTAGAAAAATAAATTCTGAGTAGCTCTTAGATCAGAATCGAATTTTTCAGTAAGACAGATCTCTGAAGAGGTCATTTAAGTCTTGAATGTGACAGTTCATTGTGCATAAAAAACACAAAAATTCAAGTCTGTTTTCATTAAGTAGAAATATTACCTTTTATCTAAAATAAATACCAAAAGTTTCTCAATTTCCTAAAACATCAGTTTTAAAGATCAGTACCTCCTTTTTAAAAAAAACAGGATTTAAAAGTGAGTGACGTTGCCGAAGTGGAATACAGCAGCATGCAACAAGACCATGTTACACTTCATGCTCTGTTACATCTAACAGATCCAGGTCTCTGATTTCCTCCAGTAGTTGATAGAGACTAGTTCCCTTTGTTTGGCAATATTCCTGATATTCTTCCTGAATTATTTCAGCCCTGGCTCTTTCTTGGGCAAGCTGAGCTTCTTCTGCAGACTTGGTTACTTCTTTCACTAAGTCACTTTTCATTACATGGGAATTCTGAGAAACGTCAGCGTTGGCTGTCTCGTACGGTGTGTTGCTAACTATCTCAAGCTTGAGGGTGTCAGCATGGCATCGGGAGGACTGCCCAAGTATTTTCACCTTAGAAAGAGAGTACAGAATGTTATTTCCTCCCCACAAGCTGTGCACTTAGTAATTCCTTTAATTTTCTTCTAAATGAACTGAAGACACTTACTGTGATATGTTCAAACAGACTCAGTGTAACAGATTCTCCAGCAGTTGTAGTGGAGGTAATTCTGTTTTGGAAGTGCTGGAGAAAACCAGGTTTCCATTCACAACTCCCATCAGACTGACACGAGATGACTAAACCCTCCTTGTTTTTCAGATATGCAGGAGCTTTAATTCCATACCTATAGGACAGAGAAAGTGAAAATAAGAACACGATTTTTGATACAAGGAATCAGATTGGCAAACTAATCTTATTCATAAGTTTAGTCTAACAGTACACAGACCAGGGATTTGGAAAGGGAAAGATACAAAACTGAAATAGGTAACTACACTTACAGAATTTTTTTTGAAGTGGAGTTTATTCTTGCTTCCATATCTCTTTGTCTTCCTACCCTCCCCCAGTTAACCAATGTGGAAGTCTACCTCACCACCTCTATAACCCACAATCAGGGAGCAAGGAAAATCATCAGCTAATCAAACCTAATTTTCCAGTCGAGAGAGGAAGAGACCAAGTTATCCCTGCCATTCCAGCAGCTCCTGGTCCTTTGGGGTGTTTATACAAGCACTCTGGGAATGGCGAGGGGGCTCTTTAATTGGAGTGGCTCTGAGACCTGCTCTAAAAGCACCCAGAGTGCCCTGTGCTGAAAAATGGTGGCAGAGGTGCTTTAACTAAAGCTCATTGAACAAGCTTTAGTTAAAGCGCCCCTGCTGCCACTTTTCAGCACGGGGACACTGATACATGAGGAGCTGGAGTCCACTGGAGTGTGGATTACCATGCTCCAGCAGTCAATTGAGTCTACACTGATGCTCTGTAATTACAGCACATCAGAGCAGCCTCGCTGCTCGTGTACAGGCACCGCTTGGGGCTGGGAAAAGCTCTTCTAACAGTGAAAGGCAGAGCTGTCTAACTACTGCATAACAGCAATTCTTATTCCTACTCATGCAATTCAATGCAGCTGAATTATGCTAAAAGAATAATAGATTCACTTAAATATCTTAATGTAGTGTAAAAACTTAAAATTAGTTTCACATAAGGACTGCTCCACAGCACATGAGAGATTGCTGCTAATTACAAGCTGAAGGGCTGGCACAGTTAAGTGCCTGTCTATATTTGTTTCTCTATTCTGGTTGCTCTCTCAGGATCTGGTCTATGACTAGCTGCTGGTCCGCATAAAATAAGCCACAAATGCTTTCAACTGATATATGCTGGATTTTTGCTTGTAGCCAAGTTGGTCTAAGGACATAGGCCGGCAATGTTCTTTGGGTGAATCTGATATCTTTTACTAGACGAGCTGAGTAGTTGGAAACAAGTTCTTTACAAGCTTTCGGCCACAATCGCCCTATACGTACTATGCTTTCTTTACCCAGAAATACAGATGGGACCTTGCAAGAAAGGCACAACTGCCATCCTCACTAAGAACATAAGAACTGGATATCAGCTACTTGAAACAGCTGGTAGGAAATGAATTGGGTGCAAAGTAAGAGGCAGCTAAGGAGGGTGCAGCTTTAAACTCTTTCCTTCCCTGAATACAGACCTGCCTTTTGTTCGATTCCCTTTCTAATACTAAAAAATATACTTGGAGTGAAACACTACAATTCTTTTCTTTTCCTGGGAGAAAGCGAGCTGAAAGGGATTGCTATGGCAGTTGCAAGGATAGCCAGGCAGTGGAAGGCCGTCTGACCATTCTTTTAAGTTAGACTTTTAAGTATTCAGAATAGGTAAATACTATATTCTGTAGCCTGAATTAATGGATAGAAAGTATTGCTTCCACCCAGAAACAGCTGAAAGTGAAGCCTAAGCTTGTTGCAGTTGGAGAAGGGCTATGCAAAGTAGTGCAGCCCTCCAAAACCCCAGCAACCCCTGGTTATTTCTAGACTAATTATAAACTCTAATCAACTTACCTTGGTACAAAAACAAGCACACCATTTGTTCGAATTGAGTAAATAACACCATCTGCTACACAGCGCTCATCAGCTTCAGCAACTTTGTCTTTGAAATACATACACTGGAAAAGCTCAGTCGACTGCTTCTGGGCACGCTGTGCAGCCTGTGAGAAGGGAGAACCCCCATGAAGAGTTTATGATCATAATAAATCAATGATGCAGAAGATGATTTGGCTTCCAAGTTGTAAATTTCTAGAAGGGTCATTTCATTATTGTATTTTTATAAAAATAGACTTATCTACTCCAAAAGCTGGCAACCTTTTGCTGCAGCAGGCTGCTGCTGGCAACCCAGCTCCCTCCTGTGGGCCACAAACCTATGCACCCCTCCGGAGTCAGCAGATGGTGCAGAGGGAATCCAGCATGATGCAGGTGGTAGGACCCTCAGGATGCCTCTGCTCCTCTGGCCACGGGGAAGAGTGGGCCGCACAACCCTAAGGACTTCTGCTCAGCTGCACCATGGGGCTGATTCCCTGAGCTACTGTTGGCCATATCCCATCTCTTCCACAGGTTGCCATCCATGTCCCTGCCCCAGGGTGGGAAGTACTACATGTAAAAAAATGCGTGCTCTTCAGCTGCAGCTGTCTTAAGAAGAATTACATAAATACCACGTTCCTGGTGCAACTAAACCCTATCTAAGAAGCAGACAATCTGTTTAACAGTTACATTCAGAAATAGAATCAACAGGAGTGTTGCAAGTCCACTGGGTTAAGAAGACTCCTTGGGTCTATTCCCACCCATGCTGCCTACTGATATTTGCCTCATGTTTTCTCTTTGTAAAGCCAAAAAGACAGATATGCTTTCATGTTTGTATAACAGTACTACTTGGATATAACAGTGACTATGCTGGTAGGGTCAGATTGACAAGTGGTTAATTCTGCTTGGTTTCAGGGAAATCTATAACATCCTTTTCCTTTCTGTTGGCAAAAGGAAGTCTTTATTTCCAACTCCACTCCCAGGGGAGAAGGTGGATTAGGAGAATCCACTGGAGCAGAGGATCAGGATTGACTCCACTATAATCAATCTACAAAGCTCCTCAGGGGTCTGTTTCTGCCTCCACCTCCGCCCTGACCAGGTTCCTTTTCTCAAGCCCTGTATCTTAGACTGAGACTGGTTCATGCATCAGCCTATTTTTAGCTAGAGTCTGCTGCAGGACCCAGCCCCTGCTGCTGATAGAGAGAAATCACTGAAGGAGTAAAAAGGGCTTCCTGCCAACAGAAAGACAGCCAGTCCCTGCAAGACATCCCCCCAAAAACCCCCACTCAATTTATATTCCCCTTTACCATCCCTTTTCAAAAGTGATGCAAATTCAGCTACCCTCTAAATCTAAATTACTTACTTGTCCCTTACAGATCTTATCACGCTATGTCCCCACAGATTTACAACTTCATTAGTTGCTCTGTTAAAAGCTCAAGAACAGGAAAGTTTGCTTATATCAGCAGAACTTGTCTGACCTAACTTAGACTCCGAACTGGCAAAATGAAACTTTCATTTCATCTGAAGAAGTCGAGCATGTACATATAGGCAGGGGCAATGAAAGGTGTTTTTTGAAGGTTCATTTTTCAATTATTTAACCCAAGGTTGGGAGAAGGCAACCTATTCTAAGAATCAAGGTGTACGTACTTTTTTTTAATTCTTAATACTTCAAATGCTGAGAGCTCTCACAAGTTTTAGAAATGAAAGTTTTCAGTTCTGGTAAAATAGTCGAGAACAGATGGAAGAACAAAGTTGTTTCATCAGAGGAAATGAAGCATCTTTAACCCTCTCATAATGGAAATAATTAGTAAGGCAACAGCTAAGGAAAGGAAATTAATTAATAAAAAAAACAGTCTCTCCTCAAATACATGCGTGGTCCAAGCCAGAAGTACCGGTGTTTACAAAACTGGAACATGGACTCGACAGAAAGTTCTTGGCTTCTTAGCACATCAATAGACAGAAAAATACAGGGAAAGAAAACAAGTTGGTATTTTTAGTTTGGCTTTAAGTGTCTTTTGCCACTGATCCTGCTTGCAGCGCACAATCAGCTTGCGCACTGCTACTGCACTGTCAAAATACTGGAGGGCTCAGACAACGAGAGCACCAAGCTGTGCTGTGGACTTTTCAAGCCCTTCTGACTCCAGAGCCTTCGATAAAAGAACCATGTTTAAACAATGATAGGAGATTTTTAATTAAGCATGTTCAAACCTAATTACTTCTTAAACTACTGGAGAGGTCCCAGGCAGCACGCAGACGTATTAAATGTCTGTTCTCTACAGGTGCAGGAAGTAATGTCTTTGTTCTCATGCTTCCATCTGCACTCAAGTGGGCTCAGCATCTGCATGCCTGGTTATGCATCATTTTTATGTTTTATGGCCCAACCATAGTGACAGTTTCAAGTTTTACTCATATTCATTTGATTCCTGTCTAATTTTGTATTGAATTAAATTATTTTAATTAGAGGGTAACGAGTGTATGTAACTGTTGCCTGCAGGGGCCCCAGTCAGGATCAGCACCCCACAACAGGAGATTCTGTATAAAACCCTGCCAAAAAACCCCGTTTGCCCAACTTACCCTGTTTCTGTTATTAATATGGCTACACAATTCGTCAAGATCTTTGTTGCTGAACAAACTGTCCTTAATATTTTCTTTTGTGTCCTTTAAAGTGGCTGCTACTATCAGTCTGTGGACAGCAATATCAGCATATCTTCTAATTGGAGAAGTAAAATGGGTGTATTTATCTAGGGCAAGTCCTATGACAAAAGACAGCAATGATGAGAAAAAAAGGAGTCATTAGAAACTCAGCATTTAAAAACTACATGGAAATGTAAAAAAGGGACAAGCAATAGGTACCATAGTGATGAAATTCTTCTTCAGAACAAGAGCCAGTGGAAAAGTACAGTGCATTGGACATAGCCTGAGTAGCCATCGATCGCAGCAGTTTGTTCACAATTGGATCTAAGGGATCATTTGCTCTATCCAGAGAATCAGCCAGGGCTTTATTAGACCTACCAAAAAGAGTTAATTCTGAATAAAATAATGCCATTGCTGAATATCAGACCATGCAATTAAAAGCAGCAAGGCAAAATGCCATTTATGTAGCATTAACCAGATGGCATTCTGCATCATTATTAAAACTTCTCTACAAAAAAAATAGTTCAGGAGCAGCTCTGGGAAAGCCAGACTCCATTTCAACATTTCCTCTCTGCACCTCATGTGCTCATATGAGGAGAGGAAGGAGTGGAACACGGGCTGCTCTACTCCTACTTTGGCGACAGAGCCTATGTCACAAACAAGGGCAGAGTTTCATGCACTCTCAAGACCATGCATCCTCTAACGTTCACTTGGCAGCGCCCTGGTTGAGAACCACTGGTGTGCTGCTTCAGCTGACCTCACTGGTTCTCAGCTGGGGTGCTGCTGCCACCACCGCGTCCAAGTGAAGCAGCCCCACGTGCATTGTGCACAGTCAGGTACGTCTAAGGTAGGCAGAAGCACCCACACTTGCTGAAGCCCTTCCTGGTCTGCCCCCACCTCCCTCCCACGCTCCTCCTGGAAACAGATGTGTGGGACAGTTCCCACCTGCCTCTTTCCAGAAGCAGCATGGGGGAACGGACCAGGAAGCGCTGCAGCAATAGCAGGCGCCCATGCCTGATTCACGCTTATCTGGCTAGGCACAATGTGCACAGGGCAGTTGCAAGGGTTGCCACAGGGGTGACACCTGTACCACAGCACCCCTAAAAGGGTCTCACAGAACCCCAGTTGAGAACCACTGCTGCAGACCTGTCTGTACATGGCAAGAGGGATAAGCTACAGTGCAACTAAAAGGAGGCAGCTATGGATGCATAGCCTCTGCTCCTGAGAGTTCTGGAAGTGATGACGCCCTGGAGTCAGACGGCTCTGTATTTCCTCCAGTAAATTAGACATAAATTAAATCTTCTTAAATACTTACATTCCACTGAAAATTCTTTACTCAAAGGAGGAGAAACTCTCAGACCACCACTGGAGGAACCAGGGAGCAGCTGAGGCTCAAATACATGAGTATAAACTAGTCTGGCTCTTTCATACTGATTGGATGAATAATGTTTGACAATTAAAATGCTTCTGTACCATTTTGGTCTGACCCATCATTCATCACCAGACTGGCAATCCCAAACTGCTGAAAAGCTATGTTTAAAAAGCTACAACTATTTTTAAAAAGCACTATAAAATACCTATAAAAATTCTAATTTGAATTTATATACCCAGCTCTGGAGTTAAAATAGCTAATCACTGGAATTTTTCTTCAAACACTTAAATTAAGAGACGTAAACGGTACCATGTGTCTATGACAAAGCCTTTAGCACTGGCGCATTCTCGAAGTTCAGAAAAAAACTCTTGTCGTGGAGGAGGGTGCTGACGTAACACGGCTTGTTGCGGAAATTTCTCCCAAATCTTCTTTGCCACCCAGTGGTTGGCAAGAATCATGCATTCAGCAACAGTCTCGTGCACCTCCAGTGGCTGCTTAGGGATGAGGTCATGAATGTTCTTCTTATCATCCAGCAGCACTCTGATTTCCACTCCTTCCAATTCCAGGGCACCACAGCTGTCGCGTTTAGCCCGAACATGTCGAGCTATATCAGTCAGCTTTCCTATTGCCCACACCAGTTCATTCAGCTTCTGCTGTCTAGTTCTCTCATCCAGTTCTTTGAGTTCTAGGATCTCATCAACACCACTCAGGTCTCCATCTAATAATGCTTGGGCTGCCTCATAGTGCAGTTTGTATGCAGATCGAATAATGGTTCTGTTGTACCAGACCCTCTGTATTTCATAAGAAGTTTTATCCAGTTCCCACATGACACTTACAGCATACCTGAAAAATAAAATCATAATGTATTTATTTAACAGTACTTTGTTTTTTTTATTCAACTTGAACTTGAAACATATCCAAGTCTGCAGATTCTCTTACATTTTTTATACCAAGAATTCTTTTTGACTTAATGAAGCAAACAGGGCATCAGCAGTGTCTTTGTTTAATGCATTTGCTTTTCACCCTTTAAGACGGTATGTAAAATAAATGAAGAGCAAGCATATTTAGTATTCTACTACTCAGCTACAGAACTCTGGTGTAAGGCAGAGCTGTGCAGCTTCTGGCCTGCGAGCTGTGTTTAGCTGCTGTTTCCTGCCACTGCTCTGCCAGGGTCTCTGGGTTCCCCCCTCCTTCCTCCAGCTTCTGCTTTTTGCTCCTAAGCCCCTGGAGGCAGGGCAGCATAGCTTGGGAAGCCCACAGAACCTGCAGCCCCCCGCTGCTCAGAAGTTGGACAGCTTGCAGTAAGGCATCTTAGTGACATGTGCAAAACATCTTATTCTTTGTCACTTTTAAACAGGAATGAAGAAAGAAATCTATGCTCTTACAATAACAGCTACTTTGTCAGCATTAAACATATCCAAAAAATCTTTTTTTTTTTAAATGGAGAGAGGTGGGAATTACAGGAATTCTCCAAAGAAGATTCTTAGGTACCACCAACTGTTTATTGCAGGAATAAGCTTTGAGAACATAATGTTGCAGTTTGACTGAACGCTAAGCCTCATGTCTTCCAAAGACTTGTGCACGTGCTCAACTGGTTAAAAGGATTACTATTAGAAAATAAACCATTTCACTACATATATCATTCTTTGAGGATCAGGGCATGCACCAATATTTCCACAAATAAAAAGGTGACTTTTTCAAATGCATGCAACTCTGCAATTTTGTTATTTAGGCAAGCGTCTACATGTGCATTAACACACTTTAGTAAATGTGCATTAAATCTAGTACCTCCGTTGTGAGGTACTAAGAAAATGGGCATTAGCCTATCTTAATGCACATTAACTACAGAGCATGGTATTCAAGTGACGCTTAATGCGCATTAACCTATTTTAATGCATATTAACTAAATAGCACATTTTTATTGATGTTTTAATGTGCATTAAAATAGACTAATGCACATTAAGGCACACCTGTGGATGTACCCATTAAGTACTAAACCATACGCAATAAAAATATGTTTTAAAAACAACCAACCAACCAAAAAAAAACATAAGGAAGAATTCCTTACTGGTTTCACAGAATTATTTGTACTCTGCTTGTGATCTTTACGTGTGTGCTCTCAGAAACGTTATTCTTGGAGGTCTGTACAAGGGATTTACTCAGGTAGCTGCTGGTAACAATAATGAAGTTACTCGTATAAATCCCACATTAGTCATAAATATTACGAAAGTCTTACCTATCAACTCCACTAAGAAGAGAGCATATGTCAGCACTCAGGACAGAGGGTAGCATGTCATAACGACGATCGGCTAAGTAATAAGTTGTCGCCCTGAGGATAAAGCACATTTATTGTTCTCTTCAAAGGGACTCATTGGTGTACATCTCTCAAGCAGTCTGCAGCATAAGCACAGCCTCAGCAAAACAAGATACAAATCTCAGCATGATTTTAACAGGTTAGTTTTACACAATACACACAAGAGCAGCAAAGTACTCAGGTTATTTAAATATTCATTTACAAAATATGGGGCAAATCCTACTTCCCTCATGCACCATCAACTTTCATTATATTTTCAGGAATGAAGCGTTAAGGCCTAAACAGTCACATAAAACAAACTAGTCAGAGGCTCTATCTAATGCACTCCTGCCAACTATCAACTACCTTACTACTTTGCAGCTGCATAAAGCAGTCTATTTTAAAAAAATTAGTGCCAAGACTAGAGAAGGACTGTCATATGTGGGAAATGAAAATCCAGTCTCAATATCCTCAGTTGCAAATTTTCCAACTAGGACAGAGACTTCCATATACTGTAGCAGAGGGATTTATTTATATACTGTACTGATGTAATGGGGGCTTTTTCTATTGGATGTGTTCTACCTTCTGTAAACATGCATCAAAAATAAACAAGGGTTTTCTAATTATATCTAAATCTTGATAATTGAAACAAAACAATGACCAAGACTTAATCATATCAAATACTGCTAATTAAGGATAGATGATTTCAGGAAATAAGAAAGAAGTATTTCATGCATAAAGAAGCAGCTAAACCCACCAGAAGAGATCTATTTCCACAACAAATCCTTTCTTCCCCCGAGGCAAGCACCAGGTCCCTACTGGCTCGTTCTTTGTAGGGAAGCCTACCGAACATACCACTTCATCTATTTATTTTGAGGAGGCTATTTTTATAGTCACCAACTCTTTAAGAAGAGCAACAAGCTTCTTATTCTCAGTAATCTTTTTACATGATTTAGGACAGCCTCAATATAAGCTTCCAAGTTTCCCTCCTGCAATATGCTCTGCACTTCATAGTAAATAAGTTACCTTGCTCTAGCCTCAAGATCAGTGTAAGAATTTACTGGCACAAAATGGGTTACATCTGCAATATGGACACCTAGCTCTAGGTTCCCATTGGCTAATGCTCTAACAGAGAGTGTATCATCCACATCTTCACAGCCTTTTGGGTCAATGCTGAATACTAGATGCGTATCCCTCAAGTCAACACGTTTCAGCTCCTCCTCTGGATTCACCCTCCACGGATTCTCCAAGGTGCTGACTGGCATCTCCGACATCTGCACAAAGAGGATATTGGCAATTTGTAAATGTATTACGGATAAAGATAACACTGCATTTAAAATGAGCTGTTTCATCTTACAGTGACACAACAGTAGCTGCATCTATGAAGTTGTTGTAATTTTTCATCCAAGAAAGACAACTCTTTTAAACATATTTTCACTGCATTCTCCAAGTCTGCCCAACACGTTTAACTTATAGAAAGCATCAATTTCCTTATGCTTTAAAATAGTGCTCCTGCATAGTGACTTTTGGAGACAAGTACCTAAGTATTAATGCAGTTCTGGTAAATAGTAATGGATCTTGTCTTTTGCATCCGTCTACTGTGCTTAGTTTTAAAAGAATATGAATATTAAAAGCGAATCAAAACTTCACAGATTAGCCCCTTCCCTAATAATGTAAGTTGGAAGTTTTGACAGTTCTTAAAGCACAGATGTATAACATGTAGCCCACCACGGCAATCCCAACGGCCCTCCATATTTCTGCATTAACCACTTTATTAAACAAAAGAGATTTTAAAAGTAAAACAGCAAGTCCTGTGTCCTCATTACATGGCAATTCATCAGTCTGTGCATAGATGATCCAGTTTCCCACCTCCTGCTAATGTGCTGAGGACCTGCATCAGGTCAGAGCCAATCCTGTGAGTGGTGGCTCTCCACTGGAAAGTGCACCTTGCAAGCAGCCCTCAGATTTTGATTTGTCCACCCCCACCCTGAGGAGTCCTCAGAGCAAAAGACAGTACTATTTCAACATACCACCTAGCATGAAGATCCTAAACCAGAGGTGCCCGTATTTACAGTGCAAAGTACATTTTAACATAGAGAGTATCTCAATTCACTTTACTGTGATTTGCAAATCCATTCTCTCCTTGGGACAAACACAGTAATTACATACTTGGAAAACTGACATTAGAAAAGTATCCCGTGTAATTTTTAGAAACTGGAAACAGGTAAACAAAAAGGCACTTTGTCGTCAGCTAACTCTCTTCAAACCATCAGTAGGTGCCTCTCCTTAATGAGCAACAATTTGAGAACCAGTGTTAAAGAATCCAGTTAACCACAAAGTCTAACCTGTACTTCAGAGAAAGGAGCAACAGAAATGCCGTTCTCCACCAGAATAGCTGCTATTTCCCCTTCGAGATCGCCTATTCGTCCTAGAACTCGTACAAAATGTCCATTTGGATATACAGATGTCGACTCCCAGGCATCAATGCGCACAATAACCCTACAATCCTGTAGGGAAGCAATCATTCTTATGTTAAAACAGCAATTCATTACTAAAAAGCAATCAACATAAATGCTAATCAAGGGGCAACCTGTGAAATCCAAAGATTAGCAACTCTAAAAATAATCTTACAGACAGAAGAAAACATTTGGGGAACTATGCAAATAGACACTGAAGGACGTTACAGTTTCTCCTTATGAAAGACCATTCAGAAGCATTTAACAGAACCACAGCTTTAAATGAAAAACCAAAATACATATATACTGCATTTATGCACACCCTAGGCTCTAACCTGTACAGGGAAAGAGAATCTGTGAACCTTAGCTGCTTTGTGAAGGCACCCATTCTGCCCCTAAAATACCTCTGCTGCAGCAAAGTATCTGGGCCACATTGTTTTAACTTGAAGTTTGCAGCATCAGTCAAACTACACTACACATACACCTGTGCACTGCTATCACAGTCTCCAGCCAGTAATCAGAAGGAAGGAGACTCGTGCGGTTTAAATTACATGAGGTATGTGTGTGGTCATTGCTATACAGCAGTGATTCTCAGCCTAGATGCTGCAGCTGCTGTGACAATCTTTTAAAGGTGCTGCACAACAGTAGCACTGTTAGATATGCCAACACCTAGACAGGATTCATAAGATAAACACAGATTTTAAATAGGAATTTATAGTGTCAGAAACAATCTGACCTGTTGTAGGCTTTCCGAGTTCTTTGCCACAGAAGAATTGTTCTATTATTTTTTCATAGTCAAAAGACAAGTGAAAGCTAAGAGATGGCATTTTTCCCAAGGGGTGCCTTGAATCTAACGAGGTTTAGCACCACTTATATAAATATGTAAGCTGTATGGCAGCATGCCAGGTGTTCATTATATCCTCCCTGCTTCTGGATTATTAATAGCTTTTTCGTTCTTTTATTGCCGTTGGTATTATTACTGTCTTAAATAAAACACACAGTGCCTGCACTCTCACACTGGAATATACAGTGTACAAACAGTCGCATCTTTCTACCTGCAGTGCTTCAGCTTGCTGTGTACTGATCCTGATCTTGGGAATTCTGTAGTCCCATGGTGTAACAAGAATTTTCTGAACATTTTTGCCTTGGGTCTGGCTCTCTTCTTTGGATGGAAAAGTGACCACATAATCCCTCCAATTTTTCTGAATGATTCCAACGACTCTACCTTTGAACAAGAAACACTGTTGGCTAATGAGTGGTTAGATAGGAAGTGCAAAGTAGTTTGTGGAAGTAATGAATCTTCCAATCTTCTGTTGCATGAACAGGTGTGCCATAAGTCTACACTAGGACTCATAACAAAATGTGATATACAACAGGGGTCTAATAAGCTGTATATTGCAGTTATGTGAGCACTGTGCTATTTTGAAAGTTATGAATATGTTCTAAGCAAAATCAAAAATACTCCTGTTCAAAGACAAGTTTGTGATAAATTGGCATTTCTGCAACCAGATTTTGATGAACTTGAATTTAAAGAGGGTCCTTTATTTTAAGAGACACTAATTTGCTTTGCAGATTTAGACCCATATTTCATACAGCAAGTGGTGCTCGCGGGGCAAATGAATGGCATGGGACAAGTCCAAATAGTGGATTGGACCCTGCTCACCCGGATTGGGCCCTGGGGTCTGCACTGCCCCTCACCCACCCAGATCAGGCCCTGCACCACCCGATCTAGTGCTCTGGGCCACGGACCCAGGGGCAGCCCTGCAGGCCGGATGACATGGTGCTAGGGGCTGGATCTGGCCCACAGGTTGAACACCTCAACTACACAATCTATGCAGAACGATTCTTAATTCACAACTGAACTGCAGCCAACAGTGGGGCAGAAACTGGCAACTGCTTACAGGGCTAAAATCATTTGGGATTTTATGGGAGGTAGAAAACTGCTCTCCTAAAGCCTTAATTCTGATCTGAGCAAAAGGACTAGAGCGGTTCCCAAATTATGACAAATTGTGCACCAATTTAAAACCATACAACCATAAGTACCGCCAGCAAATTTTTGTCATATAAAGTAATTATAATAAATCTGTTAACATGTACCACTGACAGGTTATCTACGTACCACTGGTGGTACCCGTACCACAGATTGGGAACCGCTGGACTAGAATAAGGAGTCCAGAGGGATGAAATTAGGACTTTCTGGTGAAAGAAATTAAGAAAAGAAGCCTGAGAAGTACAGACTGGATCTGGCTAGGTGAGGAGGGCAAGACTGAGATGGGGAGCCAGGAGTCAGGAAGAAACAGGACTGAAAGGACAGGTTAGAGGTGGCAACTTGGGGGAAGACAGGCTGTTGGTCTCTGCCCAGTAGGTCACACTCCCCTCCAGAGCTTTGAATGGAACCCAGGACTGATGAGTCTCACCATTCCTCTGCTAAAAGCTATGATACCTATAGATCCCTGTAATCTTCTATCACTTACTTTATTTGCTTAAATGGCAGATGTCTGAGCAGTGGACCTAAAGGTCCCAAACCCTGGTGATGACCATAGGGGCATCAACATAACAGAATGTCAAGGGAGGGGGATTGTAAAAAGAGCTAGAACACTACTCACAAGGAAAATATTAGGAGAACACAATAGTTGCAAAGTCAAATAATCAAAAGTTTAGAAGCATCAGAATTAATGTTGCATAGGCAACTATAATTTGCCCCTCTGTGTGTATACATTATACCATCCTTAATTACATGAGCCCACACTGCTTTTTCCACATGACTCCTGCCTCTTTCAGTGCACAGAATGGAAGATGGTCTCTTAATGAACAATTATTCGATATTTTGTGTTTTCCTTGCTGTTCAATGCATGTCCCATGCTTTGTTTACTGTCCATCTTTCAATCTTGCTCTAAAAAGAGAATTATTAATTTTCCTTGTGGCTTTTCTATGGCACTCAGCACAATAGCATCCAAGTGCTTCACAAACATTAATGAATTTATTTTCACAATACCCCCATGACATGAGCAAGTATTATCATCTCCATTTTCCCCAGGCATTTAGTGCTTAAGGTCAAAAGAATTCACTAAATTTGGGCACCAATTTGCAAAAACTAGGACCTGACACAAAGAATGGAAGCATTATATAAAATGCTCCCATTAATATCAAACCACAGCCCAGGGTCTTAAGGGAGGCACCCAGATAATGAGGAAAACATAATTGGCAACCACTTTTGAAAGTTTTAAGTGATCTGTCTGACAGTACATAGGAATGCTGTACCACTGGTGGGACAGAATCCAGTTCTCCATGGAAACTGCCTTAACCACAAAACCATCACTTGTCTTCCTACTGTCCCCTGCTTCCTTCACTATGCGTATACCAGGTTCTGCAACAAATTAACACAGGAGTTCATCAAACAACAGCCTCCTTTGTTGCACAGCCCCGATTCATCTCCAGAGGAGGGCTACCTTGTGCACTGATGATGGCAGGGGTGCTATGGAAAAAGTTGTATATGATCATGTAATTACAGGCTGTATGAAAATACCTCTGCTGAACAATGCTGAAATAAGGTTGCACTGGCAACTTGAATCCTGACACTGCCTAACTTTTGAGTGCTTGACTTGCAACTGTAATAATGTTCTTTTTAATATGATTTTGTGTAATATCAATACCATACCATTATGGTATGGTATGTTAAACCTCAATGATAAACCATGGACATTTTGGAAGGGCAGGAGGGGACAGTTCCTATCATTAAAACCACAATATAGTCCAGCAAGTTGAGGAAAGCAAATACTCCAAACCTACATTGTATCATGATCCACTTTACCTGTGGGCATAGGTTCACTGGAGGTATCACCTGATGCTTTTTCATCAGCCTCATTCTCACAAAGAGCAACGGTTCTTCCTTTCCATTCATGCAGCGGCAATAACTCTACAGCTACCACATCACCATGGATTGCTCGGTTCCGAGCTTTGGTACCATAAATAAGTATATCACTCTGGAGATCTAAGTTTGAAGTAATAATAATAGTTAAATAAGATTATAAATCTGTTGCACACTGCCTCCTTCAGCAGTGTTTTGCTGAAATAACAGTTCATAGCAAAATGGCTGTTCTTACATAGCTGCTCCCAAAAGGATTACTAGTAAGTACCCAATGCCACAAGAAATCTTCCTCCAGTTCTTGAAAGAATTATCAGGCAGTTTTATGTTTGGAGCCTTAGATAAAAAAAAATGTTGGATTCTATCATCAGCCCACATCATTTCCCTTTTTCTGCTTTCACCTCCGCACTTAATTAACTTCAGCCATATAAGTGGCTGCACTGAGACCAAAACAAAGCACACAGGATAAGTATGTGCACTAGGGTCCACTCGTGGAAAGGTCCAGATAAACCCTTTAGCAGGACATAGGAAGCCATCAGTTTAGGTGCAGGCAGTGGGAAAATGAGAAGCTAAATACAGATGATTGTTTTTGAAGAGGTCTACACAGAACTGTTTTTGGATTCCAATTTTACACATCCTCATTTCTAAAATTCCCTTTCATCACTATCTTAATGACTGAGGGGCTGACATGGCTTCTTGTAGAGAGCCTGGAAACTTTTGTTCCCAAGTAGGCTGGAAGGGGACACTATACTGGAAATGGAAGCTTTTATTGTAAACTTTTTTATTGTACACATTTAATTGTAAACTTTTTCACCTTTTTTTTTCCTGCTGGCTCCCTGAAGTCGAACAAAAGCTTCCATTTGTGCTCTATGCTTATTGACATTCAGGATACCCTAAAATAAAGTAAAAAGCATTTAACAAATAGAAGTAGCTTTAAGGAAAGAAAATCTCTATGCCTCAATACATCTAGCTTGAAAAACAACTCACTTGTTAAAAATCTATTTTTAAAGAGACATTTTCTGATCATTTTCACAGAATACTTTGAATAAGATAATGCTGTTCTTTATAGGGAGAATACACAATGCAGAACCGACAATACTGAATTACTGAAAGAGCTAAGAATTCTTTCTAGATGTTTAATTCTATTTGGTGCTGATGAAAGCTCTGAAGACTACAGTTCTCTCTTTATTCAAACAGATATAACACAAGAATTACTTCAAGCCTGATTTATACTGCACTGCCACATCTGATCCTGAACCTAGAGGTAAAATTTAAATCTCTATGCTTATTCTATTCTTGTTTCTTTGCTAAGTCTGCCAAAGGAAACAATGCTGGTCTCCTGTGGTAAGTTTAATTTTTCATGATATGGACACATGTCACTAACAGTTAAACTTATGCCACCAAATGCAT
This sequence comes from Alligator mississippiensis, assembly GCF_030867095.1. Taxonomy (NCBI): domain Eukaryota; kingdom Metazoa; phylum Chordata; order Crocodylia; family Alligatoridae; genus Alligator; species Alligator mississippiensis. The sequence goes on from NC_081834.1 coordinate 5,025,797, forward strand.
AAGAGAGTAATGGCTTATTTTTATACTAATGATATGGGCTGGATTCAAGGGAGATCAGAAGCTCAATATCTTTGCAATTTAGTCCTTTTACTTGCTGCTCATACTCTAGCTTTTGTGCTTCTTTCCTGCAAGAGATTTCCATTTTTTCTTTATTTCATATCACCTCTTCCTCCCACCATATCCATTTTGTTGAACACTTCCAAAAAGAGTTCCTTCTCCCCAGCTTCATCTTACTCTTCTATGTACACTTTATAAATAATATATTACCTGTATGTATCTTCCAGATTTGATCCCAGCCTCCAATACTTCCATAGGAAGATGTTCAGGATACTCCTTCCCATTATTTTCTTGGCTTTCACTCTCCCGTTCACGTCGAGATTGAAGTATGGAATCAAAGAGTTCATGAGCAGCCTTTAAGTCCAGCCAAAAGTTATCCAAGTAATTCTATACGTAATTTATAAATGGACAACAAAAGATTTAAGAGATTTATGTTTCAGTTAACAATGTTTCTTGCAACAACAACAGAATTCTGTATAACAACTGTCATTCCTATTACGCTCTGTCTAAATACGCAGTACTTTTCTGTGGTAGCCAAGTGTCCACTCCAAAGTAGCTTAAACACCAAAAGCCAATCCCAACACAAATATGCCACAGTAGAGAAGGGATATATATTTTTTAAATAATAAATAAACAACAGACTATTTTTAAGATTGTATCTTAGACTATTACAGTGAAATTACTAAAAAAAAATCAAATTTCCTTTAAAGTACTTTACTTTAAAGATCTGAAAAATATGTAATTTTTTAGAGGTTATTAGCTTGGCAACATTCTTTTTACAGCCTAAGGTACTTCCCCTTTGCCCAGCAATCTCCCAGACACCAGTAACAAAATAAGTAATGGAAAATCAGCTCCTTTTCACTACTGTAGTGAATCCCAATTAGTCAAGACTACAGTACACCAGTAAAGCGATGTGGATTAGTCTTGTGCTGCTGCTGACTGCTATAACGGCAATGTAGACTTCAGTAATGTAGACTGTCAGTCTTTCGCTGTTCACTAACACTAAATTAAACAATGAAAAAATGATGACAAGGCCTCTCTGAGCAAGGAACACCTCTTTTTTGGAGCTGTTTTCTTCCAGGTTCTGTTTTATCACCAATTCTGATAATATTCATAATACTGATTGCCTTTTGTTCATTTATGCACACAGAGTAACATTATTATTGTATTATTTTCCAAAAAATCTTTGAGATGACATAAAATATACACTGGTCTTTAAAAGTGCTTGATTTGTTAAGATGGCGATGTGGCACAAAGATGTCTTTTCTTCTATTTCTATTGGTACTTTACCTTGAATGAAATCACAAACACTCCTTCTGTTTCATTTCCATATTGTCTGATAGCATCTTCATCTTCTGTTACCATAACAACTGGCATCTGACCCAAACAATGATTATAATACCAGACTGCTGCATTGTAAATACTCCTGGAAAAACAAAGTACGTGCTTTGTGTCAGATTACATTTATGACCGTGTAACACATTTCCAGGACCTGTATACAAGTCATTACATTTCTAACGTGTGTAAGTTTAAGTTCAGAAAACAGGTTAGCGTGCACCTAATAGACAAACAAAATTCTAGCTGTCTCATCCTGGGTGCTCTCTGGAAGTTAATGGTAGAGAATGCATGGGGAGCCTTACTCTGTCCCCAGCACATCCACATGGGTCCACAATACAGCTTAGTATTCCTTTGAATGCAAGTCCGTGGAAAATAAACTGGAATGTGGTCACAGTTTCAACTCCTCTATACCTGCTACAGCATCTGGCAGTAGGTATTAGTAGGAATATACTAGTTTCCCAAGCAGAGAACAAAATTAGTCAATCATTGTTATAAAGCCTGCAATTTACTTATGTGTCAAAAATTCAAAATGTGTGCACATATACAAGTATAAAGTTGAGCAAGTATTGGCAGGAATTTTATATAGAAAGTAACCCTCAACCTTTTGAAAGTCTAGCGTAATGTTTTCCAGACCGCTGATGAAAATATTCGGATAAAATAAAAGATTATTAACAATTATCTCATTTATAGACACACGTTCTGTTCAGAAGAGGCCTACATTTGTTCTGTGTGAACATTCTAATGAGAACATATTCTATTCACTTCTGGTAAAGTTTTCCTGAGAACCCGGCTCCAATTTGACATCAGTTCAATTTAATTTTTTTAAGTATAATTAACCTGGGATTACATTAAAAAAGAGACACAAAAATATCTAAAAGCAATATAGAATATATTCTTAATCACAAAAGGACAATCTAAAACTTCAATTATTATGTTTTCCTGCAGTGGCTCTCAAACTTTTTGGACTCGAGGCCTCCCTCATTCCCAACCTGCAGCCCCCTGGCCCTGCCAGTCCCCTAACTCCCAACCCAAAGCCTCCTGGCCTTGCTGGTGCCCCTCACTCCTGGCCTGAAGCCCCCCACGCACCCAGCCCTGCTGGCACTCCTCATGCCTGACCCACAGTATGGGGGGGAATGCGTGGGGGCAGATGACACTGCCACTTCTTTCACGCTGCCTTCACTGCCTCCCACCCCATCTCCCCTCCAGCGATGACAGCAGGTGAGGGCAACACATCCCTCCCCCCCACACTGGTCCGCTGCTCCTCCCGCTGCTGGCTGCATGGTTGGCACAGGGGTCCTGGCAGTGGCAGCAAGTCTCACTGCCCACTCCACCAGGTCCCACTGGCCAGTCCAGCCACACTGCAGCCCTGTGCCCACAGAAATTGGGGGTTGAGCACATGCCCCTCCCCCACCCTGATACATTGCCCATGCCCCCCTTATTCCCTCACACAATTTATCTGTGGGGAGCTGCTCTCCATCACTGCCTGGTTGCCACATGATGCTCCCAGCTGTTTCGGCCTACTCCCGCACATGCCAGCCCCATGCAGCCCCTTGCAGGCTGGAACACTGCGAGCCTGCAAGGGAAACCTGGAGTTTCCTACATTTTTCTCCTTTAAAGGAGAAAATCCGTGTTCTTCTGTGAACCAGGCAGTTGCAGTGGGCTTAGCTTGGGTGTAGCCTGTCCCAGGTGACCTCCGAGATCATGACTGTGCCAGATCTGCAGCCCTTATGTGCTCCCTGAAACCTGCTTGCAGCCCCTCAAGGGGCCATGGACCCTTAGTTAAGAGCTGCTATATTACTGTATGGCCAAGCAAACAGCAGCATTACATTTTATATATCCAGTGCCTTACATTTTTAGACATAAATTATCCACACCTTCATATGTTTATGTCCAATGCAACATATGGTTATTAGTTAAAACAAACCTGGTCTGCCATTTCTCCATAGATTCTCCCCTCTCTCTTGGCAGATAGGAATGCTGCTGGAATTCATTAGCAAACAGAATACAGTCATGACGGGCGTCCTTCATTAGATTTCGCAGTTTGTTGTACTGTCTGGAACAAAAACAAAACAAATGTAGCCAGGTGCCTTCTTAACATTGCTATTTCAGCTCCAGCTGGAAACAGAACCAGAAAATTCAATGCAAACTGCAACAATACAAGGCCAAATCCTGTTGGTAAGAGCGGGGAGTTGAGTCACAACACCAAGGCTCTACTCTCTATCTATCACTAATGCATTTTGTGACATCAGGCAAGCTTCCATTTCTGCATGTCTCATTATCTTTATTCTACAAATGGAGAAATACATGTTTTTCAGCATCACAGTGCTGTAATAAGACTTAATTAGAATCACAGACAATTAGGGCTGGAAGGGACCTCAGGAGGTCATCTAGTCCAACCCCCTGCTCAAAACAGGGCCATCTGCAACTGTATCATCTCAGCCAAGGCTTTGTCTACCCAGGTCTTAAAAACCTCCATGAATGGAGATTCCATAACCTCTCTGGGTAACCTGTTCCAGTGCTTTACTACTTTTCTAGTGAGAAAATTTTTCCTAATATCTAACCTCAACTTCTCTTGCAGCAACTTGAAACCACTGCTCCTTGTTGTCATCTGCCACCACTCAGAACAGTCTCACTCCGTCCTCTTTGTAGCCATCCTTCAGGGAGTTGAAGGCTGCTATTAAATCCCACTTCAGCCTTCTCCTCTCCTGGTTAAATATGTCCAGTTACCTCAGCCTCTCCTTGTAAGTCATGTTCCCTAGCCCTCTAACCATTTTTGTTGCCCTCTGCTGGACCCCCTCCAATTTGTCCACATCCATTCTGTAGTGGGACACAGTATTCCAGATGTGGCCTCACTAGCGCCAAATAGAGGGGGAGAATCACTTCTCTTGATCTGCCGGCAATACTCCTATTAATGCAGCCCAGGTTGCCATTAGCCTTCGTGGCAACATTTAAAATGTGTGCACATTATCTTTATTCTACAAGAATAAAGCCTTTGTGGCAACAAGGGCACACTGCTGGCTCATATTCAAGCGTATTGTCCACTGTAACCCCCAGATCCTTTTCTGCAAAGCTGCTGCTTAGCCAGTGAGTTCCTAGCCTGTGGCATTGTTCTGTCAAAAGTGCAGGACTTTGCACTTGTACATACTGAACTTACTTACTGAACTTTGTAACATCAAGTTACAATGGAAAAGAAAAAAAACACCTTACCTCTGTAATGTAGTTCCACATCACAATGCAACTCTCTGCCCCCCTCTTGTGAGTGAATCACAATTAGGTGTACACTGTCCATCTGCTTGAGCTACAGATCTTTTAGCTCAGACCAGGGGTCAGCAACATATGGCCCATGGGCTGGATTCAGCCCACCAAGCAATTTAATCCAACCCATGAAGCCAGGGCATCAGCAACAACTCAGCAGCAGGGAAACTTGGTGGTGATGGCAGTCAGATTGCAAAGGGTTGTGTGTCTTTGGACCAAGATTTGGTAATTCAGCTCACCACTAAGGCCACGTCCAGACATGTGTGGACATTTGGTTTCCCTGGGACAACCAGTGACAGCACAGCGTGCACCACTGCTAGTTATCCCGGGGAAACCAAATAGACAACTAGCAGTGGTGCACCCTGTGCTGTCACTAGTTGTCCCTGCAGAACGCCTGTGCCATGTATGCTCTGGCACGCAGCAAGTTACCCCAGGTGGGGTGGGAGAGGCTGAGATCAGCACTGGGCTGGCCCCCGCAGCCTTACCTGGAGTCCTCGGAGCCTCCCAGGGCTGCAGCTGTGTTGCTCCTGCCATGCAGAGCTAGCCAGCAGTGGAGTACAGCTTCGGCCAGCCAGGCTCCAGCTTTAAGAAGCATACGCTGCCGCAGCATGCACCACTCCACTTCTTTTCACTGCGGGTTTTTCTGATCCCTGGATATCTAGGGGTCAAAAAAACCCCTCTACACTGCTCCCTTGCACTGCTCCCTTGCAGCATGAACAGCTGAACATGTGGTGTGTGGCATCACATGGTGGCGTTCATCTGAACCCAGCCTAAAAAGTTACTGACCCCTGGCTCAGACTGTAGAGAATCATGGTTTTAGATCAAGAAGTTGAACTCCTGTAGCCCATGATTAACCTGTGTTACAGCAACTTTTAGTATAATTCTTAGAGTTTTTCTTTTAGTATTTAGGTTTATTTTTTTAGGGTGATATCTTTTAGAGGTGGCCTTGCATAATGCCTGGACCATCACGGCTACAATATCACTCTCACACTTACTTAAATGTCTAATTCAGGCTTCCATCTATACCTTTGTTTAATTAAATTAAACCAGAACTGACTAAAAAAAATCAACATCTGTGGCTTCCACATTCTTTAGGGGTGCACTGATAAAGATTTCTTGGCCAATACCGAATGACAATTATTAGCCAGCTATATCTGCTGATACTGATCCGATAGCTGATTTACAAGAATGCAGTCCAGCAGCTTGGAAAGCAGTATCTGGCTAGTAAGTCGGGGGGGGAAGGCAGATCGAGGCTCCCGCAGCGAGGAAAATGGGGCAGGGACAGGGACAGGAGCTGCACAGCCAGGGCAGTGAATGTGACCTCGCTGGGAGCAGAACAGAGCTGTGGGTGGCTCGTCCATAGGGACATGAGATGGGGAGAGGGGGCGACTCCCTGCTGCTGAGTGCACACCCGGGGGAGGCATAGGGGGCATGTACCTTCACCCCCCGTGGATTTATGCGTGGGGTGAAGGCAGGCTGCCCACTGCAGGCTCAGAGCCAGATGCTGCACTGGCCTCTTCCCAGTGTGGGGGCTGGGCCAGGGCTGCACTCAGGGCGGGTGGAGCAGGCAGTGGTGGTGATGGGAGGGGTGGCTACAGTGAATTTGGGGATGCCCATATCCCACCCCATAGCCACCACTCCTAGCGCCACTGCCACCCACCCTGCCCCTGCCCACTCAGAACCCAGCCCCAGCCCAGCCCCCCTGCCAGGAAGAGGCCATTGTAGCCCCGCCCTGAAACCACAGCAGATAGCTTGCCCTCGCCCCATGCACACGTCCAGGTGGGGCACGTCTCCCCTGGGGTTGCACTCTAGCCAGGCAGCGCCTGCCCCTGCCCCACTCCCTCCCTTACTGTGAGGGCCTCACTCTGCTCCCCCTCCACACCCCTTCTCCCCCACAGACTTACCAGCCAGATGCTGCTCTCCAAGCTTCAAGGCTGCACTCCTGGCTGCGTGCATGATTCGGCTGTGTGCGTGCATGCAGCATTTATCGGTGGCATTACTGGCTACACTGGCCAAAAAAAGCTGATTGCCAATAATGTTAATTTTCCTTTTACTGGTGCCGATCTGGTATGCAACTGAAATATGGGTGCACTTCTAGCTCCCTTAGTTGTAAAGTTCACTTGCAGGCAAACTTTATTAAAACATTTAAAAGTTACAGTGTTTCTTAAAATAAACCAGTTTTCGTTTAAACGTACAGTTTTTATTGCAGTATCTTTGGTGTAGGGATATTGTTTTATTTGACTGTAAAGAAGCATAAACATTTAGGCTGCTGTTTAAATGATGGATAAAGACTAAAGACTTTCCACTAAAGACTTTTGATTATTTTAAGCATCCATTTTTTTCTACTGATCTGAGATTTAATCTTTTCCGAGAATATAGAGTCATAACGGCATAAAACCTCTTTTGCTCAGGCTCCCTCTTTTCTGTAAATTAGAAACCCATATTTCCCTTCAAGGGAATATCTGAAACACAATTTTAGAGATTGGTAAGAAGCGTTAAAAACTTCAAATTACTATCCATTATTTTAAGGAGTTTTTCCAAATAAAGCTAAACACAATTTTTACTGTTATTGGAAAATTGATTACTATCTTAATAATTAAAACATAATAGAAAAACTGCTGGTTCAAATGTCAATACCTCCAGCTAGTCAGCACATGCTTTTTCCTCGCTGTATTTATTTTAATGTTTTTATATATTACTTGGAAGCAAGTCATGCATCACCATGACTTATTGCCACTTTAATCCAAAAGAATGCCAACTTTAACTTCTGTAATGAATGCCCCAATTAATAAATACACTGTATTTCTAACTCTCTCTCTTTCTATATATATAGCAACCTTTTTTCAATAGGGTACAGTAAGTACAAAGCACATAAATTATAGCTTGATCAAGGCTTAAAGTTGCCTCCTCTTTGGGGCAGAAACCTCATCTTCATATGTATTTGTACAATATCAGTGAGTGCCAACTGCAGCCCCTGTGTGCTATGTAATATAAACATTAAATTATAATATGATAACTGTTCCTCTTAAAGAAAAGTTGCAACTGCAAAGTACTCATGCAAAGTACTCATTTTACTAAATTACCATGCTAGGGTTAAACCAATCCCATTAGTAACCTTACATTGCCCCTCTATCCTGACATACACATTTACAGCCTGGAAACTACAAAAAAAAGATTATGTCACATGGGTATAGTGTCTTTAACTATTGCCATGAGGTCATTAGATTACATAATAATAACAACAACAGTAATCATACTGCTCCTATCTTATGAAAATAGAATAGGAAATGATGCCTCTGGATATCAAGTCAGTCACAATTTCTTCCCTCTAAAATTACATTAGAACTCTTGAAAGATTTATTCAAAAAATAAAAGAGGATCTTCTGTCAAGTTCAGATTGCTATGCTGAAACACGTATACATCTTCCCACTTTAATACCTGCACATTTCAAAAATCTGAAGGAGTAGTAAATTATTATGGGATAAATACCTGCGGCCTCTCTGATGCTGCACGGCTTGACATGCTGTTTGCATGAAAATAATACCCTTCAATTCTGGAAACTCAAGAATCTCAAGGTAATCTTGAACAACCTTCCAGTCAGGGACAACATAGTGAGTCACATCATCTGACAACAATTTCCCATCTGAAACATAATTCAAATTTTAGAGGTGTAAACAACATTTGCAACACTGGTTTATTAATAAATGTCTGCCATGCTACAGAATAAAAATATATACGCATCTTTAACCTCCTATTTTTCTAATGTCTCATATGGTACAACCTTGTCTCATTTTGCTTTTTGGGATTGAGGGCTTCTATACTGACATAATATTATAAAAATAACTGAAAGGGAACAAAGGTCTGATTTCATTATAACACTTAGCGTGCAGACAATAGATCATTTTCTCTGCTATTGTGGAAAAAAATTGAAAAAAAGATTTGACACAAAATCTCCTATGGATTTATGCAATGGGGCGTATTCTTTCCAGGAATTGCTCCCACAGATGTTGTTACCAGCCAATAACCCACTTGCTGCTGGCAGGCTTGCCTAGAGCCCTTTCCCCATATTAATAACATGCACATAAGCATACACATTTGGAAAAAAAACACTTTGCCAAAATGGGAAAGTTTTCAAATCTAATTCATCCTAAAGGAAGGTGTCACATGTATTCGGCTGGACTTAACCATCTAAAATGTTGGAAAAAACAGAGCAGAAATCAGAAAATGTACCCAAGCATGAATTGTTTTAATTTTATTGGCATTCCAAGTAACCTCAGCATAAGCAGCTTTTTCTTTGGGTCTCAGCTATGTTTTTCCTCTGTATCCATTTGTTCCTAATGCCATTATTAGCATTTAATCATTACACGCACAGCAGTCTAGGTGGATTATATTTATGCTATACATATCTTGACAAGTTAAGTGACTTTCATAGGTTTCCTAGGAACCAATTCAATGCAATGTGTCTTGTTAACAGTGATCCTTGTAAGTTATTTAGTCACTGAGGCCAGTCCTGCTTACAGTGACATGGCAACAACTACCGTTGAACTCGGTATTAAAACTGATGGCCGAAGAGATATAATAAAGCTAATCTTTCAGCAACAGATTGGAAGGCAAATTCTCTGAAAAGTGAAATGTCACTTCAAGGTTTATATAGGCTGTGCATGTTAAGCCATCCTTACCTAACATCCAGACCTAGATTACACTAACTTCTGAGTAGGCACAGGATGCCATTTAAAAATATCTGTATGCATGATTTATGCAGACAAGCTCTCCTAGTGCATGAAATATGTTTGCTCAGCACAGCATGTTGAGTCAGGAACAAAAACAAATGTCTGCCTTCCTCCTGAATTACCTAGAACAATTACATACAGGCACATACTGACATTGATCTATAGCACAATTTACGCTGAAGTCAGGAGGAAGGGAATCAGACATGAGAGAGGACAGCATTTGGTTTTGAGACTGTAATGTGACTCTTAATCTCTGGGGGTCCATAAGCAGTTGCTCATACATCTCTACAGCCACCAGGCTTCCCAGGGAATGCTAAGCATAACCTTGCCCAACATGTTAGGCAACAAATATGCATCTACTGAGCCTCCATCTCATTAGCTGGCCAAAAATATAAAAAAGAGGTTTGTTCCGAAATGTAGTGGATCTAGGCAAACAATTTAGAAAACACTTTTTATAGGCAGGGTGAGAAACTCAACTGAAAAATCATTATTCTTTTTGTCCTGAACCTGTTGTATCTGCTATGTTAATCACCTAGTATTGTTAATATGTTGCTGCAAAGAAATTAGTGGATTAACCCCCACCCCACACACAAAAACACTAAAAAAAGGTCAACTGAAGATAATCTATTGTGTACATCATAGCACTGTGCTATACAAAACAACATCAAACTAGAAATCACAGGAGCTGGCAGTCTTCCCACATCTAAGATTGTCAGGTATAATACGGATAATTAAATTTAATTACTGAACAAAAACTGCTGCTCCTGCAGATTCAAAAAAGTTTCAATGTTAACCACTCAGCCACGTTACAAGTATACTTAATGGATATCTATAGGATTTAACTCGTGATACAATCTTGCCAAAATTTATATTTAAAAAAAAAAAAATCCTTTTAAACAGGGTGTAGTATGTAGTGGCTTGCCACATAACACTCAGAAAGTCCTTTAACAACGTATTGTGGTCCCTATATGCACACAAGCCATTTACAGGAAAGCCTCGCAACAACCGCCTTCCCTTTCCAAGTCTCTCCTTTTCCTGTTTTTTTCTTTTTAAACCCTGCCCTCGGTTATTTGTGCGCGTTTCTGGTTTGGAAGCAGGGTTGTTGGCTGTCGCCGTGTCAGTCTAAGGACGTGGGCAGACAAGGGTCTTTGGGTAGGTGCAATATAAAGAGGTGGAAAAATGTTCTTTGCAAGCTTTCCAGCACAAAGGCCCTTCTTCAGGCCTCGGAGGCTCTGCAGGCGTTACGCGCGGCACACGACACCAGCAGAGCCTGTTTCGGAAGGGCATTTTGTTACGCACTCGCTTCTCTTGGCCCTCCGAACATTTCCTGCTGCTGCGTTTGTGTTGTTTCACAGCACCTCCCAAAACGCTTCACCTGCGACAGCGCGGCCTGTTCTGCTGGACAGGCTGGAGGCCCCTCCGAAACCGCCCGCTCTTCATTTTCACTTTTTTTTTTACTTGACTACAGAAAAATAACCGGTTTTTTTCCCCGTGGCCAAAACGCTTCGTCTATGGCAGCGGGGCCTGACCCTTTCAGACTTCCGCTGGACGGGCTGGGACCTCGCCGAAACCGCCCGCTCTTCATTTTCACCTTTTGTTGGACTACAGGAAAATAACCGTTTTTTCCGCCGTTGTTATATAACAACTTTGACGGACCACGGGGGCAGGTTTCCCTTTGGTGTCGGTGGTGGTGCTGCCGGCGGTGTTGGCGATCACGGACTGCCCACAGACGCTGCCAGCTGTGTCACGATCGCGGACCACCCGCGGACGCTGCCAGTGTCGTGATCCTGGACCACCCGCATAGGCTGCCGGCACCTTTCCCCCCCACACTCGGGGTCCACCTGCACGTGTGTGCACCCCTCCGCGTCGCCAACGCGCTTCACGCGTGCTGCCAACGCCACGGGGCGGTGGCGCGGCACCCGTCACCACAGACCACCCCGAGGCCTAACGGTGCCCCGGCCCGGCCCCGCGCGCCGCCCCCTCACCGCGGGCGCAGGCGGCCCGGCACAGGGCGCTGCGGCAGGGCACGTCGGGGCGCAGGTAGTGCTCCCGCACGACGCGCACCGCCCGGCCCGGCGGCCCCCGCAGCTGCACCACCTTCTCAGCGCGCTGCATGGCGCCGGCTCCACCCGCTGCCCGGCGTGGGGGGGGCTGACATGGCGGCCGGGGCGGGCCGGGCCAGGCCCGGGGCGGAGCTGCGGCTCCGGCGCCGGGACTCGCCGCCTCGGGACAGCGGCGCTGGTATTTTTCCTACGGAGAAACAAACAACAAAACAACCACAAAGAAGTGGAAGCGAGGGGCGAGTTGTGCCCGGCTCAAAATGGCGGCGCCGCGTCCTGTCAGCGAGGGGAGGCTGCTATTGCCCTGCGGGCCTGCGGTTGTGCATCCGCGGGTCCTTCTTTCCAACACCATCTGGACCCACTAAAAGCGTGAATGGCACCTCCTGAAGAGGGAGGATGTCGTTAGCTAGGCGTATAGACGAATTCCTGTGGAAAATAATGTCCGGCCTCAAGTACGGAGCCCTACATGAGGGACGGATGCAGACGGGATGATGGGGCAAAGACTTCTCCGCCTGCCCCACGCTTCCCGTCCCAAAGAGTCCTGCCCAGCCCGAAGCACGGCATGGAGGATGGTCCGGTTGTCCTCTGTGGATACGAGACCCGCCGTCTCGATGTCCTCAGTTTGTCTCTTGAAGAGAAAAATGAAATGCAGGCTGTCCTCGCCTGACAATGTTTTGCACTTAAATGGACGCCCGGTTTCAACTTTACGATGTTTCATCTGATGCAACAAGTTGGCTGCGTCTCCCTGGAGAACACCTGTCCACGCTTCCTGGGATGCTTTCTTTAAGAAAGCAGACGAAGAAAGCCAGAAAACCCTGCAGCCGGGACGTCTGAGAAGACTCCAGCCAGGAGTCCTTCAAAAAGTCCAGCCGAGAGCCCTTCAAAACGTCACCTCAAAGAAGTCCTTCCAAATCAATGTGATCGCTATTTACAATATAAATACATTCATGTAGCTATATTACTCATCTATAGTTGATCAAGTACAAAAATCTGGGGTATTTTTGGTGAAAACAGGGTATCGGGCCTTGGTTCAGGAACCAACCCCCCATTTATAACATTGTTTCTTATGAGAAGATTGGTTCCGAGTTGCAACATTTCGATGTTAAGACACGGTTTACAGGAACCAATTGTGTTGCAAGTCCGAGGACTGCCTGTACGGTGTACAGAAAGCAAGCCACGGAGACGTGGTGTGGGGAGACATGGTGTGGGGTGGCCCAAAAAGGAGGCCACCCCACATGGTGAAGAGAAAACTAGAGGACATACAGGCGTCGAGTTTCGTGTCAATAGCAGAAAACAGAAATGTCCTCTACGACGGCCATGAATGCCACGTGCCCCCGGAGGCTGGGGGGGCAAGGTGAGCTCGATGGCAATGTTGACGACACTTTTTCATATAGACATTCAGGCTGGAAGGGACCCCGGAGGGTCATCACGTCCAGCCCCCATAGATTTCATAGACATTCGATAGATTCATAGACATTTTTGCAGGGGGTGCACTGCCAATCTCAGGGGATGCACATGCACCCCTTACGCATCGCCAATGATGATGGCCACCCTACGGTTTGGCCGTGCCAGGCTGCCAACTGACAGCCCCCAGGCTAAGTATAACAGCTTGAATAAGGACCTGGCGCTTGGGCTGAGATTATGATTGGAAATCCTTTTTTGGGCCACCCCACTCCCTGTTTCTGTGGCTCCGGGGGACTCTTCTGGACATCTGTGGCCAGGGTCTTGCCCAGCCCAAAGCACAGTTTGTGCATGCGCCGCTGCCGACTAGCAGTGCCCCATAGCCATGAGGCTGAAGTTGGTTACTCATTAAATTCTCTCTCTTTAGGATGTGTAATTCATTAACAATAAGCTTGTATTGGGTACAGATTCGCTTTAAAAAAGGAACTGGGAATAAGGAATGGGGAATAAGCAACCAACTTCAGCCTCATCCTTTGGGGTGCCTTGAGATCCTTTCAAGCGTGCCATGGGGCACCACACTGTTGGGTGTGCAAACATGACTCGCAAGATAAACGCAGAGATTTCATGTAGGACTCCATAGTGTTAAAAGCATTCTGCCCTGCTGCGGTCTTTCCGAGCTCTTTGCAACAGAAGAATCACTCTAGTATTTTTCTGTAGAGAAAAAAAAATGAAAATGAAGGGTTGGCATTTTCCAAGGGGTGCCTTAAGTCAAAAAAAGGGTCTTAAGGAAATACGAAGGATACCAACGGGTGAGTTGTCCCCTACTCCAAATGGCAGTCATCTCCTGCTTCTGTCAGGGAGGGAAGCAGAGGAGATGGCCACTGTTTTCCTAGAAGCTATGCCCAGGGTGGCGGCTGGTTCTTGCTTTCCCATGAGAGTGAGGCCATGCCTGCAAGGAAAATGATGGCCACTCTGTTTACAGAGCGCTCTTGGGACACAAGGACTGTGAAGCGCATGGAGCCCCAGTGAAAGGGGTCAACGGAAGAAGAGGGGGAGCAGAGCTGGGGCCAGGGTGATGCGGGGAAAAGAAGAAGACAGCGAGGGTCAGAGCAGATTTTGGAACAGGATGGAAACTGCAGGGAGAGTGGAAAGGACTGGACTCCTTGGGGTATGATGAAAAAGTAGAGTAGATGGGGAAGATACTTTTTCCTACTGTGTGTTTTAAGTCTAAGGATTGAGTCATTTACACTCATGCTTTGGAGGCAAGTGGCCTTCCCCTGGAACTTAAATCACAAAGCAAACCCCCACCATCAATTACAGAGAAATAGCATGATGTTGGGAACAAGGGGGAGCAGGGGGGTTGTCTCATGGAGTGCACCGGGTTGGCAATATGGTGCAGAGAACATAAATATCAATAGAGCCGCTTTTCCTAAACTGCAGGTTGCCAACCCCCAAAGGAGCTGTGCGGGGGAAGAGGTGTCAGATAGCGTAATTGATAGAGATTTAAAGGAGGAAAATTTTCCATATTTTTACAATAAAGAGAAGCCCAGCTCCCTAATTATATGATCCCTCTCTTCCTTTCTAGAAAATGAGCACGTATTATTGTCACCCTATGGGGGCACGTGGATCGAGTGCTTCTTATCAGATGGACAGTCATACTGAAAGAAGAGCGGGGTGATACAAATGCCATGAGCTGGAATTCTTTATTTCCCAAAGTACAACTCTGCTACAAATGTTAACAACAAACCCAGCTATGCTTGCTTTCTGTACAGTGTATTTTATTAGCAGTGGAAAGTGCTAATCTCATAATCAACACTGGAGAGAAATGCAAATTAATGATGAATTGCAATTCAGAGTAGAATTTAAAAAAATGTGCATTTATTGTCCTTCAGTGTCCAAGTTTCCCTCCTGATCGAATGCAGCTCAGTTCATTCATTTTTTCATCTTCCTCTATAACTAGGGGTCTACTTGCAGTGAGACAAAGCAATTTTTGTGGCTTGATCATAGCATGAAGAGCTGATTTCACAGACATCTTCCAGTGGCTCCACCCCTCACCAGTGATTGGCAGAGAGGTAGATACTGTATAATTTAATAGCCGATTCTGTGGAAGGTAAATTATATCATAGAATTTATCATATTTTTATAAATCTAAATATTACATTTAAATACACATTTAAATATATTGTAAATATAAATTTTACATACAATATAAATTGTAACTTATATCATCATGATTTATTATATGTAGCGTTCTACAAAAAGTTTAGAATACTAATTAATGTTACCTTACTAGAAACAGCTTCACTTCACTGACTGGCGCCTTCACTTCATCTATCTCACTAGCAAATAGTAACTCAATCATGATCCATGGCTGCAGTGATTGTTGCATTGTCGTTGTATTGTGGTAAGCATTGGGACATTCTAAAACAGCGTATTACATGAATAATATGCCGGGGGGGGGTGTTAAGTTTAATTTGTGGGAAATCACGGCCAACGCAGTATTTCCTGGCGATTGTGGACAATGTCATTTTTTTCAGTTTCCACAAAAACTGCCAAACCACATATTAAGTAGATCCCTATCTATAACCTTGTTATAGTGAAAATGCTCAGGGAAAGTTACAAATATTTGGACAGTTAGATAGGAAAAAGTATGGGAATCCCAGTGATAAACCATTTGTAGACACGTATAAGATAGGTCAAAGTCAGGCACAGGGACAGAAACCATTAAGTTGGTGTTAATATACTGATGATTCTCTGGTTATTATTATTCAGCACTAATTGTTGATCCCTGAATTATTAAGAGTAATATAGTAGTTTACCTGGTTAATGAGCTATAAATTAAGCTTAACAAAATCCCTAACCTAAGAACTCTTACATATGCCTCTGCAGCAACATGCATAATGAATTCTTCAGGTCAGATCAATGTAAATGGTCACAAGGATCAAAGAAAAATCTCCAGAATCCTGTCCCTCTGCTATCTGATTTTCAGGCGAGGGATTTAACAGTAATACCTAGCTCTTAGAGCTCTTTTCTTCAGCAGATTTCAAAGTACTTTACACAGGAGGTCAGCATTATTACACATAACACATTTTGTAGATGGGGAAACCACGGCCCTGAGAGGTTAAGTGAATTACCCAAAATGAACCAGGACTAATGGTAGGGCCAGAAATAGAATCCAGGTGTTTTGGGTTCCGGTCCAGTTCTCTCTCTGCAAGAGGACAGTTCTAATACCATCACTCTTTGGGGCCTCTTACACTACATGTAAAGAACTGTTAATCCTTTTTCATGACCTCATACACATCACAGTCTCAGCTGTGCTTACAGTCCAGTGCAGGACATCCTGTGGCTGTCCTTATAGGGAGAGAAGCTAGGGATGCCGTGAGATACAAGGAAGGCATCTCAGTGCTTCCCTGTGGTTTATAGGAGAAAAATATTACAAAATTAAGTAATTTCATAAACATAGATTGGGCTACCTTCCTGGATACACCCACCAGGGAGGTATTTGCCCCAGCCCTAGAATCCTTAGTTCTTCCCTGAAGCAATGTTTTCACAGTAACTGTACAAAACTACAGTCCAGCTTCAGCAACTGAAATCTTACATCCTGCTCCTTGGAATTTCTCCAGAACTTCTCTTCATCCTTCTTGCCCATGTATTCCCTGACCTTTTGATGTCCTCATCCTTTCAGCATGAGAATGTTTCTTATTGCTTCTACTACACACTGAAAAGAGAGTTTAATAATCAGGCCTTTTTCTATTCTATTCTAGCTATGATTCTAAATCAAACCCTGTTTCTCTATTGCTTAGTGTTACATCTTCTGCTTTTGCCCCAGGAGATGCCTCACAGATTAACATGTCACTATAAATTTTTTGGGTTTGTGGGCCACGATTCCCGGGTAGTGCTTGGGAAACGGCTGCAGTTGCGTGTTGAGTGGGGCACTGGGTAGCGACACTAACCCAGACACGCTCAGGGATGCCAGGTGTAAGAGAGAGGGAGAAAGAGCACGATACTGAGACAAATAGTATGTGAGGAAAATTTATAAGTTTACTTACAAGCCAACCAGATGATTAACGAGTTGAAGTAAGTTGATGAATACAGGAACTAATTACAAGGACTATTTACAGTAGCAGGCGGACACAGACGTGTTGCGAGTAGAAAAACGAACAAATGATGGGTAGCGGCAAGTGACAAGTAAGGCGTAGTCGTGAAAGTTGACTGCAGCCGAAAGTAATAACAATACAAGTATGATGCCTAGTTGGGCAACACACAGGGCGTTCCGGATTGCGTGCGGTCTAACTGTAAGTAAGCTATAGCAGCCTATGCTAGAAATCTAGCTAGAAGCCTAGGGGTCTGTCCAGGCAGCAAGACAGGTGATCAGGCTGTCTTTTTGATCTGATCCCAAGGACCGGAGTCTGGGAGCATCTGCGGACCCACGCCGAGGCATGCAGTCCCCTTTATAGACTCCCTAGCCAATCAGGTTCCCCCCCCCCGATAGGACACTCTGGAGGCCTCAGCATGCTGGTCCAGCCAGTCACGCTCTAGAGGTGACTCCTGACTGGTTAGGCTATAAGCGATCACGCACTGTCCGCATGATGGTGCATATTAAGGTCACATTCCTCTGCCACTGCGTCACCGAATGTCACTCACAGGTAGTCGTGTCACTTAACGCCTCAAACAACAATCTGGTGGAGTCACATCACCTCCAGACAGGGTTTTACTGTTTTTCCCCCATCTTTTGTATAATGTGTTTCTCCAATGATTAATACTGCTTGCCATTCCAAGTGGTCTCAGAGACTGAAAATGTCACTTGTAAGACAGTGACCTGTGGGACCTAAACGCCTCCAGCATTCCAGGAAGAGGAGGTTGTAGTAGAGATATCTATAGTGTGGATATGTGTTATAGTACTTAGCTGTAGTGGGAAGGGATGATATGTAAGAAGAGGGCAGGAGAGCTGATGCTGATAAGAAGATAGGAAGCTCAGTTTAAAGTATGGTAGATATGTATCAGCTATGACAGGATGGCAAATGAAACAGCATAGATCTGATGGCTAGTCACTGTCTACATAACCTGTTTACTGCAGTTGCCTAATTAGCTCCACAGTAAACCTCTCAGTGTCTACATGTACAGTGCTATTAGGACAGAGTAAACTAATTAACTCCACCCTAAGTTAGTGTGTATAAACACAAGTACTATCTTATGGCAGAGTTTTTTACTTGGCAGCAATGCTCATGTAGATGCTTACAGGGCTGGCTGGGGCACAAGGTTGCTTCAGTGCAGGGGCCACCTGCTGGCTAACGCCGCACTGAAGCACCCTCATGCCCCAGCCAGCCCCTCCACAGCACACTGAGCCAGGTCAGAGCAGCCCTCGGGTCCCCCTGCCAGCTGGGACTGCTCCAACTTGGCTCAATGTGCTGCAGTTCCAGGTGCACATTCTAATGTGGTGCCCAGGAGGAATAAACTCCAGCATGATATGCAGTGGAGTTTATTGCTGCACATTAATTGCATTTGTTGATGCACCCAGTGTCACTCATTGACTGTAATAGTGGCTGACATCATTGCTGCCTCAGTGGATCCCTTGGTTCACAGGAGTAATTTTGAACTAAGTTAACACACTGCAATGTTTTGGGGCAGTTGCACTCTTATTTCTGATGTCTCAGCCGCAAAGAAAATGGAATCTGCAGTTGCTGTGTGTATCTCTCTCCCCTCTAAGAGTGGAAATATTCAATTATGAGCCAAATTCAGCCCTGGAATTGAGTCACTGAAACCAAGAGGATCTGCACACCTTTGGCTTACTATGATCAGACAGAGAAAGAGCCTCAGACTTTGAAATGGTTTTATAAATGGCAAGAATTTTTCACAGGAAGAATTGCTGGTGCAAAGAGACCCAGAAAACTGTAGATGTATGATAGCGAGGAGTATCCTTGACTGTTCCACACTGCTAAAGAATTCTAAAAAACTTTGGAACATCGCTCTCTGTTGAGATAAAAAATAAAAGCAGCAAATAGGACAGTTGCAGCCTTCATTCAGAATAGTGAGGCAAACAGAATCCTCCTTGAACTTTTCTTTCTTTAACTTTCCTGACAAACAGGAGGAGATGGGACAGATCAAAAGAAACAGGAAATAGTGCAATATTTCTGTCTCTCCACAGTGCCCCTCTTATCTTCAGGCATTGCCCTGCTGGACAGCACCAACAGGGGTTGAAAAAACTGTTGTTTCAGATGCATCACAGGAGCCAGCGTTTAAAGTTCAATCACATGTTTGCTTATTCTGGGAAATGCCATCCTTGCAGGAAGTCTCTCTGCAAGTAGCCAAAAGGAGTGCAGTGTGTCAGTGTAGTGCATATTGATGGTAGTCACTCAGCATCCTGCCAGACAAACACTTCAGGTCATTGAGGAATTGAAGCAGCTGGCCCAGGATTTGTATGGCACAAAGCCCCACTCCATCAGCAAATCACTCTAAACAACAAACAACCTAATGAGATACTTCCACCCACACAGCTACTCGGTACATGGCTTATGATTGTAGAGATCAAAGAAGCACCAATGTGTTCTGAAGGTCATTAGCAGGGCAATCAATAGGTGGAAGGTGAGGCAGCTACAGACCCAGAGTGACACTGCCTCTTTCAGAAAAATTCCTTGTTGTTTTGCACATCCTGGAATACCTATGTAGCCCCTACTCCTTCTGACTTTCATTCTGGGGACAGAACTTTTTCATAGTGAAACTGATGTGATATGATATGATACAAGAGCCAGAATATAAAATAATAATCGGATAGGGGCAACTAACTCAGGAAATGATAGGAAGTAAGCATATATTAAAACTAGGGGAGTCTGACAAATGCTAAATCTAAGGAAAATGCAATTTTTTCCCGTGTTTTCCAATTAAATCAGAGAACACAGCTGAAAGGGATACTCTGTCACTGGAAAAAGAAGAGAGAAAGATTTCTGGTGAGAGAATGTTGATGTTTAAATTGAAAGAGATTCAGTGAAGTAAGGACCAATAGGTAAAATACCACATGACCTCTCTCAACTGCACTGGTACCAATTTGAAATAGACCATGAAGATAAGCTTCAAAGAGATTTTCTAGATATTCAGAAAAGATAACAAAAAGTTTGCAGAAAACTTCAATGGATGATATGCAGATTTGTGTACACAGAATGCTTTGATAAAGTAGCATGGGCTGGCAAATAAAGGTCACCCTTGAATCCAGGCTGATTTTAGATTAGACTGGTATGTTAGAGTCAAACATTCTATTCAGAGAATAGAAAACTAGAAAGGACACCGATTATTTAACCTGGCCTTCTGGTTAATACAGTCCAAGAGACTGCCCCAGCTTAATGTCTGTTTGAACAAGAGAATAGCTTTAAAAAAAAAACAACATTTGACTTAAAAGTTGCTGTTGATGAAGTACTCACTACAGCCCTTACTATATTGTTCTAATGGTTAATATGCCTCACTTAAAAACCTGCTCCTGATTTCTAGTCTGAATTTTTCTAGTTTCAGCTTCCACCTATTGTTATATCTCTGCTAGGTTGAAAAGCCTTCTAGTATCAAATTCCTAGTCCTCATTCAAGTACTTACAGAACAAGTCAACTCCTAACCTTCTGTTTGAATGTAAGAGTAG
Source organism: Alligator mississippiensis (assembly GCF_030867095.1). Lineage (NCBI taxonomy): Eukaryota > Metazoa > Chordata > Crocodylia > Alligatoridae > Alligator > Alligator mississippiensis. The sequence continues at coordinate 5,046,259 of NC_081834.1, forward strand.
GGAAGCTCAATCAATTTAGTAGATCAAAGGCATATTTTTTAAATCAAGTAATCATTCTTTTGCCTCTTTTCTGAACCTTCTCCTGGCTGTCAACATCATTCTTGAATTGTGGACACTAGAACTGGACACAGTATTCCCCTAGTAGTTACAATTTTATTAAATAGACAGGCAGTACAACCTCCCAGCTCATACTTGATATTTTCCTGTTCATTCATACAAGGATCAGTTTAGCCCTTTGAGGCAAAATATTCCACTGGGAAGCAGTGATCAGCTAAATATGACCCCCAAGTCTTTTGCAGTCATTGTTTCCCAGGATAAACCATTGTGTAAGTGTAAATATGGCCCGCATTCTTTGTTTCTAAATGTATGCCTTTACATTTGGTAAGTGCTCGTGTCTAGCTTGCCAAGCAATCCACTCTATGCTAGCATTGTTTTCTTCATTCTTTACCGCTACCCTAAGTTGTGTGTCATCTGCAAGTCCTGTTCATTAATGTTTTTATGTTTTTTTCCAAAGATCATTAATCAAATGTTAAATAGTGGTCTCTGCACTACCCAATTAGAAACACGGGTGCTCGAAGATTACCAGTTTGCAATTATATTTTGAGACTTATCAGCAGGTCAAGTATTCATCTATTTAATGTGCACCAGGTTGACTTTGTATCATTCTGTTTTCATAATCAAAATGCTGTGTGGCACCATGTCAAATCCTTTGCAAAAGTCTATTAAACTGATGCTATGCTTTTATCAACCAAATGCATAATCTCATGAGAAAGACATATCAGGTTAATTTAGAAAGATCCATTTTCCATAAACCTATGACAGTTGGTATTAATTATATTACCCTCCTTTAATTCTTTATTATTTGAGCCCTATATCAGCTGTTCTGCTGTTTTGCCCACAATTGATAACAGGCTGATAGGCCTATAATTACACAGGTCATCCCATTTACTCTTTCACACAGCCATAGAAAGAAGAGACCTCAGACTTTTTTCTTTTTTTGACACAAGGAAAATGATACTGCAGTTGTGCTGCTTTGCTTCCCACTTTCTCAGCAGGATTCCCCCTCTGCCAAGAGGTTACTTATTATCCTTCAGGGTGAAATTTCCAGTATTGCCACTGGGAGACACTATTTCATTGAATTTGGACTGAACTTGTCCTTTCCTTGCTGCCACCAATAATAGAGTAGAATTGAACCTTTCAGCTGATGTGAACAAACTGCTTCCAGTTGCTTATAACAACACCAGAGCAATTTCTCCTTCAAAATAAACTAGAAACTAAATGTGGTTCTGTAATACAATAGAAAAAAAAGCCTTGCAGATCTCTTCAAGCATGGCAGGAGGGAATGAAAATACATGATTAGATGTTTAAAATTATTGAAGGCATAAAAGTAATTTATTTATTACAATCCCTCATTTTTACTGTTATGTACTTGATTTTTACATCCCTTTCTGCATCCTTTTGCCTTATTTTATGTATCTTTAGTTAGTTTATTCCAATGTTTCATTAATGTATTTACTGATTTTTTTTTTGACGTGTTGAATAAGTCAAATATTATTTTAAGAAAGAATGCAAGCCTTTGTTTTGCCCCCAATTTATAAACTTCAAGTGATTTACAGGTGTGTGTTAGCAACAGGTGATATTCATTTGGGGGATTTTACATCCCTTGTTTTATATCTAATAAAACAAGTGTAGATCTTATGGAAACTATTTATTTATTTCCAACCCTATCATCCATAATTGTGCAATTTTTTCTTGACATCAAGATGTGTTTGGTCTGTTTGGAACCTTTATATTCCACTGATACTCAAGGGAGCCTCCAAAACTTATGCCTCCTCTGTAAGGTTCACAGGATAATAGAAGTTGGAGATGGAAAAGACCTGTTAGGTCATCAAGTCCACCCTCTGACAAATTGGGATTTCTCCCTGTACTATATCTCGTCTAAGTTTGGGTCATTACTGTATAACTTTTCCCTCTAAGGGTTATTTATTTATAAACTGTAGTAAATAGAAGATAGAATGGCAAGCATGCCTTTTTTTGCCCATGCTTTCAAAATCTCAAGCAATAATTTCTAGGTGAAACTGATGAATTTCTTCTTACCTCTATCATGAGAAATTAAGTGAGGTGGCAATCGACCTCTATGGAACTCTTTCCAGTTGTCATTTGCTGTACAAATGAGATAGGAAGAGTTTTCCTTGAAGGCTCAGAGATGTGCACTGAAACTAAAGAAGAAAATACCGTGCATTTTTTTCCTCTCTCTGAAATGCTGAAAACCTGATCCCTCACACATTTTTGTGATCAGTCTGACTCTGATTTGAAGTCAAGAGAACTACTCATATCAGCAAGGATGGCTCACCTCTTAAGCTTTTGTAGGATCAGGCCTTGAGTCTCTGCAGCTGCCTTTCAGCTCAAGTAATCAAATCTTCCTATGCAAAGCTTCAGCCTTGAACCAGGAAGAGGGAGCTCAGGATTAGAGATATAAACCTGCGGTTCATTCTCACACTGATTTTGAAGATAGTGAGGAAGTTAGGTCTGTTTACATAAGTAAGGATGCAGAAACAGGCTTGGTGTTATTCACCTACCTTGCAAATTGCTATACATCTTGTGCCTATGAAAACAGGAGCATCTTATATTTGTGCACTTACTTAAGCTGTATACTCTTTATGCCAAGGACTGGCATTTTGTTCTATGTTTGTACAGGACCTAGCATGGTGGGATTCCAATCTAGGACTAGGGCTTCTAAGTACTATAGTAATAGGAATAACATCTACTAAGGTATTGATTATACTGATCAGTCATTTCCCTGCAATGATTTTCTTATTGTGATAGTTTAGAGAGTTTTTTCTAAGTAGTAGGTTGAGTAACAGACTCTAAATTTACATTTTTGAAGCATGCAATATTTTCATTGCAACACCACAGTATCCTGCATTGTCGCACTCAGACATATCCTTAAAGCATTGTGTTATTCTTTATGGAAAAGAGGACTATGAGTTGTCATGGGTTGTATTCCAAACTCTACCACTCACCTACTTTCATTATAGACAAAGTACTGGTACTTCCTCTACTTAAGATTACTATTTATCAGATATCTTTTATAGTAATTATTTGAAAAGTAACATTTCAAGAGACTTTGAGATCCTTTCATCAAAGGTGCTATAGACATGCAAATGAATTATTATTATTATTGAAACACTTCCTTAAAACATTGCTTTTCATGTACCCTTAGTTTAGGCCATAGTCATGCATCTTGGATTCAGAGTTTTCATCCTCTTAAGAGCATATTACTGGAGCTTTGTAATCATAACAATATGTTGGCTACCTCTTCAAGAATACTTTCTAAGAGATCTGGCAAATAATTCATATCAAACACTTCTAGGAATTTTGATTCTCTTTTTGTTTGTGAATAGTTTGCAAATAAAAATTGCAAACTTTTTAAAATGCATTCATTATTTAAAATTATTTGCAATTGTTTGCTGTGACTAAGTCTTGGTCTGCAGATCATTTGGGACAAGTTCATTTTACATATTCACATATTAACCTGTGTTGATTCATTCTATAACTCCTACAGTATTATTTCTGTTCTCTGATTGAATTATTTATAAAAGCAACCAACAGTGCAGATCTTGAAGTATAGAATTCAGTGTAAAATTCATAAATTGACATGTGTACTGTGGTTCATTGGTTGTACAACTTGAAGTTCACACTTGGCAAATGTTCAAATTTCAAATGTGTTTTTCATGATTATTCCCACTATTAAAGCTCATTCACTATTCATGGGAAGAGAGCAGAGAAGGCACTTAAACATTGTCAAAGGAAATTTGTTTAAAAATTGTAATGAATATCCAGGGAAACTGTGCTGCAGTACTCACCTGTATGCAGGGGTGCTCAGAGTCTTATTCATAGGCACCTTTCATTGCAAGTATTGAATAGTTCTGTTATGACTTCATATTACAGTTACTATGGGCATCTATACACATGGTCTGGGGTGGGGGGGATGTGCTTTAATTAGAATGGCTTTAAAAGCTGCTCTAATTAAAGCACCCTCAGTGTCACTTGTATTCAGCATCCTGTGCTTCAAAATGGCGGCAGGGTTGATCGTGAGCCACAGATTCTTTGACAGACTCCACAGGTGGTGGTTAAAGGAAGCATTCAATGAGCTATAGTTGAAGTGCCCTTGCCCTCATTTTGAATTGTGGGGACACTGAATACACATGATACGGAGGCTGCTGGAGCACACTAATTAGCACACTCCAGCAGACTTGCAGCAGACTTGATTAATCGAGTCTGCTCCAACACGTGCTAATTAGCACACGTCAGAGCAGAGTTCTATCACGTGTATAGGTGCCCTATACCACCTTTATTTGTGGCATCTCCCAATTGGTTCCGAGCGACTTGTGATAGGAGTTGGATCCCCACACAATTACCTCTTTGTCATTTGTGAGACTACTTGAGCATGGAAGTGTTGATTATTCAAGACCAGCTGCCGTGGACAGGGCATTGTGGGCACATGTCTGATGTACGTTTACCAAAACAACTGCTACGCTCCCAACTCAGCCAAGGAGAAAGAATATGTGAATGCCAAAGGAAACACTTCAAGAACGCACTCAAGACAAACTTTAAGAAATGTGTTATTGACACTGTAAATTGGGAAAAACTGGCCCAGGACAGGGCGACGTGGTGATGCCTTGTGAGAAAAGGTACATCTTACTTTGAGAAAAACTGTCTTGCCTAGGAGACAGAAAAATGATAGAAATCAAAGGAAAGAAAACAAGACTGAGACATCCATGGTTTGACCCTTCCTTTAACCACCACTTGTGGAATCTGTCAAAGAATCTGTGGCTCATGATGGACCTCCTTAGCCATCAACAGACTCATCCACAACTCCTCAACCGTGAGCGATTGCTGACAATTAATTGAAAGCACCTATTTGATGTGACAGCAGCTGCCAGTTTTAGATGTGGTAAAAGGGTGTTCAAGTGAGGGAGCTCAGCTCATCCTTCTGTACTACAGCAGACTGACTGCTGTCACACCTCCTGGCTCCAAGAAGCCTCACTACTCCCGCACCTATTGCCTCCAGAGATCAGACCCTCTACCTGGTGCTGAGAAGATCCCACATCATCATTAGGTGGGGAATAAAAAGAAGCAGCTATTTTATGTCCCATCTGCTTCCACTGGGACTCCTGGCCTTGTTCCTCCTCCTCCTCTACACATTTGACTGGGATCAAGGCATTTTTTCTCCCAGGCCTTTCATCCACTGAGATTTCAGAGTAGAGAGAAGATGATCAGTGCCTATTCCTTGTTAGTACTCTGGTCCCCAGTGATTTAACACAACCACCCAAGAACTGCTTAACAATAGCTACCAAAATGCTTAAGATCTTCTCCTCCCCTGACATATTTTAATCAATGGTAGCAGGCATTAGGGTGGAGTAACAACCATGACTAAGCAGTCCTCTGATTCTGCAGTTTGATGTATACCTATGACAGCTTTATGCAGCTTCTTTTCACAGGCCTTACTGGCCTTCCATAAGTGCTGTTCTTATACTTTAACCTACTTCCTGAGACAGCATGAAGGAGGAGCCTTTGAAATGGAGGTGAGAAAAGAAAAAAGTAGTTTCCGGACAACAGCCAGGACTTTATGCCTTAATTTACAGAGTTATATAAATGTAGACAGAAAATTGATTCTAGGGCCATTGGAAAAGAATAATATGAGTTGCAGCAGTTTTTCTAAAAGCAAGTTCCAGCAGCCATGGTATAAGTGCTCACAATATTACTCTTTGCTTACTACAGTTTCTGAATGAAGAAAAACTATTAAAATGCAGACTATAAACTTTGTGTTGTAGTTAAATGGCTCAGCACTTAATGTGTCATCTCTTATTATGCCAGTGCCTGGGAGTTAAAGTTATGTTAGCAGCTGCATGTTTTTGAGGAGATGATAACTCCAAAAAAGAATTTGCTGTGTCATTCAACTAGCATTTTTTAAAATCCATTTACTCATACAATCAGAGCTCAGATGCGAGTGCTTTTCAGCAAGGTCTTGCTTCTTAGCCAAGTTTACAACTGATCTGACTAAGGCAAAAGAAGGTCAAATGACTTGCCTGAGGTCACAGGCTGATGGAGTGGCTCAGCCAGGATTTGAGCCAAGAATCCATCTTCTTGGCTCATCATCCTTGGCTGTTAATATCGGACTTCATTTCCCTCTCTTGGTACCATGAACAGAAAGTGTAATGCCTTTATAGGATGTTGAAAGAATTTGATGCAGTCTGCAATCCAAAATAAAAGGTCTGATGGGTTAAGAAAGAGTTAAAAGAAGCCAAGCTATGAAGAGAGAAACTGACAAAAGGGAAGAAATGAAATCTCAAGAGTGACTCAGTTCCTAACTCATCTCCCTTGAATAAGGGCTTTTTGGGGCCTGACATCATTTGTGCAGTGCTGTATCCCTATAACGACAGGGGAAGATTTTTTCGCTTAAAAAAAAATAGAAAAAAATGAACCAGACCAACTCTTCATAACCATTCTCCCGTGTCCATGGAGGTGCCATTAACAAGTTTCATTACTAGGCATTCCACCTGGCAGTGCCTGCCCCCTGAATCCCACTACAAAGAAAACATGCTTGGGCACAATGTCACCCACACCATCACCACTCCTGTCTCTGGAGACCCAGATCTGCAGGGAGCAGGGGATGGGCAAAGTACCACAGACCTGGTTGAGTACCTAACAGGAGCCAGGAAAGCCCTTCCATGTATGCATCTCAGGGGAATGCTTTGATCTTATATTTTAACTTTAGAGGAGCCCACTGGTTGTAACCACAGTTCCCAAGATAGTGTATGGCAAGTGTAAGAGGTGAACAAGGTAGCAGTGCCTAGTGTCATACTGGGAATGGTTTCTTTGCAAGACCTGGAAATGGTGCTGCTTTTTAAATGGGAAGCTGATATGCCTGAGGAATTGATGGGCCCACCAAAGAAGTAGCCTCCAAGTACATCCCCCTACCCCTGACAAACAAGCCAATTGAGCATTCTTTGTTTTAGGATTTGTTGGGTAATCTCCTCTTTCATACTTGTTTTTTGGTCTTGCTTTCTTTTGCCTTGGCCTTACTTCCACTTTGTGGAAATGAGGGTTGTGCTGCTGGGGAAATGTTGAGCCAATCAATGGGTGTGATAGACAGTGGCCCAGGTGTTAGACTGGAACAATGAAGCTGCAGGTAAGATTTCTCCTTGGGGCTTGAGATATCAGGAAGATCTCTCCCATCCTCCTGATTGATCTCTTGTCTGGTCAGTTCCTCTTTGGAATTTAATATCCAAAGAGCCCTGGGGCTCTTCAGCCTGGAAAAGCGCAGGCTCAGGGGTGATCTGATGGCCACCTACAAGTTTATCAGGGGTGACCACCAGTATCTGGGGGAACGTTTGTTCACCAGAGCGCCCCAAGGGATGATGAGGTCGAATGGTCACAAACTACTACAAGACCATTTCAGGCTGGACATAAAGAAGAATTTCTTTACTGTCCGAGCCCCCAAGGTCTGGAACAGCCTGCCACCGGAGGTGGTTCAAGCGCCTTCATTGAACACCTTCAAGAGCAAACTGGATGCTTATGTTGCTGGGATCCTATGACCCCAGCTGACTTCCTGCCCTTTGGGCGGGGGGCTGGACTCGATGATCTTCCGAGGTCCCTTCCAGCCCTAATGTCTATGAAATCTATGAAATCTATGAAATATCCCTTTTCCATGTCTTCTGTTTCCCTTCTCCCTCCATCTATAGATTTCTGCTTCTCTGTTAGTTTCTTCCCCCTCCAGTCTCCCACTAATTTCTTCCCATATGTCAGATAACTTAACAAATATTACAATTACAAGATGCCAGACTGTGGAGGAAACTGGAAATCCATGGTTGTTGCAGCAGGTTGACTATAAAAATGGCTTTATTTGTACTGCATTTCAGATGCTGGGGTTGACAATTTCATTTCTAAAACTACTTATGCTCTGAAAAGTCAATAACAACTTTTCCATTATTTCCTTACTTGAATTTTTTCTTTTGGTCTGTATTTTTTCAAGTCAACATCTTCTTCTATTGGGTACTGATTTCAGGCAATGCAAGTGCAAAGTGCAAGGATTCTTCTTGTAAGGAGATGCTAATTTTCTGTTTATTAACACACATCTATTTTCCTGTTCCCACTGATAAATTCTTTCCTGCCAGGCCTATCTTTTCTCTTAGTTATCCATCAGTACGACCTGTAGCTGAACATTTTATCTGGGCACCAACTCACCTTGGGGGACCCCACTGAAAATGCATCTCAGGACTCTTGTCAGACCAAAGGATTGCTCACCTGGGAGCGGCTACTGCTCTGGATCCTGCTCTTGGAATGCACTCAGTAGCATCAGGGAAGAAGAACAGCCATCTACCCTGCTCCTGCAGCAGGAACAGGTGACATACTAACCTGGGACAGAGGTGAATGTATTTGACTGTAGCTTCATTTTGTTCATTTCCTTGACTGGGAAACTGCCCCAACTACTCCAGGGTTTGACCATATTGTGGCAAGTCCATTTTCTGAATTGCCACAACATGAAAAAAACAACCCAGATGTTCTTGAAAGCATCAAAATGTTAGAATATGTGGATATCTGTTGGATTCACTTTATCATTCCCCACCGCTGTAATAATGAAATACTAGACTAAGCTTCTTAGGGATGCACTGGAGTCTCTTTCAGTGGCTATTTATAAGAGGTAGGACAAACATCTGCTGTAAATATATTTGATCTTGCCTCAGAACAGCCTGTTGGACTCGATCTCTTGAGGTCCCGCCCAATTCTGGGTTGCTGTGATTCTATATTATTGCCACAATATTAAGCAATACTAGGAGAGGTTCGTGGTGATGTACAGTAACAACAACAAAAGAATGGCAGCATAAGTGTGGCCATTTGTGGGGAAAATGTGAAACTATAATACTCATAACTCAGATATCTGGGAAAGAAGATAAGCAGTTATATACTCCAGTGCTCTAGCCAGCAGCAAGTCCTGACACTCTTATTTCTTCATCTCCTCTGCACTCCTACTTACTTCTTTTGGGACTTTAAAGGACTTGTATGCTTACTTTTATGAACGTTGATCTTGCAAAGTCCGCATTCACACCTGCCCAAAAGGAGCATCAGAGGCTGTGGTTAACGATCAAGTCTACTCCACCTGCTAAGGTGTTGTTATTAATTCTACTTCTTAACAGAAGGAAACAAACCCATGCATGACATCTCCTGTGTTAGAATTCCCATCCTAACAGCCCAGGCCAGCTGCTTTGAATTATAGTATTTAATGCTATAATGTGTGCATCTCTGTAGGAAGAAACATAAGCGATCCAGACAAAGACAGATCACCCTTCCCGCTCTCTCTGAGCTAGAACCTGCCTGCATCTCAGCAAGTCCTTCTCCTAGAAGCCCAGCAGGTTATTTGTTTCTTGTTGGTTAATTGGCAAAGTAACAACCACACCTGCCCAGCAAGCACACTGATTTATCTCTTGCAGATCTTGCAAAAATTTGTGGAGAAAACAAAGCTTGAGGTTGGGTACTGTCAGTTTTAGGGGTTTCTCCCTTAAGTCTCAAAATGTCAGTACTATATGTGATGACTAAGCCTAGTTAAAACCTCTCTATTTACCCAACAGTTCATTTGGGGCAAAAGGCAAAATGTTGATCTCTCACCCCTGAGGATAGGTTGCATGGATGCAACAAAGACTAAGCATCTCTTTTCAGCCATTAAGATGAAGGTCATATACTGGTAATAAAGGTTAACCATCATTGTTCTCTCACTCCCTCTTACATAAAGCTACATTCTTTAAAAGAGCAGATTCTTCATCCACAGTTTGGGCATGCTTAGACCTAATGATTTTGGTTCAGAGTCCCATCTAGTAGATGTGTAATGTGAATACAGGAAAAAGAACTGTAATGACATTGTGTCAGCAGCCTTAATTATTTTATTATACAGTTAGAGTACTGAGCTACATAGACAGGGGCTTGTTGATATTTCCAATGGGTTACAATTTTTGCCCTTGTAAGATATTATTTCTTATTATTTTAATGGTCCTATTGATTTTAAGGCAATTGAGAACAACTTAGAGTTGGCTATTGGGATTGTGACATCAAAAGTTATCTAGATAGTTCTCATGGAGGGGACTTTGATTTATTTGCATTTTTCAACCTTATTGGTTAAAATGCTATAAAAGTCATCAAGTGTTCACTTATACTTTCAGAAGTCATATTTCACAGCAGAGATACAATCTTAATCAAATGAATGAAATATAGCCCTATGGTTTTACAAGGGATGTGATATATATATGACTGTTTTCTAATCCAAATGATATTTTTGCTAAATTTGTTAAACAGATACCCACTAGCTCTTATGGGGATAATTTTAGCTAAAGGGATGTTATTTTGGTACATATTTCACAGTTTATATAGAAGCAGATGATCACCTTCCCACAAGAACCTTCAAATGCCACATTCAGCACATCTCAGTGTAATTGCATGAAGTATTTAAGCAACTGACAATATGGAATATATTTCTCCCACTGACCATCTCACTAATGCCATCATCTGTGCTTTTTCTTATTTCTTTCTCCTCTGTGATATACAGTATAGGTTGTGATTGGTGGCAGTTATGACTGCAACAGCAACTGTCCTATAAGAAAGAGAGCTGTATAAATGTAGTTTCATAGTTGCTAGGGTCAGTAGGGACCTGAACAGATCATCTAACCTGACTCCCTGCCACAGGCAGGAATGAATGCTGGGTTCACAAGACCCCAGACAGGTGATCATCCAACCTCCTCTTGAATTTGCCCAAGGTAGGAGCGAGGACCACTTCCCTGGGAAGTTGGTTCCAGTTTTTGGCCACCCAAACTGTAAAATATTGCCTTCTGAATGGACTTAGGAGGAATGAGGAAGCTTTCCTAATGGGCAGTAGTCTTCCAGGTCTTCATTGCTCTGTAAGTACCTGGTCCAGCCTGTTGGACTCAATACAAAGACTCCTTCCATAGGGTTTGAAATAAGCCCTAAATGCAGAGTAAAGACACAGCTGCTTATTTTTAATTGAAAAGACTGAACAGACAAAAGCTCTAGTGCCTGGTTTCCATTATACCCAGTGAACCTTTTGAGTTTGTCTGTTCATTGGTGGGCAGTATTCACCAGGCCTGACTTGCTAATTATAAAGTGCCTCAGCTTCTCCCTTGCAGGGGTGTAGGTTGTAGCCGTGTTGGTCTAAGGACATAGGCAGGTGTAGTCAGCTTCACTCTAGCAGGGGTCAGCATATCATTACTGATTTACTGATTCTTCCCAATAATCCTTCATTTGACTTGTGATGGTCTTTAAGGGTTAGAGGACAAACTTTATTTGTTTCAACCAATCAGAAACTACTTTGGACATAGCAATACTTTAAAAAAGTGCTAGAACTTTCAGTATGTTGTCATCCTTGTTTTCTTCTGAGACTTTGTGCCTGTTTTCCATTTCTGTTCAATGTGCCCGTTTATCTCCTCCCTATAATAAAGGGCTATGTGTAAGGTATCCTTAGGATTTGCAGGATTTAATTAGAATGGATTTATGCTGATTAGAGTTGATGGGATTGAAATGCCGTGTAGTTATTAATTTCCTTGTTTTAATTTTGCTACTTAGTCATATGCTACCAAAAATATCCTAGGAAAGACTTTTCCCTTGTAGAATGGCAAAATTGATAAATAAATGCTTCACAGTATAGTTCATTTTAAAAACTATGTACAATAAACTATTGACTTTTCAAACTTTACATATGAATACCGATTAGTAAAACACAATTTTTTTTAAGCTGACTTTTAAAATAAAGCATTTTTGTGGGAGTTCCTATTAACATTTTCTTGTTTTTTCCATTACATTTTCAAAAATGTAATTTCACTAACATCTGAAAATTGTAAATTTTTTTTTAAATGTCCTGATTAGTGATTTGCCGTTCTGTAGCACCTGCAGGGCAGGCACATTTTCTGAAGTCCTATACAACAATTGATCAAACCACACAGTCCCTCTTTAGAGGAGATACAGATGTGTACAGCACATATGTAAAGGGGGCTTGTAGGCTTGTTTCTGCACAGCAGCCCCATGAATCTGTATCTGGTTTAATCCCAGTTTTAACTGGGGCATTTCTTTTCCTCTTGCTGGCACTAGGAAGTGTACATCATCATCACTTGGTCCCACTGTATGTGGTGAGAAGGAAGAGCTGACCATGGTACTAGTGTCTGCCTTCTTTTGTGGTTACTGTCTGAGGTGGCAGCTTCAAGTGTTGGGAACTTATGTACGTTTCTTATGGGGGACTGCTGAATCAGCATATCTCAGCCACATTAGCTCTGCCCCACTCAAAGACCAGTGCTTGCTGTGTCCTCTTGTGGCCTGTTACAGAATCATAGAAAATTAGGGTTGGAAGGGACTTCAGGAAATTATCTAGTCCAACCATCTAGCTCAAAGCAGGACTGCCCCAACTAGATCATTCCAGCCAAGGCTTTGTCCAGCTGGGTCTTAAAAACCTCCAAGGGCAGAGATTCCATCACCTCTCTGGGTAACCTGTTCCAGTGCTTTACTACCCTCCTAGTGAGAGAGTTTTCCCTAATTGTAACTTCAACTTCCCTTGCTGCAACTTGAGACCACTGCTCCTTGGTCTGTCATCTGCCACTCTTAAGATCAGTGTAGATCCATCCTCCATTACACTTCAGGTAGATAAAGGGTGCTATTATATACCCCTCAGTCTTCTCTTCTCCAAACTAAATAAGCCCAGTTCCATCAGAAGTCATGTGCCCCATCCCCCTAACCATTTTCATTGTCCTCTGCTGGACTCTCTCCAATTTGTTTACATCCTTTCTGTAGTGGGGACCCAAAACTGGACACAGGACTCCAGATGTGGCCTCCCCAGTGTCAGATAGAGGGGAAGAATCACTTCCCTCAATCTGCTGGTAACACTCCTACGAATGCAGCCCAGTATGCCATTAGCCTTCTTGGCAACAAGGACACGCTGCTGGCTCCTATTCAGCTTATTGTCCACTGTCGCCCCCAGTTCCTTTCTGCAGAGCTGCTGCTTAACCAGCCAGTCTCCACCCTCTACCAGTGCATTGGATTGTTCCTAAGCGCAGGACTTGCATCCTAAGTGTGGAGGGTAAGATGACTGGTATGTTCTGCAGACTGGCCAAAGACAGGCCTTGCCAAACAAACTGTCCTTTAAAGGTACTTCCAGGGTACAGGAAAGGTACAATGGGCATCACCCCACTTGTTCTGTTGTGAGAGAGAAACCTAGTTTTTAAAGCCATCAATACAGGAATTTTCAGTGGAAAAAATAGCTGCCATTGACCTATGTGACATTGCTATCAATTATGTGTCTCATGTGCTGCTTTTTATATATTTTTTTTTTATTAAAAGGGGGTTCTTCTCCTCTTAGTACACATGCATCTCCCTTGTTAATGTTAATAAGAACTTAGGCATGCCAGGTTGATTTTCCATCTATTTTGGTATCCTTCTCTGACACTGGCCAATGTCATACACTGCAAACAATGGCACAATTCCACTCTTCCTCTGCCAAAATGCACCTGGAAACACTAGCATCTTTTATGCAGATCTAGACTTTTTAAGAATCCCCTAATCACCAGTCCTACCTCAGTTGATTTTTAATGTCCCTCTAGAGCCCATAAAAGTTGCAGGCATGTGGGGGCAGACTATAAGCCTGATCCAAAGTCCATTAACATTAATGGAAATATTCCCATTTACATCAGTAGGCTTTGAAACAGACCATACCCTCTTGAACATCTATTCAAATTAGATTACTAGTTCCTGTACTGAATATGTATTAATATTTACATTTTTTCTAGCATTATGCTGAGTCGATATTTTTTTCTTTTTCCCTAGCTGTCTAGCATCTGTAAAGGGAAGAGACTGATAATTTAGCATACATCTCCCTGGGTACTGTAAGACCATGTTTAAAATAAAGGTAAGTGAACATTGTGTTTAGAGATGGACCTAAACCAGGAACAAATCTAGGCACCTTTATGCTTTGGGGAAATTCAGTGCTGCCTCCCTGTTTTGTAGGTTGAACACCACCTTGTCACTGAATCCTAGAAATGCTGGGTTTACAATTCCAAAGCAAGACACAATCCTGCTCACCCTTGTCAGGTAAATCTACCAGGGAAGTCAAGAATGGAGTGCGCAGGATCAGGATCTGATTAAGGATGGATTGTCTACAGTGCCTAAATCTAATATATTTTTATTTGATTTGGATGTTTTGTATCAGTAGAAGGTAGCTGGGCGTAAAAAGAGGCCAGCACTATTATTCAACATTATTAATGATGTTGTCTCCTGGTAGATTCTCAAAAACTAGAAAACTAATAAATTTTACATATTGAAAACAATCACAGATATATCAAACAAATATATAAATTCTTTAAAGTATTTAATATGTGTTAAGAGGACAGAATGATAAATTCAATATTGAAAACCAATATCAAGTTTACAATTACATGCCATTTATCATCACTGATTGCATAGACAGCATCTTATTGCGGGGAACAAAGTGATTCATAAACTGAAACCCTGAATAGTTCTATAAAAACAAGGAAAAATTCCTGCTTACATCTTGGAAGTCGTGTTTTTCTTTTCTACCATTATTGTTCAGAAAAATTGTACATGCTTAATTTCTTGAGTTTTAATGTTAAATATGCAATACTTTTGTGAGAGGTAAAGCTGTCTCTTACAAAAAAGAATATGATTCAATAGTATGTATTTTTTCTCAGACCTGATTCTCGTTTTCTGAAAAAAGAAATGGCATATGGAAAAAGTGGAAGTAGAAAAGAGGCTAGTTCTGAGTTGCACAGGTGGAAGCGAGCGAACAGAAGCATCAGTGTATTTAACTAAGGTGATTTGACTGAAGGAAAGTTTGTACTAAGGATGCCTTTTTATTTAGCAGGTCTGCTTCCTGGGAAAAATCTTGGACCCAATGAAGACAGCAGCACTGGGATTTCACTGCCTGTGTAGACTGTAAGTCAGCTATATTACTTCTAGCTCCTATAATCCTAGGAGAGCTCTGGAAGAGGGAACCGAATTCTTTTCTAGCTTGTATTTGATCAGCAGAATTATTAAGTAGTTTCCTGTTGCAAAACCACTGTTGCAACCTCATTTTCTTCAGATTCTGCTCTCAGTGACACCAACTTGAGGACTAGCCAGGCGTAACCAAGGCGTATTTCAGAACACCTATGACTGAGAACAGACCTTTGTAACTGGTTCTGATTCAGAGGTCAGAAAGAGCCTGACTTGACTTTCAGATCCTAGGTTGACTTCATAGGTGGGCTGTGTTGAGCCAGCACTAGAAGATGGAATTGCAGCATCATTTTTATTGTAAATTGTGCCTGTTTAATGTGGAGTATTGAAATGTAGTTAATGTGAGGCTGTACAGTGCTACTGTATTTCCACGTCCCTTTCTAGAGTAGTATTGCTCCCTGAGTAGGCTCTAACATAACGAGAGTTTAAACCGCGCCTAGTCAGAAGCACTGAAACTTACTAAAGCATGAGTGCCCAAAGTGTGGCCCATCGGCCAGATGCGGCCCACCACCCATGACTGCCCCTTTGAAATGGCCTCCCAGGCACGACACTTTGGAAACGCCCATACTAAACTCTCTAATTGTAGGCTTATCTCAGAAAGGGCAGAAGCTGACATTGAAAGAATAAAAGAATAACTCACAATAATAGATGAGTGGGATTTTGTCCCAGTAAGACCAGGACAGGCCTTTCCAGCATGGAAAAAAGAGAAAGCTATACATTTAGGGCGCAGTGTAATATCTGTTACTGATGCCAAGAATGCCACAGACTACTACAACTTCACAGAGTATCCCCAGCTACTTGCTGGAGTCAAAACACTGTGGAAACGACAATGGAGCACCACAGCTCTTTGTTGGCTACACAGATGAGAAGGCTTAAGACATCCACTTGCAAGTGTCTGGCCTAAATTATGTTCAGTAAACTTCAGGTGTTTCAGAGAAGTCAGCGGAATACAGAGCTGTTAATGTGGAAGATCTGGAAAGCCAGCTCTGTTCTGCTGCTGGGCAGCCATGGCAGTGAGCTGCTGGTCAAAGCCAGCGCAATCAGTCCAGAGCAGCTGGAGTTTTTAATACCCTTATGCAAATAATAATAATAAAAAAGGAATTAACTTGGATCTATTTGTTCAAGAAATTAAGTTCAAAACTTAATCGATATTCAATTGTATTAAATATTGAAAATAAGCTAACAGAGAAAGGTGGCAGCTGATGTATTATTGATGCTGCTGCTGTTGCTGAAGAAGTTTCTAAAAACTGGTGGAAGGAACAAGCAGGTGGGGGAAGTTCTCAGCCGCTCCCCCGGCTCCTGCCCCTGCCCCTGCCCATGTAAGCAGCGATAGGGAGGAAAGGAAAGTAGCCTAGAGCTGGGGGGGCAGCAGCAGTGCCTGCCAGCACCACCCTGGCCTGGGCTCGGCTGGGACGAGACACACGAGCCTCGGAGCCGGGAGGAGGTGGGAGCGCGGGGACCAGAAGTTGTGCGGTGGTGGGAGCTCGCAGCCAGCCCGGCCCGCTCCGCTCCGCTCCGCCGCCTCGTCCTTGCCGGGCGCTGGGCTCGCTCCCGGCGCAGGGCCAAGGGCGCCGGCAGCGAGTCCGCCGCGCCACAGCCCGCCCGGAGCCGCAAAGTCGCGGCCGAGCCCCGGGCTGCAGCGGGCAGGGCGGGCCCGATCCCGGTCCCGGGCGCCTGCTGCACGGCTGAGGCGGGCATCGGGCCCAGTGCTGCCCCCCGCCGCCCAGAACCGGACGGCGGGCGGGCAGCCAGGGTTGCGATTAGGAGACCGCGGGGTCACGGGGCGGATGACCCTTCCCGGCCCCTCGGAGAAGTTTGCAGGGGGAGGGGGCGGCCGAGCCGGGCCCGGCGCTGCTCCGAGGACCGCGAGGCTCCGCAGCCCCCGCCCCGTCCCTCCCCCGGGGCTGCGGGGAGGCGGGTTTAAGGCGGGTCGCGTGGCCGCGGCAACTTTCCCAACACAGCCGAAGAGGCGCCTGGAGTGCCCGGCAGCGGCTCCGGCTCCATCCCCGGCCCCGCCGCAGCTAGCGCTCGGCCGCCTCCTTCTCCGGCCGCTCCACGCTGGCTCCGCCGCAGCCCGGCCGCCGGCGGGAAGGCTCCGGCGCCCGAGGTAGGTAGGTAGGTAGATAGATGTCTTTTCCCCCCCGGGGACCCCTCTGCCTGCGCTCGCTGAGCTGCCTCCCGGCTCCTTCCCCGGCCGCGGGAGGCTCCCCCGGCTCCCGCCGCGCCCCTCGGGGGCTCGGCCCGGGCAGGGCACAGCCCTGGCACCTCCTCCCTGGTCCTGCAGCCCCCCGGCGCCGTCCCTCCGAGCAGCTCCCCTGCAGGGGGGAGCCCGCTACCCCTTCCCGGCGGCTGCGCCGCGGCGCCTTCTCCCTGTTCTGCTCGGCCGCGGGCTGCGGGAAGGCAGGGGCCAGTCCGCACGGCCGGCCGCGGACACGTTCACGCGCGGCTGCGGGATGCACTCCTTGTCCGCCGCCAACTTGCAGGGGATCCTGGAGGCTTCGGGCTGTTGCACTTGGTTCTCATTGGGTCTCTGTTCCGCAGGGGCAGCCGGGGAGCAGGTCACAAAGTCTGATGCTTAAACGTTTTCCGGGGACGTTGTGTTGAGAAAGTTTCTGGCCGTTCTTCCCAATAAAGCACCTGCCTTGCTCCTCCTCAGATCATTGGGAGGCAGCTCTTTTTGCTTATTCAAACTTTCATCCTTTTCATCCAGAAAACAGATGGCTGCAGCAGTTAATTGAGCTGTAGTGGAGATGTTTTATGCTGCGGTCCTCGAAAGCACTCAAACGAACTTGGCTTGTTTTACTCTAATAAAAACAAGTAGAACTTTAAAAAAAAAAAAAGAGAGACGTACAAACCAAGAAGCTGCTACTTCTTCCCATGGATGGTGCTTGGGGTGAGAGCAAGCTTTCCCACTTAGAAATGGCCAGCTGACCAGTGGTTGCTTTGCTTGAGTAATGTGTCATGCTTTAGATGTTTTCCACCAGACTTCATCATTAAGCAAATGGGTTAGGCAAAATTATAATCTGGCCATTATAATAGAAATGTGAATGCACCTCCAACCATTGCTTGTACAGACCATTTGTCTATACTGTGATCACAGTTCATTCAAGCCTTTTGAGTCTGTAAAATCATTCCTAATTCCATGCTACTACAGAGCATGTGCCTGGTTATTGTTTTCCAAACCATGTGATTTGAGCTACTATTTTAAATATAATATTTATGATCCTGCTCTGGTTGTTCAGCTTGGAGAAGTGCTGCAGACTATTGCATACTAAAATGCTGCTATATAATTACTACTTTTGGCAGTGCTGTTGTGGAAATCTCTGGGGCAGGGATTGTAATGGAGTGTTTATACAGTTCACAGTTACTTTATATGAAAGCTGTAAGCTCTTTTCTTGCAGAAGCAAGCAGGAAACCTGCAAAGGTGGTGGGGTGGGGGCACATTCGCACGCATTATACACACCTCATGAAGAGTTGCAGAGTGCTCTCAGCACCACAGTAAAGGTGGGGTTCTCTCCCCCAAGCTATCAGCCGTAACAGGTTGAGTTTAGACTGCTTCTGTCTGGTCTGCTGGGGATGGGGATAAACTTTTCTGCACAGGTGTGCTGATGGGAAAGCATGGGGCTCATGGCACTGTTTCCTTAATTTGTGCAGGCACACAGTAGCAGTCTTAGTCTGGTTCGGATCCAAAGCCCATTTCTGTTGCTGAGAGTTCAGTGCAGTCTGTGCATCAAACTTTGCCTCTGGCCCTGGGTGAATTTTGTGCCACGTGTAACTGACAAATGATCAGAACTAAATAGCATGAAACACCTGAAACCATGGAAATAGTCATTGCCATGAGCAAATGAGTTATCCCTTGGGGGAAGGACTGCTTGAATGTTAATGAAAAGCTTGAAAAAAGAACTAACGGGTTAACAGCACCAATGTCATACTTGGTGCTGCTCCTTGTACAGATCCGATAACCTCGCTAAATCCTATACGCTAAGAAGAGAAGCATGAAAGAGCTGGTAGAAAAGTGAAAGAGAACCTCTCAAAACAGACAAACTGCAAATAGAACCTGCTTTATAAAACGCAAGCCAAAACCTGCTCTGTGATGCTTCCATTGAACACAGCGCACCTTGTCAGCATGCATTGCCAGGAAGGGTTTAAAAAATGCGATGATGATTTTAGAAATTAAAGATTATGTGCCAGCCCTGTACAGCTACAGTGATTTACGGGAGCTGAGAATCTGGGCTAGCATCTCCAAAACAATGGCTGCAGTATAAAGAGAATCACAGTTACTCAGCCTAATGGACCAATACAAAATTCAGAATTCCGTGGGAGTTGTATGATGAAAATAAGTGCGTGCAAATGATAGACTCATGCACTACAGGCAGTTTCTCCTCTCTGGCTACTAGATGTATAGGGAGAGTATTGAAATGTACATGAATCCTTCTTCCTGGAACAAAGCAGTGCAAGAGTACTGTCAGCACTCTGCCTGTTCACAAAAAATGCAACAGGGAGGCAGCAAGAGCCTGTGCAACTCTCACAAGATTGCAAACAAGATCGAAGTCTAATTTGTGGCCCTAGCAATCTTTCTTTACTATTAGAATTAGCACCGAGAAAATGAACCTTAGATACAGCCAGAGCAGAGAGGCTGGCAGCTGAATGAGCAGCGAGGCTGAGCTGCACGTGTTACTAGACATGGGCCCTTTCAGAATAGAGGTGGGTCACAGGGGCTGGAAGTATGGAGGAGCTAGCTTTGGCCCTGCCGCCTCCTGAGCTTCATGCTTGAGGGCTGTCAACGGAATATGTTTTCCAAGTGCTAACCGTGACTCTGAAAACAGTTTCAAAGATTAAAAAAGGATTGCAGAATTTCTTCTGTCGGGAATATGACAGCCTGACGTTGGGTCAGATTTGAGAGTGGCGAAGCTTGACAAATCTCTCTCTCTAGCTCATTGATAAACCAAATTAGATTTGGGAGTGAGTTGCAAAGGTCAGATCTGGATTGGAATTCCCCTGAAGGGCAGCAATTCTTGGATTTCATGTTGGGATCTAGACTTTTGCCAACTCACAGCTTTATTGCAAGTCTTGTTCAATTTTGCGTTTTTCATAAATCTCCAACTTCTGCATTGCTGTGACTAAGTAAGAAGCACAGCTTGCATTTAAAAAAGGTCTTGTGGGGAAAAGCTGGAAAGCAGAAGCCCTTAAAAGGTTCAGAACCAGAAGGCAAATTGAAAGAACTCAAACTATATAGTCGGAAAGGTGAAGTATGCTTTTAAAGCCAATGCAGTCAGATAATTGTTGGAAACCAGGGAGTACTCCATAAAGTGACCAATAAAAACAAGGCATTCAAAATCATGAAAGATTTGGCATGCTCATTTTAATAAATCTCTTTTCGAATAGTAAATGCCAGAGTTTTTGATATTGCTTTTCCTTCCCCACCAGTGTAAATCAGGAGCACATGGTGCACTGATGTAAAACCCAAGCAAGTGAAAGTAGAGTCAGGCTCTATATCTCAGTTGTAAAATCTGCCAAGTGAAAGAAGCATGAATGATTTGGAAGTAGTCAACTGGCATATGGTACCATTATGATAACACCATGTACATGGTACCTTCCAGTTTGATATACAACTTTTCTAAAAGGATTTTAAAGAGAAAATATTGTAATGTCATTTAGGAGCCCACAAACAGTTGAATCAAGAGACTGATTTGCTCTAGAGCCCGGTAGTAGGCTATGGAACTGATGGGTGACTTTATTGGGCTGAAATGTAGAATGAGCTGTCCATCAATGCCTGAGGCCTAGGAGATGAGTGCTCATGCCCTTGCAGTTACGTTCTTTATCCAGAGCAGAGTGTTACCTCCTTTTGTACACCATGGAAGTCCAGTGAAGTCATGGGATTGCATGGGCTGTAGAATGTGGCCTCTGTAAAGAGTCCAGCATCAAGCCCTTTGTTAGCAGTCTCAGCAGAGAGGTTGAGGATGGTAGAGAGACAGAGACTGAATTATGATTTTGCTGTGTCGGGGAAACCTCTCAATTCAGACTGAAACAGACTCATTGACATGCAATCTCATTTGTGGTTCTCAAGTAGCAGTAAAATCATAAATACTCGTAGAAGCAGAAGACCTGTCAAGGCAGAATATGGCAGTATTTCAGTATTCAAAGGGTTTTATCTACTTGCTACAGCTCGCTTAGCTTCTATTAAAGAATTAAAACAATGGACCGGTATGTGGATTATTATACCATAAATTATACTTTTGTTTGCCTTCATTTAAATGTAAAAGCTATAAATATCACTTTAAAGAAGTGCTTGTGATTAATTTGCAACTGTATTTAACCTCTTCTTGTAGAAATGAGTAAGGCAAATCAAAATCATTAAAGTTTCAACACCTACCATTTTTCAAACTCAGTAAAAGTGTCTAATGTTGCACTATCCTTTTTTCCACTTTAATTTCCTTTTTTCTGTACATTTCAGATAGGCATTTTATCAAGCAAAAAAGGCCAATCACTCATTTTATAGATACACTTTAAGTATCACAAAAGTTACCTCTTGTAGAAAGCAATGCATAATAAATTCTCTAAAGCACCATGTGAACAGTCATCCATTGAAATTTTAGGGAAGAATGTGCTTTAAGGCAGCATTTCCTTTATAAAGGGTTTTATAGATTTCCCCCCCCCCGGCATAGATGCTTTTGGAATAACTTCTGTAGTGTGTGTATTTACACAGCAGTTGCCCATCAGTGTTTTTGTTTTGGAATGAAGAAGGGTGAGTGAGGCTTCTAAACTGCCACATAAGAAATAATCATTCATACGTTCCTAACAATTATCTCAAACTGAACTGTAGTTTAAACTGGATTGGTGTTGGCAAACTTTTGACATTAAGCTAGGTAGAACTTTGCACTTGCATGTATACTAGCTAAATGCCCATCAAGAATGTTGGGGGGGGCGGGGCTGGGGGACTGGGATGGAGTGCTGTCACCTGACACCCCATGCTGCCACTGTTTTGCCTCTTGCAAGGAGTGGTGAGGAGGCTCCCCCACCCTCTGTCCAGTCCTTGGTGTTGGTTGCAGGGAAAGGGGTGGGGGAGGCGAGGTCAGCAGCACCTCTGCCCAGTCCTCAGCGTGGCTTTGGAATGGTGGTGCTCCCTCATGCTTGGAGCACTCTGATTAGCTGTTTCCATCAGCCAATCAGAGTGCAAATAAAGCATTACAGACAGACAGACAGACTTAGGCATTTTATAATATTAGAATGCATGCGTTATATATATATATATAAGCTGTGAGTTGGCAGAAGTCTAGATGCCAACATGAAATCCAATATATTATATTATTTAAATTTTCAAGCATTTCAGTGTGCTTTAGTTTACAACTATGTAAAAGTTTACAACTATGTAAAAGCCAAAGAGCAGCAAAGAAAAAGTTAGCATGAAGGCTATGTTTGTTCACCCAGTTACTGTTAAAATTAATGTAATATGAAATTCTGCTGTAACATATACACTTAAAAGGAGATAGGCCTGTGAAAAAACTGTTTTACAGGTACATTCTCTTTATTGTTAAAATATGGATCTTCACTTAACAGATTCAGTAACTATTGTTTGCAGAGTGAGGTGTTTACACTTTTTAACTAAAGGCTTGAAGTCATTGTGCAGTTTCCCTGAATAAGGATACCAAGCTCTAACCTTAAGGACACTGTGTAAAGATAGGACTGTGGAACTTGTGTATCATTCAGACTTGTTATGTAAAATATTGTTTCGAGGGGAGAAGTACAGTATCAGCAGTTACTGATTAGAAATACTAGACATTGCTTTTTTCAGAAGGCTGCAAAAATCCTGAATAATAAGTACCCCAATAAACCAACCTTCTGTAGCTGGATAACTATAATTTATAGTGAGAGGCTCTTTTGGTTGGATTCTTCTGTGCCATTAGAACTATCATTAATTATGTATTAAGTGTTTGAAAGGAAAGACATCAGTAGCCTATAGGATATATTTGCATAGTAATTGAGGATTGATTAGACACAATATCTATAGTGAGGGCTACTGGGAATAAGTCTTGAGGAATTTACAGCAGTGGTAAATTATATTTACAAAACGGTGCCTGATGGTAAATAATGATGGTCAGAAATACAGAAAGAATTTTTATGTAAGAAGAGAATTACTGTAATGAGACCATTCTGCTGTAGGAGTAGATGCTGTTCCTTGTGTCTTAGTATTAGACTCTAAACTCTTGGTTGGGGGGGGAGGGGCGCAGAAATAATGTCTTCCCATAGACAATGAGGATCTCTGGGTGCATCTAACCACAAATGATAACAAACAGGCTGGATCCTCAATTGGGACCTGCTGAAAGTCTAGTCCAGTAGCAATATTTGCCATCAGGTGTTTGTTGT
Organism: Alligator mississippiensis; assembly: GCF_030867095.1. Classification (NCBI taxonomy): domain Eukaryota; kingdom Metazoa; phylum Chordata; order Crocodylia; family Alligatoridae; genus Alligator; species Alligator mississippiensis. Next base: position 5,069,683 of record NC_081834.1, read on the forward strand.
CCAGATATTAGCAAAAGGTTTACTTATTTACTTGAATACAAGATAAGGTTTTCCTTCCCAATTTGCATAGGGGAAAAAGTCCTCTATATTATAGTTACATGCAACAAAATCTCACTAAATACATTGTCTGCCATTAAACTGGTGCCAGAACGAGCATGTGCTCAGAAATGGAAACCAGCTATGAAGCTGATTTAAATGCAGTCAGTGGTGAGCAGGACTACAAAACGCGTGACCCACATTGGGCAAACCTGCTGGTGGAAACCCTACCACAAAAAAAAAAACAAACGAATAGAAATTTTTTGTGTTCCAAGCCAAATCAGCCAAATCAAGTCGAAATGTGTGAGTCAGTCCAGAACCACAAGTGGTCCTACAACTGGCAAACATCTTCCACCCCCACCAGGGGCTTCAGATATTTCTAAAATCGTTTGGCAGGCATCCTACGTGCAGGCCCAAGCCTGGAGGCTTGGATTCCTTCAAGTTTTGCCTGCCCTCAGCCATATGGGTGCAGGAGCAAATTAAGGAAGAGGCTCCCATTTCCATAAAATGGGCTTTAAGCCCTAATACCTCAGCGGGTACTAAATACCTACCACAATACCTACCACAAAAATGGGTTAGTATAGCCCATCTGAATAAGACATCTAGTACTGCTCATTAAGTGCAGTCCCCCCTCACTACCGAGTTTGTCAAGTCATGGTGAGCCACAGTATTGCATACAGTGTGCCCAGAATCCCTCTGTTGCCCCCTTTCAGCCTTTCACACATGATTTGTGTGGCCCTGCCTTCCATAAGGTGAAGCTGGACCAAGTTGCCTTATGCCTCATCTCCATATACGTTTTGGAGCATCCTAGAACTTGTGATAAGAACACATGATTCTAGTCATGAATGAGGGCTAATTAGCACATGGAGCCTTTGTTTGGGGGCAGGGGGGTATCTGAAGTACACGGTGGGGTCAGTGTGGCTTGAAATGCTGTTGACTCTGGTGGGGCCCAGCCCAATGAATTATGTGGTAAATCATGAGCCTTTGACTTTGGACTAATATGATGTATAGCTGGTATTACAGATAAGTAGGTGCTAGTGTGCTGCTCAAAACTGTTTATGCAGTACCTGTACTAAAACTTGCAGCCGTTTCAAAAAAGGTGACGTCTTAATTCTGGATGAGTAAGTGTATGGGTACAGTATGCAAATTGCTACAGCCATGTTTACTTTTAAGGTTATTGTTTTAAAATTTGCTCTTCATTTTGTGTGCTCGGGGAGAGGTAGGGTCTGACAGTAAAGAGAGAGGGAGGGGGCTGACAGGAGAAAAAGTTAGCAGGAAGCAGAGAGCAAAGGGGCTCCATGAGCCATGAGACTTATTTTCTCTGCTGTAGCAGTGGGAGTGGGACAAATTCAAGGCAAACCTCCAATGATTAGATTCTATACCTGGAAAATAATAACAAATTTATACATTTTCCATAGATAGAATCTAATTATTGGGAGGTCATCTTAAAATCATGGCTGTCTTCTATTTGAGTAAATATGATAGTAACAAAATCCTAGTGAGCTCTGGGGGCAATTTTAACAATGGACATGGAAAGATTTGTCCATGCTAATGTACAAAATTTGAAGCAGTCTTTCTTCTCTCTCTCCCATGCATGTTTTATCATTGTGATTAATAAAAAACCAGGGGAGAAAAGAGGATGAATAAATGGGATTTGATGTGTGATAAAGGGCAACCCAGAAGTTGCTGAGTAAAATAAGAATGGGGAAGGTGAAAAATCAGTTCTTTTCTGGCTGTTCAAAACCCTTTTGTCTGACACAGAGAGATATTTAGTTCGATGCTACATTGATTAACTTCCTGCATCTAATATTCAATGGTTTTGAGATAATCCAGGGATTTATCCTTTTCTTGGCTCCTGTGTTGTTCTCTGTTCTTCCTCATTTGGCTCTTTTCCTCTCTCAAGCTGCCCAACATTTCTAAGGGTGAAGTTTTCAAGCTGAAAGGTTTCATAATGTGGTGATCTCCAAGACCGCTTGAAGGCCTGTGTTCATTCTGTACTGTCTGAGGCTAAGTTTAGGCTACTCCTTCCTACATGGGAGTGCCAAGAAGAAGGGGACAGAGCAAGGAGCATGCACCTCTTTGTGTGAAGCTGTGCAGTTCCCAAAAGTCTGTAGCATTCAGCAGCTGCAGGATTTCTGCAGCCAGAGTGGTGCAGGAGGTTTCTGGGACGGGTCACGTGGTCAAGGAAGGGGGAAGGCAGAAGGTCAGTGCATTACAGTATAGATGCTGCTGCTGCTTACCCCTGCTGCCCTATGACTTGTTCAGTTTACTTCAGTTCCTGGTGGGAATAGGAGGCTCACTCATCATTGCCTTAAGTTCTGTGGCATGAATGTGCACGCATAGATACTCTGACATGGAATAGATCCTGAATTTAATTTGCTACCATCTGGGTTACAGGATATACTAAAGAAAATACTACGGAATTGGGCACTCAGGTTGAGGAAGGGGTGTTGCCCACTGGCTGCAGCAGAGGACTGAGGATCAGCAGTCCTGGGTTTTGTTCTCTGACCCTGCTGTGGCCTTGCTGTGACTATAAGCCCTTGAACAATCATATTGTTTGTCTACATGCCGTACTCCCGTTGCCTTCAATGGGTGCTTGAGGTACCTGCTGTACATAGGAGCTTTATATTAAGGTTTCATAGTTTGCAAAAATGCTTTGTCAGGAAAGATACTATATTTGAAGGGGCCCATTCTTGGGTCCAGCTGAGGTAGGTTTGAAGTAGCATCCAAGAAGGGGAAGAAGATGCATCCTGATGCTGCTGCTCCACTCCCTTGATTCTGAGACTGATAGCTTTGCTATAACTTGAAGTATCCTAAAGGGTTGCTCTGAGTTCCACCACCATGAACCATTACCTTGGTCCGGGGTAGTCTGAAAATACTGCTCTCTCCCTTTAGCCCCACCATTAATACAATTAACACTAGCCCTGTTACGATTGTTACAACTTGAGGATCTGGCTTTTAATGTACAGATCATTTACGTTTGAAACACTGGATGTGGGACTGGTTCTGGTGCCAAAGAAAGGTGTAGAATAAAGCAGCAAGAGTAATAGTGATTGGTCTCGGGAGCGTGAGTTATGAAACCAGTTAAAGGAGTTGGGCTTAATCCTGGAAGAGAGGAGTTTACAGAAGGACCCATAAAACTTTTGAAAGGATGATAAAGCTTGTCAGTAGAGATGCATCTTTATGCACTTCAAAACTAGAAGACAGCATCTAAAAATATACTGGGATAAATTAAGTACTTGAGCAGCACCATAATAGGGAAAAGGGAATAAACACATCCAGCATCTTTGTGAGCACTATATTCACTTAATGAAGTAATTAAAAAATAAAATCCTTCTGTCACTGCTGTTGTTTTGATTCTGTTGTCGAGAGGCAGCATTGCAGGGTTGTAGACATTGTGTTCACTTCAGCTGTCATCATATGACCCTTTCTTACAGGCGAGTCATTTCTGTACTTTAAAATAAGCATTCTGTATATTCTGGCTGGCTTGCATACCTCTTCCTTACTACAGTGCACTGAAGAAAATAGCAATAGTTTATGTCAACTGTTTAATTCCTGCATAAAAGTTCTGTAGGAGAAATCACATAAGCTTGGGTGTGCAAAAAATCACATTTAGTAGGCAATATTGTAAACTACAAGCTAAGCTTTGTGTGCACGAGAGTTGGAGCATCTGTTCCAATGAATTGTTCAGGGCTGCAGTGCAAGAAGAGTGCAGTCAAAAAAAAAAAAAAATCTGTCATTTCAGTTCAATTCTGAAGCCAGGGTGGGAGATATTTCATTACAAGTGCATCTGACACCAAATTAGAACAATTGATTCTCCCAAAGAGCAAGCAGGGCATGTAGAAATGCCCATATTTTACATTAGTTACCACTGCTACTTAATCGAGTACTTTATTTCATCCTGTTGTGGTATATCTCATTTCCTGGACATCCACATTGCAAGAACAAAAATGCAAAAAGCCCTCTATAATAGGTTTCCTGTCATCCCTGTCCACATCGAAGCAAGAAGTGTTACACAAACAAGTGCTCTCTGATGTTGTTGTTAGTTATCTGAAAGTTCGTTGTGGACAGTGAGAGCCTCCCTCTGCACCTCTAGCGTGAACCACTCCAGGACATGTTTCTTGGAACTGAGGTCAGGTAGTTTACCTCATGCCTTCATAATGTACCGCTGTTTATCTAACTTAGTGCCATGTTCCTGCAACTCTTGTGTCAATCTTCTACATCCTGACAGCCTTTGCAGAGACTAGGATGCTGTTCTGTGTTGACCACTAATGAAGAGTAGATAAACGATCCATGCAACATGCATTCTCAGCCTCACTGCATCAGAGATGCCACCTTTAACATTCCCAGGCTCTGTCTGCTATAGGAATCAAGTTTGAAGTGTGAGTGGTAGACGTCTGGGGCAAAGATGGTGTCTTTGTGTCTTTGCGCAGTACTTAATTCAGTGGGGCCCTGAGTCCGCTTCAGGCACCTTGGCACTCTGGTCATTTTAACACTAAATGGGCCAGTGCTTCATTGTGATCAATCTAGTACCAAAGAGGAAAGACGTTTATATGAGTCAGACACTTGACAGGGAAATGAGATGTGAGGGTTATTCTTGGCTCTGCCACCAGTTTCCTATATGATCTTAGGCATGTCCCTTGCTTCTTCCTATACCACTAAGATGTGACTGCTAATGGTACCTTATTTCATATGGCTGTTTCAAGTTTTACCTTACCTGTATAGTGCTCCATGATCCTATGAAAAGTGCTTATTAGTTCCATATATGTCCTGTGATTATTCAGTCTTATACTAATTGTAGACGAGTTTACTACTGCTCATTTCTCTTCAGGGTTTATGGAGCTGATTTTCCTGCTGGTTGCTAGTAAGTCGAGATCCAACTAGTTCCATTTCATTTTATTGCTATATTTTGTGCAATTGGATGATTATAGTTCCTCTGTAGATTTGATTATATATCAGCATTCTAATCCAATTGGTGTCTGCTTCAAAATAAAACCGAATGTATGAGCAAACTTTTATTGTTTGATGAACTCATATTGGACTTCTATTCCCATAGATATCATTTCTAATCAAGCAGAGTTCTGAGTAAAGATTGTTGGGAGCAGCAGAAACATCATTCAAAGAAGCTATTAAATGTTAGGTCATCCACGTCAGCATTGATTCAACCTGGATTTAAACCACAGTAAGTTATGAACACAAACACACATTATTTAATTATTCTTTATTTAAACTGCTGCTCACTGAGAGAGTTGTATATCTCTTTTTCGTGAGGGGCTTATGGAGTTTAATTTTTCAAATCTCAGTGTCTGAACTTGGGCATCTGAATATTGGGTTTAGTCCATTTTGCAAATGCTGATATAAGCAACCTGGTGAGGATTTAGATGCCTAACGGAATGATCAAAAGCCCATTGATGTCAAGTTATGGGAATCTCTCTGAGATTTAATAGGTTTTGGATCAAGCCTTAAAGGAGGATTTGTGTCTTAAGAGGGGCCCAAGTTTGTAAACTGGACTTGAGACTCTTATTCACTTGAACTTCAGTTCTTTAGGATTCAGTTTGGTGTCCTAAGTTTCCAAACCTGTTGATTTTAAAATGAAATGCATCACTTAAAGTCTTGCATGCATTTCTAAGTATGTAAAATTTGGAAGAGTCAGTGGTCTGTATTTCCTTAGTTTCACCACTTCCCAAAGGCATATGCCCAGGTAATCATTTTCAACATAGCAAGACATTGAACTTGCTGAGGTGCTCTTTGGACTTACCCACCTGCTCTCCTAAAGCTTCTTCTCAAATATAGTAGACAAGTCCTAAATAATTCAACTGCAAAATGGTGGGGAGCAGTAAAATATACAGCTGTTCTATGCCAAGATACAATAATGCATTAAAATTAATCAATTTTCCCCTGCTGAGGGACAATCATTTAGGAAACATTTTAATTGCCAAAACTGAATAATAGGATCAGTATTCTTGAGAAGGTTGGATTCACCCTACTGAGCACTGGAGAATCCTCTTTGCAGGAGCCTGCAAAAACATTGTTGTTTTCAAAGCACTACCTTCAATCATAATGCTTCTAGGGAGAAATTTGATTTTTCAGTGCAGCTCTTAAGTAAAATGTCGAGTGGACAGCAGGCAGATGCATTAACTCTTCTGGGCAGTAGGCAAGACTTTGCATGCAACCTGAAATTAGAAATGTTTCTTTTAGAAGTGATTTTTGTTCTGTGCTGCTTTTATAATCAAAACACTTAAGGTCAGATCTTCAAACTGCACTATTTGGCTGCAGCTACAGTATTTTGCCTCTGAATGGCTGGAAGAACATAGTAATTGCTGGACTGGCATACCAGTTTAGGCTAAAAGATGCACTGTCTAATCTTCAGTAGCTTCAAAAGATCCTATAAAGACCAAATGTGCCAATAGCAGAAGTTCCTTTCTAATCTCAGGAGCTGATTGGGTAACCTGTGCTCCAAAGCCTTTAGGTTTGCTCTGAAGCATATAGGTTTATATTGCTTGCTTTTTCCTACTTACTAGAACTGTGACTGTTCTGATAACCTGTAATTGCATGTCCATAACGCACACAAACCGGTATGAATAATCTGCCTGCATTTGTCTGTGGGATGGGGGGGCACACGGGTGCAGAATCATGCCTATTGATCTCTGTCTTAACTGGACTCCCCCCCAAGTTAAGTCATTAAAACACTGAACAGGGAGGAACAGAAGACTCCCAAGAACAGGACAGCAACAGGTTTTCTGGCATATATTTATGTGCATGGGCAGGTAGGTTTTAGACTTGAAATACACATTTATGATTGCACTCTTGTGTTCTAGTTTAGCTTTTTTCCCCACTCGATTGCAACAAGTGCAAAGATTATAGTAGAACAAGAGTGGTCCAGCTGTGTCATAGATTCATAGATGTTAGGGTCGGAAGGGACCTCAATAGATCATCGAGTCTGACCCCCTGCATAAGCAGGAAAGAGTACTGGGTCTAGATGACCCCAGCTAGATGCTCATCTAACCTCCTCTTGAAGACCCCCAGGGTAGGGGAGAGCACCACCTCCCTTGGGAGCCCGTTCCAGACCTTGGCCACTCGAACTGTGAAGAAGTTCTTCCTAATGTCCAGTCTAAATCTGCTCTCTGCTAGCTTGTGGCCATTGTTTCTTGTAACCCATGGGGGCGCCTTGGTGAATAAATACTCACCAATCCCCTTCTGTGCCCCCGTGATGAACTTATAGGCAGCCACAAGGTCGCCTCTCAGCCGTCTCTTGTGGAGGCTGAAAAGGTCCAGTTTCTCTAGTCTCTCCTCGTAGGGCTTGGTCTGTAGGCCCTTAACCATACGAGTGGCCCTTCTCTGGACCCTCTCCAGGTTATCCACATCCCTCTTGAATTGTGGCGCCCAGAATTGCACGCAGTACTCCAACTGCGGTCTGACCAGCGCCCGATAGAGGGGAAGTATCACCTCCTTGGACCTATTCGTCATGCATCTGCTGATGCACGATAAAGTGCCATTGGCTTTTCTGATGGCTTCGTCACACTGCTGACTCATGTTCATCTTGGAGTCCACTAGGACTCCAAGATCCCTCTCCACCTCTGTGCCACCCAGCAGGTCATTCCCTAAGCTGTAGGTGTGTTGGACATTTTTCCTCCCTAGGTGCAGCACTTTGCATTTCTCCTTGTTGAACTGCATCCTGTTGTTTTCTGCCCACTTGTCCAACCTGTCCAGGTCTGCTTGCAGCTGTTCCCTGCCCTTCGGCATGTCCACTTCTCCCCATAGCTTTGTGTCATCTGCAAACTTGGACAGAGTACACTTCACTCCCTCGTCCAAGTCGCTGATGAAGATGTTAAAGAGTATTGGTCCAAGGAGTGAGCCCTGCGGGACCCCACTGCCCACACCCTTCCAGGTCGAAACCGACCCATCCACCACAACTCTGGGTGCGACCCTCTAGCCAATTCGCCACCCACCAGACTGTGTAGTCATCCAAGTCACAGCCTCTTAACTTGTTCGCCAGTATGGGGTGGGATACCGTATCGAAGGCCTTCCTGAAGTCTAAGTATACGACATCCACCCCTCCTCCTGTGTCCAGGCATTTCGTAACCTGGTTATAAAAAGAGACTAGATTGGTCAGGCACGATCTGCCTGCCACGAACCCGTGCTGGTTTCTCCTCAGCATAATTTGTCCTGCCGGGCTCTCGCAAATGTGAGCCTTGATAATCTTTTTCAAAGACTTTGCCAAGGTTGGAGGCGAGACTGACTGGCCTATAGTTGCCCGGGTCCTCCTTCCTCCCCTTCTTGAAAATGGGGACTACATTGGCCCTTTTCCAGTCGTCTGGGACTTGGCCTGTGCGCCACGAGTGTTCAAATATTCCCGCCAGTGGCTCTGCAATGATGTTGGCCAGTGCCTTCAGCACCCTTGGATGGAGCTCATCCGGGCCTGCCGACTTAAAGGCATCCAGTTCTTCCAAGTGACTCTGCACCATCTCGGGGTCTACGCATGGAAGTCTGGCGCCTTGCTGCTGCCTCTCTACAACCCCAGTGAGAGACTTGTCGTGCCCCTCGCTTAGGAACACTGAGGCAAAGAACTCTTTGAGGAGTTCAGCCTTGTCCCCCCTGTCCGTCACCAGTTGTTTCTGCCCATTTAGCATGTGTGCCCCAAGTGGCAGACATGTATGTGGCACACAGCAGATGGGGGAGTGGACTAGCTGCGCAGCAGCAGAAAGCAGAGCAGCAAATTGGTCAGGGGAAAGGGATCAGAATGGCACTCGGGGATAGTGAAGGTCTAACTTGTGACATGCCTGCCAAAAAAAGGATGACCCCAATTGTACTGGAGAATTCCAGACGTACAATCGTAGCAGCCACACTGCATGTTTGCTTTCATATAGAAAGCAGAATCTGTCCAGAGATGTGTTCTTTTGTTGCCAAGGAAGGGGAGAAAAATCTCATGGTTTCCATGGATCTATTTTAACTTTCATTTCAAAACTGTGTCCGTGATTTGGTAAAGCACTTAGATAAGCCTTGAAATGTAAGCACGTGCTGAAATCCCCTTGAGGTCCGAGTTAAAGATAAGCATGTGCTTAAGTGCTTTGTTGACTCCAAGCCCAAGTACTAGATTCTGAACAAGTTTGTGTAGAGCATCCATTGATGTGGGGCTTTAACATTTGCTAAAAAGTGAGTCCCTCAGTGCTGTGCTGAATCAGCACTGCAGTTTAAAAAAAATAAAATAGATCCATTGAGAATGAGGTAAGGTGTTATGCTGACTAGAGCAAGGAAGACAAGTTGAACATCCTAATTTAAAAGTCTCTACAAACTTGTGGAGTGAACAAAGTACCTAGAATGAGTCTTACAGCCCTGTAGTTCCTGTTTTGGAGCTATTGAAGAAGAATTTCTGAAAAATTAAGCTACGTTAATAGACACATTCTTTTATACATTAGTAATTATTTTATCAGACACCTACATTATTTTTCTTTCTTGAAGCAGTTTTTATTGGTACTGAAAATCGCTGTAGGATAAGTGAAACCAAGCTAATTGAGATTCATAAATCCACTTTTTAACAAGCACAATTAGGAATAGTTATTAGAGACCAGCTTGAAAACATCAGGGATAAAAATTTATCATAGGAGGCTTTTTATACAGTTTGAAACATTGTTTGATACCAAAATCTAAATTAGATCACCAGAGAAATGAACCTGCTATTTAAAATCTAATTTGTACACAGAAAGTTAATTCTGAGTATTCCTGTTGATAAAATTTTTATTATTTGATCTTGTTAAGCTGCCTATTTTTTAATGAAAGCCTGATTTATACAGTGTTTCTCCTATCAATTAAAATATGAGAAGTAGCTACTTGAGTATACTGACTGTGTATTTGTGTCCAGTGACTGTGTAATAGACCTTAGCATGAGTCAATTCTATTATCTAAATTATGGTTTCAAATGTAGAGCAGCATATTGGGCCAGATTTAAAGAGAGGCTCATTAGGTTTAGTGAATTTTGGATCAGACCTGTTAGGCAATATTTTCCAAAATGCCTAAGTGACTTAGGAGCCTACATGTTAGATTTTCAATTCTACTAAAGCACCTAATGATGCAGATGGGCACCTGTGATTGTCTGTTACTTTTATGTGATTTTTTTTTTTTTCCCTAGTGCAGTTCTCACAATATGCAAGAAGAGTAAATACCTAACTCCCTAATGCTTAAGTTTTTGTATTAAAAAGAATTGACCTTTTTTGGTTATTTCTTTAATGGGGAAAAACTGTGATAGTTACCAAGAGATTATTCATATTTTTATTGCCCCAAAGAAACCACTCTAAGTTAAATTCTTATGTTAATGAAGTCTAATATTCTGTAGTGCTTTGCAAGAGTGGAAACCTTGCTATTTAATAATCCTTCAGAAATGTTTGGTAGATTTTTCACATTTACTTTGTTGCAATGCAGACTTTATTTTGGAAGTGCTGTTGCAACAATGAAAAAATGCTTTTAGCTTAATTGAACTGAGTGTCTTAAAAGAGCAGCTCATCAGTCAACTTTGAGTTTGTTCGTTTCAGTTATGGTTAATTGTATTTTCCTTCAGGGTTTAGCCAAATCAATGCAAATCATAGAAGGTATTTTTTAAGGACACAGATAAACAATTGTCAGCCGTAATAAACCAGCTGTGAACAATAAAAAGGTCTTATTTTGTAAACACATGCATCACTGAAGTCAGATGAGTTGCATCTGGGATGAATTTGTCCCCAAATGTAATTATCAAATTAGGCTGTGCATTCAGAGAACTAGCAACATACTTGGATATGGAAGTAGTCACGACTGCATTCCTGATTGATGTCAGCTGAATTTTGTTTCCTAATTTGTCTATTAGACCTAACAAAACATAGGTGAAATCAAAGGATGTGGTCCAGGGGTCAAACTCTTTTTTCAGTCGTATCCATGCAGTTTGTTTGGTTTGATGGGGTTGCATGGGTGAAAAAGGAGAGAATAGGTCATGAGCTCTTTTCTGCTGTGCCTTGGTTAGTAGTGAAGGCAAGGCAGCATAGTAGAACTGATAGGTGACAAAGTGGGGCTCTGTGTACCCCTTTATTTCAGAGCCTTGCCTTCTCAAACTGCAATGCCTAGTTAGAGGGCCTGTGGGATTGTTGATATTTATTAGAAAGAAAGGATGTGTGTTTTATCCCTTTTCCCCAGCCTTTGGATATTGCTTGTCATTGTGGAGCCTAATTCAGTGCCTGTCAGACTCCTGGGGAATCTTTCCACTGATGCCAGTGGGACTGAATAATGGTTTAGCTTGTGAGCTCCATGGGGCAGGGATTCCATCTGGTGGGCAATAGGCTGTATGAAGCTTCGGGTGATGATTCGATTTGGTGGCCAAATCTCAAAATCCAGATCAAATCGGGGGAACCAATTAAAAGGTCCAAATTGATTTGAAGCTCTTCAGATCCATTCGGAAAAGATTTGGAGAGCTTTGGTGATTTGGGCAGTCCCTGCCTGCTGCAGCAGGGAGCTGGACCCAGGCTTCAAGCTGGTAAGTAGGGGGCAGAGGAGGGGGGGCTGGAGAAAGGGGGGGAACCCCTGCCAGGCCCCATCGCCCGCCTGCCCCAGCTCCCAGCCCTTTTAAGGAAAAAAAAAACAAAAAACCCCACTCACTGGCTGCTGCCTGGTGGGGGGGGGGGTGATCCCTACTGCCCCACGCTGTATGGGGGGGCTCTGTCATGAACCCCCTGCTCTCCCAGCCCCCCTCATGGCTGCCCCATGTGCCCAAGATCCCAGCCCTTTAAGGAAAAAAACCCAACTTCCTCCTCACCCCTGACTCACTGGCTTCTGCAGTGGCCTTGGGGCTTCTGGGGGCTCATGGCAGAGCCCCCCCATGTGGCATGGGGCAGCAGGGATCACCTCCCTGCTGGGCAGGAGCCAGTGAGTAGGGAATTTTTTTGGTGTTTTTTTTTTTTTTAAGGGCTGGGACCTAGGGTTGGGCAGGGCAGCCATGGTGGGGGGGTTTGGAGAGCTGGGGGGTGGGGTGGGATTGGGAGACTCGTGACAGAGCTCCCCATGCAGCATGGGGCAGTGGGGAGCAGCGGGAATCGCCCCCCCCCAGTAGCCAGTGAGTGGGGAGCTGGGGGGGGCAGCCATTGCCAGGACTGGGAGAGTGGGTGGGGTTTGAGCCTGGGTGATTCGCAGATTCGGCTGAATTGATTCGGGACAGTGAATCGAATCACTGTCCCCCAAATCAGCCAAATCTGAATCCAAAGCGAATATTAGTCACTTTGCACAGGCCTAGTGGGCACCATTTTACTTCCCTGAAAAATAACAGGACGTTTAGGCAGGCTTTGTGACACAGCTTTATGCTCTGCAGTCTAAAAGTAAGTTGCCAAACCTTAAAAGGTAGAAAGCAGGGTAGACCTGTCACCTATGAAGGCTTATGCCTTTCTGAACAAGTTAGTCTCTAAGGTGCCAGCCTGCTCTGTCTTTTGCCTAACTTCAGACTAACATGGATAACTCTCTCTCTCAAACCCTTAAAAGACGCTATCTGTATTCCAGTTGGAAAGGTATCAGACTTGGTGCAGGAATCTCTGGGTGAAATGCTGAGGTCTGTGGTGTTCATGAGGCCAGAGCATGCTATCAGAAGAGCCATGAGAGAGAAGAGATCTACCAAACCCCTGGTGTGCTTGTGCTGAAGGGATGGACTCTATGAATTCTGTGGTGTATGCAGCATGTCTGTTGTATCGCTGGTCACTGCTTTCTCCACTTCCATCTTAGTACACAGGGAAGCAGTCTCCACTCTGTTAGTGTTTGTTCCTAAATGCCCCCGCCCCTGCAGCATTCAGCCAGTAATTAGTGGGCAGGAATAAAACTATCTCCACCTGCTGCCTCTTTCACTCTAGAGGATGAGGAAAGGAACAGAAAGAAAGCTTCCTCTGTGTCTCTTAGCAGCGCAGGCCAGTCAGCTCTAAGCTGCTCTCGTTTGGGCTTCTGGGACAGGAGTTGGTCTCCTCTTTATGCTGCATTTCTCCATCTCGTGTATAAATCAAGCAAACCCAGAGTGGATTGATGTACTCCGTCTGAGGCAGAGGTCAGGGCAGGGCATGGCACAGTAAAACTTTTTGGGTGACTTGCCAACTTCCTTAGGCCAAATCCTCCTCTTAGTGCCTAATAAACTGGGTCACCCAGGAATGGGCACGATATTTTTATTTGCCAGATATAATTAAACTGATGTTTAGTCAGGCCAAAGTGCTTTATTTGCAATTAATTATCTTTAGCTCTTATGTTTATATTAGCTGTTAGAAGAGACAGAGCTCCATGCAACCTGGGGGCATCTCGTACTAGCTGAAGAGGACCGATGTTCTGATGAGAACGGGGAGTTTGATGTTTCCTTGTGGAGTCCTGTGAACATAGAGAAGGATTGGGGTGGTTTATGTTTCAGTTTTTGTAGGAAGTCTGTTGTGTCTTGGACAAAACTTGGTCTTTGGGTGACAAGAGGTTTTAGGACAGATTTGATGAAACCTGATATTTTCTCAGTTAGGGTTCCATGGTTGGATATTATAGGTCTGCCTGGGTTCCGTTGTTTGTGGACTTTAGGGAGCGTGTAAAAAGTCCTTGGATTTGGTAGTGGCAGGATCAAGTTCTGTAGTTTTTCTTGTAGTTCAGATGGAAATGTGATGATGGTTTTGAGTTTTAAGGTGAAAAGGGGAGTTCCTCTAGTTTTTCATAGTAGGTGGTGTCAGAGTTGCCCGTTGGCTGCTTTTCTGTAGTCTTCATAGCTGAGGATAACTATAGCTCCTCCTCCTTTTATCTCCTGGTTTTATTACTATTTGGTGGTTGGATCTTGGAGAGTCTATGGCTCTTCTCTCAGAGAAGGAGAGGTTGTTATGGTGGTGTTCTGTTGATGATTTCATTGTTCATTCTTTCTCCAAAGCAGTGGACAAAATTCAAACCTCGACTGCTATATTGACTGAGAGGTGTCCAATCTGACATTTTTTTTTAATTTTTTGGTGTTAGTCTTTTCCTTGATGTTGTCACAGGGTGAAGTGGTGTTGAAAGTGGATTTGTTTTGGTTGTGGAAATACTCCTTGAGACGGAGGTGTCAGAAAAATTCTTCTAGTTCTCCACTTTGTAGTACCTTCTTAGGGTATTTTTCCAGACAGAAATTAAGGCCTTTAGAGAGGCCTTCCTTGGGAAGGCTGAATGAAAAACAGATCTTGCCCTAAGCCTGGCCGGGCAGGGGCTTGGGTATATTTTCAGCAGGTTGAATTCGAGGGGCATGGATCGCCATGCGAGTTCGTTCAAGGGTAAGCTGCGTTTGTTTGGGTGGATTAAAGTGGAAGGAGGGTGGACAGACTTGAATCAACAAGGCTTGGACCCTTTCAGCATTCATGACCAATATCCTGAATGTTGCCCAGAAGTGAACTAGCAGCAAGTGGATTGTGCAGAGCAAAGCATATGCACAACATAGTCTCCTTGTTCTGACCTCTCTGTACACAGCAGGTAGTCAGCGGCTGGTGTTTGAGGGGGCGGGGGGGCAGGCGGCTTTCCAGACATCCCCTTGGATAGCAGCAGCTGAATTTTGAGGTGCAAAGGAGGTAGCTTATACTAAGACGCATGGTCATTCCAGAGCTACTTCTGCCCACTGCCATTTTCTGTGCACCCAGGTGCAGTGAGGAGCTTAATGGGACTTCAAGATGGTGCACTGCTTTCATGAGTGTTCACAGAGCAGGCAGTCAGCATAACCTCTGCCATAAGTTAAAAAGCGTGTTTCCCTCTCGTGACCATCATTGTATCAGACTGAACTTGAAACGTATGGTTTACTTTCTAGTGCTTCTGCCGTTGAGAGCAGGAGGAAGAATCTTGGGGTTTGTTGAAAACTGCAGGGCTAGGTGTTGTTAACATAGAAGACGTTTCAGTTCATCCCAGTATATGCTCAGGAAGCTAAAAACGTCTCTCATGTACTGGTGTAGATCAGCCATGATCCTATTCAGTTTAATATATTTGCTCTGGATTACACTGCTGCTATTGAGAGCAGAATCCATCCCGTGATCAGATATTACTGATGCATTCTCAGTCTAGCTGAAATAAGTTGGTAATATGATGTTATCAGCTGTATTTTTAAATGCAAAAACTTTGCTAAATTAGATGGCTTCTAGCTAAATATCTGCCACAAGCATTCTCCCCTCCATTGCTGTGTTTCTATGTTTGGAGGGAGTCCTGTTGTTTCTATGTTTGGAGGGAGTCCTATGACCACTTGTATAGAATACAACTTCCCTGTCATTAGCCTGCTGTGTTGGTAATGGAACTTACAGCTTTGATTTCAACTATGTAGGCATATTTCCACAGAGCCAGCTGAGACCTCTTCCAGTTCACCCAGTGGAAGGAACTTGAGAGGGGCATGTATCTTGAGTATTTACACTGTTGCTGAAATACGGGCAAACAAGTAGATTTCTAAGACTGCTTCTATTGCCTAGTTCATGTCATACTAATGGGAATGGGTTCAAGGGGGCCCGTTTACTACTGGATTGCTTGCACTCCTAAGTACTGAGGGATCTATCAAACTTGCACTTGACTTGTTAAAAACATTTGCTTTCTTCCTTCTGAGGTTGTAGCAGAGTTGATAAAAATTAATAACCATCAGTTTATGTAGCACCTTTATATTCCCAATGAATCCCAAAGTGTACTACAGTTTATATCCTGATGACATACCTAGATTGCTCCATCTTTTCAGATTCCTTGGTGGAACAACTCTTCAACAGCATACAGCAGCAATGTGCAAGTAGCACAAGTAGAAGTGGTAGAGGATGAAACCACAGAGGACATTTAAATAGGTTAAATGTGTTTATTGTAGCAGGTAATGAGACTGCAGTGACTTGCAACTTCTCTTGTCTGTTTCCCAAACTTCTGCTGTGTATTTTGGTTAAAGATGATACAGGATATCCTGTCTCAAATGGATTATAAGGTCTGTGTGAGAAGTAGTTGTCCTCATCGTTCTTCTTGCAGCCTCTTTTCATGTTAGTAACATCTCGGTCCAAGGACTGGACAGACATAACTTTGCTTAGCTTAGAAGGCAACAGAGGCCGACTTCCCCTGTCATAGGACTGCAAGCTTGAGTGAGATGTGCTCAGCCTATCTGCCAGAAGATCCTGTCACTAAGGAGTGTACTTCCAAGAATATTCATCTTATTAATTGTTTAAAGCCTAGATCTGGCCTTTCTTTCTTCCCCGTGGCCTGTTCTCTTGCTTTTCATGTGCTAATGCCCTCATGCTGCCTGTCATTCACTTTTCTTTCTTGGTTTGTGCACAACTGAATGGATGCTCCCCCTTGTGACTTGAACCTGGTTTGGCAGCCCTGGAAGAATTAGCCCAGGGAAGGTGGTGGTGGACACCGTTTCTCAGTTTGCTCAGTTCATTTGAATGTCAGATTGCTGTTGCTTTCTGGCAGCAGAAAATGGGCACAGGAGACAAGAGCCCCCTTCAGGATTAGGGGCCTGGTTCTTTCAATTGAAATGTCTTTAAGCCAGCACGGTAGGGGAGAAGAGCAAAGTGAGCATTAATGCATCTGCTCTATTTATGAACTAGCTGGAGCTGCAGTTTATTGACCATTCAAATTGCTTTTGGTGTAAGATTTCAGGTGGAAACATTTCATTACTGAAGATCTTGCTTCTCTTTGGAGCTATGTTTTGGGGGGGGGGGGGGGGGTTTCCTGGTACTGCTTCCATTTTATTGTGAACTTCATCTGAATAATCAAATTCAGTGCAGTATAAGAAGTACAATCTCCTCTTGATGTGACCAAGTTTATATGTATAATTCCTTTTAATGCATTGGTACATCAGGAAGAAAATATGCCTCTTGGGGCTCTCAAAGCTTCAGCTTAAATACAAAAACTACATTTCTGCAGCAGATGTACACCCATGCAACCACTGAGAGGATACTGCAAGCCATGTTTTAAAGCCCTGCAAAATGGGGGATGTACCATGGATCATGAAAACCCTTATGTTGTGGTGCACCAGTAGTATAAATGTGGGGCTTTGACTTCACAAAGAGTGCACAAGCATTTGACACTCTCTACCTGTTGCATTGGCCTCTGAAAATAGGACATAACTTGCAGAGGCAATTTGCAATGAATTATCTTGTACTATCATCTGAAGCCTTGGGGGAACTTCGGAGAATTAAGAACCACTTCATAGTGAAATCCTCCATTGAGAACTATGTCAGGTGAAACTTGAAGAAAATTACATCCTCTGTTCACTTGACTCTGAACATGGGAGTTAAGATTGGGATGTATAGTTACTTTAAAGGCATTTCAAAGCAGACTTTTCATTATTTGATCAATTTCCCTAATGGCTTTGGAGATTATACATTTATTTTTTAAATTTTAATTTCTGTTTTCAAACTTGGAGAGAATCCTTTTTCTAACCAAATAAGAAAAAAAAAAGTTCAATTGCTCACTGTATGTTTGTGGATAAAAGCATTCATTATAAATGTAGTTCCACGTTCTATTTGTCTGTATAGAAAATGTAATTTTTTCTATGAGGACAATGAAATTTTCTGATGCATTTTATGCTGCTCTAATGGAAGTGAATTAATGTTTGTATTGTTGTGACAGTCTGTTTTGTTAAAAAGAAAATGGGTAAATTGAAGTTGAGCTGCTTTAAGAACATCTGGAATGTCGATGCTCAAATCAACTCTTTTTAGAGCTCTGGGACCATATTTAACATGCCAAGAGATAGAGGTAGTTGTGGGGGTTGCCATAAATTCATGGCTTTTGCTAAGAGTATAGCAAAATCAAAGAAAAAGCAAAGCACACAAGGGCCTATCTAAATAAAATTATGATATCAAGGGACCTTGCAATAAAACTGGGAAGTAACCAAGCTGTTTTCAGATGGCAAAAAAAAAGAAAAATGAAATTGGGGATACAAACATGGGATGAAATGGAATTCAGTCCATAAATATAATTAATTGATATAGGGTACTTTATGGTAGACATAAAACCAGAAAACGGGAATGACATGAGGGTTGCCAGAGGTTGCATTAGCCAACATATTTTAGGACATTTATAACTGTGATTGTTTTCTTCTCATATTGCCTATTAAGTGTGAGAAAATTGGGGGTCAGATCCTTAGCTGGTTAAAATCTAATTTACTGAAGCTGAAGATTGGGCCATTTGTTTATGGGGAAACAGATCTTGAGTGTAAGGAGCACGAGTGTTTAAAGGACACGGAGAGAAAGTGAATACAGGAGTTAGAATGTGTGGGTGGGTGAGGCATTTCCTGGCTTGAGCTGGCTTTGATTGCATAGTAACAGAAATCACTGGGGGGGTTAATTGTGGCAGCTCATCACAGCTAAAACTCTATCAGTCGGTATTTTCATTAAACAAATACTCACCTTTAATACATTTGAGTGGCACAGTGTGTTTACTTGCAGCAGTTTCCATCCATATCTTTATCAGCCTCTGTTTTTAGCTTCCTTGACTGCACACTGCAAGAGCCTCATTGTGTTCTGAGAAATGGGGGAGGATAATAAATGTTACTTTTGTGTAATTTACATGGAAGCAGGTGGTTTTGCAATTTTTCTGGTTAACTTGCATAAAACTCAAGGTTACATGGGGTGTAATTTGTTCATGAATAGAGACATTAGTCGCCTCATTGAAATGCTCAGGCAGAGAGAGTGGACTGCTTGCAAACTTTAGCTAATGTTAACTTTTATTAGAACTTTCCTCATTTCTCCTCTTTTTTTCTTTGGCAGCTACACTTTTTTTTTTATTGTATCTCACACTGCTTATGATTGTGGGCATTATAACTGACAACTTCTTTTTGTCAACTGATTTGCATAATGTACCATGTTGAACTACCACTAGCTCTTTTTTTATGGGTCTCTCCCCCCCGTTTTTAATTTCATGAATGGGTATTAGGTCATTTTATCTTCCTACAATATGCAGGGAGAAACTAACTTGATTAATTATATTAACCAATAATAACTTGTAGAGTATAATAACATTTATCTTGAAACTTCCACACTCATTTTTTTGTAATAAAGTGTCCTTTCACTGGCACCGTATTTTAGTAAAACAGAAAGAAAATGCAGAAAGTAATACAAATTAAATAGCTTTCTTATTCTTTTACTGCTTAAACATTATACAGTAGGGCTCACTAGTTAGAACAGGTGAAATCAATGTCACAAAGATCAATATTTTTCTATCACTTTAAAGGTCCCTCTGTTTAATATTTTAGCATAGGAATGAAGTGAGTGTATCTTAATGGCCATCTTGGGTATGAGATTGGGAATGCTAGTAGCATCTTTCATATACTAGGTGTGCATGGTGTTTACACTTTAAAGCTGCCTGCTGTGTATGAAGTGGGGGGGGGGGGGGGGGCGGGCTCCTAGCTGCTGGAAGAAAAAGCTCATCATAGCTCAGGATATATAGAGCAACTTGCATGATTGTATATGAACTTTGTTTAAATATCTGGTAAATTATATGGGTTTTTTGGAGTGCTGCATTTGCTTTGAATTTCCTCTGAATGAATATGTAAGCTCAGGTCCAAACATATCTGTGGTGTAACTCTCTTGACTTTACAAATATACAGCAGGGATGAATTTGGCTTGATATGTCTAAGTTTATCTAACTTAATTCTCACTGTTCTTGTATTGTACAACATCAGCATAAATGAATGCTTATTGGACGAAGCAAAAAGCTAGCATATATTTATTCATAGGCATTGCCTTAACCTGCTGCAGCATCTGTGATTTAGTCTCAAAATATTTCTAATATAATTGCCCTTGCAGGGTGAACATGTGCAAACCACAGGTAGATTTGCACTCGCATAAGGAAATGGTATTATTTTCATCCTCCTAATCTGATATGTTTATTAGCAAGAAGCTTTGAAAGTCATTGTCTTCAGTCAAGTCCTTCTTGTGGCTCCTCTATATTTTAGTTAAATATTTCATTGCAAAAGCACAAGGGTGTTAATAGAATGCAGCCAAGAAATTGCTTTCTAGCTTACTTAACAGTGTTTCTTTACTCTGACAATGTAGGCACATTATTTACCTTACTTTTAATCACCTATCTATTTGAAATCAAGTTCTGCAAACAGAGGACGTTAAGGGCCAGATTTTGAGGGATAAACTTCTGTTGTTCCAGGTACAGTTTACACGACAAATAATTTTGTGTGCACTGAATTACAAGTGCAGATACTAGTAGTGCAGATCAACCGTAACTAGCTTGTTGATGGATACAAATAGATATTACTTGTCTAATTATTAATATTTCCTGTGGCAAATTGCAGGTGGGAAGATACAAGTTTAGTTATTTCTCGGAACAACATACTTTTCATTAAAAGGGAAACCAATTTAAAACTCTGCCCTTTAAATTAGGCAGGTTGAAGAAGACTAAGTTTGATTTCCTGAGTCTGTCATGTACCACTTAGTAGAGAAAAAGGATATAAAAATTTTAGCTCGGGTTTTTCTGCACAGGAAAACTATATTAGAAGATTTATGTAATGTTCAAGGCTTGCTTGCATTTTGAGCCTTATGCAGAGATTGATAAATAACTAAAGGAAATGTGCAGACCAAGGTAAATTGAATGACTTGGTGCTGGGCTGCACATACCAAAATCTTTTGTAATTTGCAACTCCTATGTATTAAAAGAGAGAGAAATAAAAGCCTTTCCTCTTTTGTGTAATCATTTCTCTGAGGATGAGAAGTAACAAAAAAAAATGCCAGGTGGCTGGGACACCTTTTTCAAGTCATTGACTCTAAGACCGTAAATGATGATCTTTTGAAGAACTCTTCTCTGTTGCATTGGGGTATTGTTTCAAATCTGAAGTTGCCCCTATAGACCTTGTTAAATCATTTCAGATCAAGGCAAGAATATTTCTGAAGTGTATGTCACAGAGCTCTCTTCAAGTGCTGGTATGAGCTTGAAATGATGGTCTTGCTGCAGGCTGCTGTCAATGACTACTTTGTTTGAAGTAACTACCCATAAAATATCAACCTTTGGTCCTTTCCTGTGTACCAGGTTAATGTAGAGCAAAGTCTTCCAAGAGATACCTTTAAGGTTATAACTTTTCCTTTTTACCAGAGCCTCAAGCTTCCCAGTTATGTATGAAAAATGTATTTATAAAAACTCTGCAAAGAATTAAGCACCGAACACTGTACAGGCATACTGAGAGCCTGCTCCTGTCTTGGAGAACTTACACTCCTCTGATGGGCTTTGTTATTCTGTATCCCTGAGAAATGGATCCCTGGAACATAGCATAAGACATGTAGAACTTATTATGAAGGCTGAGCAGGATTTGCCTGGTTAAACTGGTCCTTTGCTTTTCATGCTCTTGATGGAATGTCATTCAATATCAGACCTTCATTCAGTTCACTGCACAGCAAAGATTGCACTAAGCCGCTTCCAAGCATCTTTTCTTCCCCAGGGCAAATGTACCACATTCTGTAGTGCTGGCAAAGGGACTTGCTTTATCTGCCCACCTTCCTAGCTAGCAGTCACTGCTTGTCTTACCCTCTGCTGGCTTCTGTTCTGTCTGAGTCATGGCCACTTCTCTCTTTACTTTTTGCGTTGGAGACACTGAAACAATATCCAAGGGCCAGCACCTCAGCTGCCATATGTTGGTGTAGATGCACTGGTTTCAATTTTCCCCAGCTGGAGCTCTGACTCCCTGACATCAAGGAAGCTGTCAACATCCAAAGGCTAAAGATCTGGCCCATTGACTTCAGTAGAGAGATGCTGAGGTCTGGTCCCAAATATGCCATGTTCCTTGATAGCTTACGTAACATCACACCAGGCTTTAGGCTGTCCCAAGCCAGTGTAGGAAGCTGCATCAGACCCTGAAGATTTCTTCGTGTAAATGTACAGCTGTTGGAGGACACTTTATTTGCAAGAGCTGACAGCTGAGTCACCTGAATACAACTTTTAGCCTTGGTCTCATTGCAGTCCCATTTCTGAATCGTCGCCCTTGTACTGTGAACACAGAAAACTTCTGGCCAGCCAGGCTCTACTTAGTGGCACTGTTGATTCCAAACTGCACACAGTTCCTGTGATCTGTTCCATGAGTAGGCTGAGACCTGCTGGGATTGCCTCATAGGTGACTATGGAGTGGGTGCTTCCATGTCACTGTGGAAGGCAAAGATGGCTCTGAAGGTTTGTCTCTTTCTAGGAAGAAGCAGAGGCCACCCAAGTGCAGTGCAACGTGTGATGTATGTTGGTATCTGTTGTAATGAGCTCTTTTTTTTTTTTTTTTGTTCTGATGGTGCTGCTCTGTTGGGTTGACACCTAGACTCCTGTGTACAGGAGAACCAGGGTGAAAAGGCCTCTTTCCTTTCATAAGCTGGTACAGTTCACTTTCCCCAGCAGTTCAGTGATTACATATTTCAGTAGTCTGGCCTCCTCCTCAAATCATTCCTTTTAACAGTTTAAGTTATTTGCCAGCTTCTTGGAAAATGCTCTGTACTTGGTCCTGGTCAACATTCAGCCGGTTACTCCCTGAGATGCATAATAAACTCTAGTTGAAATAGGTGTCTTGTCGCTTTCCACTATCCTCTCTGCAAAAATTGTTAAAGCTGCTGTGCGTGGCGCCCCCCCCCCCCCAAGGTTCTTGTACAAAAAGAGAGAAACTGATGATTTTCAGCTGCCAGAAAATCCAGTGGAAAGCCTTGATTTTTGGCTTGCCCATTAGAAGGGACCATGGACAGCTCCTCCAGTGTCCAGTTACACTCCAGTGCCTGGAAGGTAGACTTGTTGCACAGCACTGATCTTTCCCTTTTTGGAGAGGGAGGAGCCAGGTTATGCTTGAGAGACAATGAAAAATTATAGTTCAGTATTTGATGCACAACTCTGGTATTAATGGTGGCTTTAGCATTCAAGAGCTAGTGATAGCAGATTAAAAGCTTTCTGTTGCATCCCTGATGTAATCTTAATGAGCAAAGTATAATTGAAAAAATATACAAAGCTTATCAATGCCTTTCTCATGCTTTTAATTCTTTTAAAAATGTCAAGCATGGTGTCCTAGATTTTCCAACTTTGGTGGGGACTCTTGTTCATGAGTAACCTTGTCTGTCTTCTGATTAACTTTGCCCGTACACTTCAGTTCTAGCTTCCTACTATAGAGCTATAAATCCCCAGCCTTGCTTGTGGACAAGAACAGATGATTCAGTACCATCTAGTGAATTAATGTAAAATCAGGCACAACTTGCAATACAAAGGCAGCCTTGTTGATTATGCTGTCCAAAGACATGAGGCAGGAAATAGGAAGACACAGTGCTAGGCATTTACTTCCCAAATGAACAACTTTGATCTTGATAATCTTTTGTATGTTTTCTTTTATAAGTTGTCATTGGGCTTCTCTGACTGCCACGTCACCACGGAGTTGCT
Organism: Alligator mississippiensis; assembly: GCF_030867095.1. Lineage (NCBI taxonomy): Eukaryota > Metazoa > Chordata > Crocodylia > Alligatoridae > Alligator > Alligator mississippiensis. Next base: position 5,093,050 of record NC_081834.1, read on the forward strand.
TTGTATGCACCATGCCCTCTGTGAACACTTCCTTGTTTAGATAGCTAAGCAAAGCCAGGGTGAGAAGCTTTGGAAAAGCTTCAGTGACTCACTCGCATCATGAGTTTGTTATTGCTTGAGTAAATCTTTTAGGATGGAACTCCAGAGAAAATTTTCCCTTATTTAAAATGCTCCCTGGTGTCACCTTCATGCCATCTGTAACTGGTTTCTCTTTAGGCCCTGGGAATGGATCCAAAAGTTTGCCAGATACAGAATTGTTCCTCAATGTATTTTGGCATTTGTTGTGATTTACCATGTTGTAGAATGTCCTCGGGTAGCATCCAGGAACCTAGCACTGGGCTGTGATATTGTACTTTTTGCCTGAGAACTCAAAGTGCTTTACAAAAAATCTCCATGTGAAAGGTGGAAGAAACAGAGGCAAACACAGGGGAGTGATTTGTATGAGTTTACATAGTGACTTAATCTCCTAACTAGGTCAAATGACCTGGCTGCTCTTACAAGAAGCTGAGGACACCTAGAGAAAGTGCTTGTTCCAGTCCAGTCCACTCCACACCCCTAACGCCAGTTCTGATCAACAGGCCACTAATGTAATGTACCTTGATTATGGATCGCTTGCATATTTGTGGGTCTCTTCCTCCATCAGTCCTCAATTTGCCCCATTGTAGCTTTTAAGTGGTACCTTAAAATGCACCCGAGTGCCATGAAAGTCTGTGCTCTTTTGCTGTATGAGCCTTTATAGCATTGCCTTACTGATGCCATGTGTTGATCCAACCATGCAGGCTAGTTTCACAGAACTGTCACTTGAATTCCTCTTCACCTTTGTTTGCTCTTCCTTGCTTGGATAGAATAGCTTCCAGGAATGAGTCTTCACTGCTCATTAATGTTGCAAGTCTGGCATTATCCCTTTCATAAGCATAGTAAGTTTTTAGGGCCAAGATACCTGTTGAGATGTTGCACAAAATCTCTCTTCAGTAAGGACTGACAGACCCACCACCCTAACTGCTTTCAAGTACTTCCTTAAAACATTCCTTTGCCATGATGCCTTCATATCACTGCCACATGGTACTGACTAGGCTGGTGGCCAGCTGTGACTGCTGAGACCATTGTGCAACTGCTCGCTTATACAGACATGCTTGTCTTTATTGTTCCCCTGTCCTCCCAAGTGTCGGCTTATCCAGCTGTTGCAGATTGTCAAAATCCGAGCTGGTGAGCAATCTGGGGCAGGGACTGTTTTTTGTGTTCCTCGTTTCTACAGAGCCTTTCACAGTCTTCCCTCAATACTGTTGGGAATGTAGTAATAATGGCAGCGAGTGTTGGGGTTTTATCATGTACATTTAAAGTGACAGAACCCATACAGAAATGGTGCATTTGTAAAAATACATTGCAGTCCACTGACTAGTAGCTACCCCTGTTGCTTTTTTCTGCCAGCAGCACAGTGCCTGTGTAACAAAAGGAATTGCAAACCAGGAAATTGCCAGCCTCTGAGACGTAACATCAGTTTCCTCTTTCCTTTTGTTAAGACGAGTTTGTCTTGCTAAGAAAGGGCTGATATTAGCACTTGGTTTTAGGCATAATATTATCATCCTGGCTTAAATGGGTTTTTTTTTTTTTGTTTTGTTTTTTTTTTTTGCTCCTTGTTACAAATCAGCTTCTATCCCATTTTTGCACTATATTTTTTTTAACAGTAAATGTGATGCTGTTTCTGGGATCCTTTGGGGTGTAAATCCAAGTGTTAAGAATCAATGAAGCTTAATTAGTAATGATTTATGAGTGAGTGATTGTTAGACTGTAGTCATTAGAATTACAAACAGTCAGAGTTGGCAGGAAGGTATAACCATTCAGTTTGCAAAGGCAATTTAGACCTGTTGCACTGTATATAGCTTTATTTAGTTTAACTGTAAAGTGAATCAAGTACCTCAAAACTAGTAATGCAAAATATTTCCCTTGCACAAATAATGTCTCTGTAGTCTCACATCTAGGCTAAATCTGCTTTCATTTGCCTGAAGGCAACCTGGAGTGGTGCAGCTGACTTCAAGAGAGTTAGTCTGGATTTACCCTCATGCAGTTGGAATCAGAAACTGGCCTCTTCTTACAGGCAGCAAACTCTTGAGTTTGCTATGCATCACATTCTGTCACATTCTGCTAATTTAATGACTAGTTCTCCTCTGGGGAGCACCAGATCACTCATTGTGAAGGAGGGTAGTAGTATCTGGCCCTTTATTTTTGACAGGCCAGAAAAGTGTATGTATGATATACATGCAATTACATGTTGTTATCTTATTTTAAGTGCATAACGCAGCCTCAGTGATGTAATAGTCACCCTACAAATAGTGTGTCTGCAGATAAAGCTTGATGATGGTACATAGCTATAAAACACAGCTCTTCCCTTTCATCATGTCATGAAGGAAGAAGAATGCACACTTCCAAAGAAAACCCCTTTCTTCCAGCATGACATAACCCCTTTCTTAGTTGAAAGTGTAGTGCCGCGAGTTGAATTGCATGCTATTTAATCTTTACTAGAAGCAGCACTATTTAGCCTTTGGCTCTCTTTAGGAGAGTAGGAACTAGCGAACAAAAACAAACAAAAATACATGAATGTCTTTCTAATACAGATAGCTATTAATGGGCTCCAACTCAGGCCAAGCTTTTACTCAATAGCACAGCAGTTTTTTATATACCAACAGAGGGCTTTTTGCTCTTTGTGGCATCATGCTTTCCTGCTTATAAACAAGAAAAGAAATAAAGCTTGTGTTCACTTGATGAAACCTAAAGTGACTCTCTTTAAACAGAGTACTCTTGCCCTCACAGTGGGTTGTGCAGCTAAGCCTTCCTAATTGAGTAGGGGTTGCCAAGTGGAGCCTTGTTTGAGAAAACTATAGGTTCCCCGAATGGGATATATATATATTCTTTTTCTTTCATCCTTTTGTCATGGAAATTGTCTGTATTCTTCATCAGAGATGTTCTGATGGAGGGTCATTTTCAATGCCCAGCTGTTCAGACCTTAGGATATAAATGGGTAGAAAGAAAAAAAGGCTGACCTTATTGTTAAAACACTGAACTGGGGCTTGGGAGGTTTCGGTATGGCTCAGCTGACACTGAGTTATTTGGGGGGGGGGGGAGTTGTGTGTTTTTTGTTTTTGTTTCGTGTTTTGTTTTGTTTTGTTTTTTTTGTCACAGCACCTATCCCTATGCAAACCCCAGACTGGACCCCTTAAGAGCCGTGTCAATAAATATTAATTTAGGACAGGAAGGTGATCCATTCCACAAGGTTTAGTAATTGTACCAAAAATTCAGGAAGTGAACATGGTTCAAGTATTTACTTTAATCAAAAGTCTGCAGCCTTCCCTGAGCTGCCTATGTGGAAAATGTGGCTAGTAAAGCGACCAAAACGCTGGCTTGCATCCATAGATGCTTCTCAAGCAAATCCCGGGACGTCATTCTCCCCCTGTACTCGGGTTTAGTGAGGCCGCAGCTGGAGTACTGCATCCAGTTTTGGGCTCCACAATTCAAAAAGGATGTGGAGAAGCTTGAGAGAGTCCAGAGAAGAGCCACGTGCATGATCAGAGGTCAGGGAAGCAGACCCTACGATGACAGGCTGAGAGCCCTGGGGCTCTTTAGCCTGGAAAAGCGCAGGCTCAGGGGTGATCTGATGGCCACCTACAAGTTTATCAGGGGTGACCACCAGTATCTGGGGGAACGTTTGTTCACCAGAGCGCCCCAAGGGATGACGAGGTCGAATGGTCATTAACTACTACAAGATCGTTTCAGGCTGGACATAAGGAAGAATTTCTTTACTGTCCGAGCCCCCAAGGTCTGGAACAGCCTGCCGCCGGAGGTGGTTCAAGCGCCTTCATTGAACACCTTCAAGATGAAACTGGATGCTTATCTTGCTGGGATCCTATGACCCCAGCTGACTTCCTGCCCTTTGGGCGGGGGGCTGGACTCGATGATCTTCCGAGGTCCCTTCCAGCCCTAATGTCTATGAAATCTATGAAAATTGGAAATGCCAGTTCTGCCATCTCTCTGATTGAATGTACTCTGTGACAGCTATGTAGCTCTCACCAGTCGGGAGAAGAGTAGCCCTTTCCAGTAGCTTAGTGAGGAACAGAGTTCTCACCTCTGCTCCTCCTACCTTCCAAAGAAAAAGAAGAGAGGTTATGAAATGAAAAGGGAGAATTTAGAATGATTTGTTTCTTTTTCTAAATAATAATAAAAACTGCAGGGAGAAAACTAGGGAGTTGATTCCAAGAAAAAAAGAATAGACAGTGCTGACAAAAAAGAAAAACAAAATTGAGATGACTCACAGACTCAAACATGCACATCATGTTTTTTAGTATTATCAATTAAGCTGTTTGTTGTGTACTGTACCTACAAGTATAGTATGTCATATGGAAAGAATTAGTTCAGTAAGAGATGCATTGACAATTTTAAAAGCTTCCTTTTGGCATTTCTGATTTCTCATATGTGTTGTGCAGCAGCAGAGAGCACTTTTTTGGGGAGGGGGGGGTGGTTGTTTTTTTTTTCACTGCTTTTGGCTCTGAAGAAGTAGATTATCAGTAAAATTTTTCGTACACACTGAAGTTGCTTTTGAAAATGGGACTTACACTGACAAATCATGTAGGCATTTCTGAAAATTACACACGTTTTGAAAACTTCTGTAATGTTTTCCTGTCTTGTCTCAAAAATAATTTGTCTTAAAGACTTCAAATGAAAGGTATTTGAGAGACATTCAGTACTGGGACACATTTGGGGCTGGATAAAGTATATCTACTAGCATGCTTTTCTCTGCTCTGTTCTGTTCAGGTTCTTTATTCTAGACCTTGCTTTGGTATTGAGGTCCACTGGGCTTTGATGCCAGACCACTTTCAAATATTTGAGTTTCTTTTAGCTTTCACCTGATCTCTGAACTTTCTGATTTCTAGTTTCTGGTATTTAATCCTCTTCTATTTGGAAACAGTTTTTCTAAGGCTTCATAACTAAATTGGTCATGTGTACTACTGAACTTAACTCCAACTTAAAGTTGTTTCCTTTTCTCTGGCACTTTTTTTGCTCCAAATCAAACTGGCTTTATATATGTATAGCTCAAATCTTGCAAAGTGATCACTCGATATTTGCACTGGTTTCTCTTTACTTGTCTTTCATTTTTTAAATCTTTCCACATGTTTGTATTGACATTGCTGCCAACAGGTGATTGGGGAACTAGCATAAGCTTAGAAACAGTGGGTTGGAAATTGCTGCTGCTTTTTGCCTAGATCTCCCATCCCAGTCCGTGAGAGTCGTGCCTGCAGGTAAAAGGAGGGCTACTGGACAGCTTCTTCCAGGTCTTGAATGGCTCTTGGCTAGCTGTGACCTTTTTCTTATTGTTGTGGTGTGATAGCTTCGTTCCTTGGAGCCCTCCAGGTGGTCAGGGAAGCAAGAGCTGAGGTTTCTTCTGAACCAGGAATGTTTAGCTTGCCAGGTCATATGTTAAACAAGATCTCCAGTAAGAGCTTAGTTGGTTACATAGTGAGGTTGGGGAATCATCATCCTTTAAAAAAAAAAATAAATCAAAAAACAAATCTAAAGATTAGGTTACACAAACACTTGAATGATTGAACGAGATGGCTTAGGCAGTAATGGTTCTGCCTTGAGCAGGGAGATGTATTTAGGTCACTTCCTGAGGTCCCTTCTAGCATTATTTTTCTATGATTTTTATGATGCCATGTGGTGGTGAACCTTAACCTTTACCTTTCCAAAGGGTTTTTTTTTGTTTTTTTTTTTACTTAAGATACCTTTACCCGCAAAAAGCTTGCCAGAAACATACTGGCCAGAGTCAACCTCGTTAGCTAAGGCTGATGGCAACCATGGATCCTTGCTGCATGTGTCTGAAGGGATCAGGCACTGGACTTACAGAGCCCATCTGTACTTAGATTGCTAGATTTTCTTTCCTTGAATGTTTAATATCTGGAGTTGCTTGGCTGGCAGGGAAGGCGCTGCCTTTTCTGCTGGTGCTGCTCTATGTGGATCTATTTTTACTTCCCGGTTACATCGTCCATCTAGCCAGGAGTGGTGCTGGTGTTGGAGTTTCACTTCCTCTCAGGTGCTGTGTTCATACTGTACTCAAAAACAAATTGAAATGAATGGCTGGCTGCTGGTGAGGCTGCTTCTGTGTGGCATGAGGGTGGGGATTTGCCACACGACCTATAATATTCTGAGGCACCCTTATGAATATCAGCTCTTGGTTTCCAACCATGAATCCCCTTCAGCGGTCTTTCCTTTGAAATCTGGTTCTGAACATTGTTGCTTGTCAGACGATGGCAAGAATTCATGCCTATTTCAGATGTTGTGAGGCAAAGTCAGGAAAACAGCAAGCCACTGAACATCAAAAGCTGCTAAACTTGTTTGTGGGGATTGTCTGGAGATTGGTGCATGTGTGGGTTATTTTAGAATTGGAGGTGGGCAAACTGTGTGTGCACGTCTAATCCTCTACGTAGGAGGTGTTGGGCCTCGGGTGCATTGGCACAGCTGCCATTAATATGCTCTCTTACTCCTCTTCAAAGCTTACCTGGACCTTGGCCCAGATGGGTAGGAACACATAGATATGGTCTGTCTCTCCAGGTAGTGAAGGCAAAAGGAGCAGGTGAGAAATAGGCAGAGCTAATCCTTCCAGACTAGCAGGTAAATTGGGGTAGGGGAGCACAGAGGAAAGGATTAATGTGGTTGTATGGATCAGCAGCAAATTATTCTCCTCCAAAGCATGGTGAAAAGCAGGGAGGACTTGTATTTCTTTGAAGCCAGATTCAGTCCGTGCAGCTCTCCTGGGGAAATGTACCTACTGCCGATCTCCAGTTCATTCCCCTTGCAAATAAGTGTGGCCCAGATCCTGCTAAGACCTTGTAAGATCTGGCCTGAAAACTCTGTGAACAGAGTCGTCTCAAAACCCTTACAAAGCGCACATAATTCAGTGTTGATGAGAAATGTATAAGACTGAATGCACACAATGCACCCTCCCCCCATGCTAGAGCTGGACGAGAGGAATCCAATTCTCCTTCACCACATCGACTAAAGTGGGCAGCGTTTTTTAAATGAACGGGTGGGTTTTTTCCCCCTAAGCCTTGTAAATAAATGACATTTAATCCTTGGTGCATTAGACCTTGTCTGAAGCTGTTCTATAAGCATTTATAATAAATTAATTAAAGTGGACATTTTTAAACCAATCAATTTTGATGTAATTATGGTGTTGGGGGTTGCTACTCAGCAGACAGAGCTATGAATTTTAAGCAGGTTTTGTTTTATTTAAATCAAATACCCCTACCTTAAGATGACATGGAGATCATCTTTGTGGTTTTCTTTATAAGGGAGAGAAATTCTTTTGAAATATTTCTTCTTCAGTCCCATTCAAGTTCTGTCTGTTTGGTGAAGAAGTGGGTACCAAGCTGTCTGCTAAATTTTCTATTGTGTGTTGTCCACGGGGTGTGGAACAGTACTTTTATCCTGTGGTTCTTTGGAGCTTTTCTTACAAGGTTAGGGGAGGTGGGATTCCTACTACAGCATCAGTCACTGCAATTCTACTCTTAACATTCTTACAATCAGCTCAGTAGCCTACAGGTTGAAGTAACCTCAAACTCTATTAAAGAGAATTGTGGGCTGCATTTTGCATATTGCTTTCCATTGTGTATAAAGAGTATCTTAAAGGCTTGATCGATAGCCAACTGAAGTCAATGGAAAAACTCCCACTGCTTTCAGTGGGCTTTGGATATGGTACTTAATGACTTATATTCTTCTCCTCCAAACCTTGATTATGTTGGATTGGGCATCAGAGAGGATTATCAGTCTGACACTATATGCATACAAGGCAAAATCTCATTACATTTGAAAACGGGTGTTCTTAGGTTAATGACTTTTCAGTAATTAGTCCCCCAAGTTTTTTGTTGTTGCTTTTTTTTGTGTGCAATTTTCTGTTTCATTTTTGTGTGTGCATGTGTGACCAGATTGCAAAAACGGCCATTGGCTAAACTGGCTAAGAAAAGATTACAGATTGTATGTCATAGTCAGCAGCAAAGTCTCCTGACACAAGACGACAGTCTGAAAACATCTGAAGGGCTAGGGCTCTTTCTGAGACGGGAGAAAAAGAGTACAACAGGACATCCTACTGTTTTGAGTTGAACTGGATCCTGCAGGGCTTGTGAAGGCTGAGCTGCTTGCTAGAGTCATCCAGATCTTTTCCAAAGGAAGTCAGTCTAAAGGGCACGAATGCTTCTTTGAAGGAGACTTGGGAAAGGAAATAGACCGACCAGTGATAAAAGAAAAATAGAGCTAAATCTGATAGATCGATACAAAATATTATTCAAATACCATTTAAAAATCCATTAAGTTCTGTTCTATTAAGCAGATAGTTAATATTATTATTTAAATGATTAACAAGTTGCTGCCCAGCATACGTACCAGATGTTGAATAATTTAGCTTTGTAAGGCTTGGTAGCTCGTCCTGCTACAGTCAGTGAAGGCGAAGAAAGAAAAGTGGGCAACGCATTCAGAATGATAAATTTCCTCAACACAGGCACCTGCTGCCCATACTCAGGACTATTGAATAGTGTACAAGCAGCGACCTAATTCCACTAATAAACTGTCAATGGAACTCATGCTGTGAAGTCCATTCAAGCATGCTGATGCCTTGACAGAGACCTCAGATGAGAGAGAGAGCAGTATAAAGACAGGAGGGATTTATTTTAGATTGTGACATTTTAGTAGAAAAACTTCAGGAAATGGAAAGGCTTTTCACATGCTCACTCTTTCTTACCCCCCTCCCCCTTATCCCCCCCATCTTTTCCTGGAACTTTGAATCACTTCAAACCTTTTCTTTCCTCCCCTCTTTACTTTACTTGAGGAAGGAAAAAAACTACCCCGTCCATTTCAGACAGTAGGGCTGTGTGGAGCTTTGGGTACTGATTCGATTCGGAAAAGATTTGGCCTGATTTGGCTGCCAAATCTCTGATCCTGAATGGAATTAGGAGACCAATAAAAAGGTCCGAATTAATTTGAAGCTCTCTGAATAGATTCGGAAAAGATTTGGAGATCTTCAGAGATCCAGGTAGTCCCCGTGCGCTGCCGCAGGGAGCTGGACCCAGACGCTATGCTGGTAAGTAGAGGGGGGGCTGGAGTAGGGGGAAGGGGGCCATGGGGGGATCCCTGCCAGGTCCCATTCCCTGCTTGCTCCTCCAGGCCCGCCACCCAGCCCCAGCTCCTGGTTCTTTAAATAAATAAATAAATAAATAAATAAATATTTTTAATAATAATAAAGCCCCCACTCACTGGCTGCTCCAGCAGCCTTGTGGCTTCTGGGGGCTCATGGCAGACCCCCCCCATGCACTTGGAGGCAGTGGGGATTGCCCCCTGCCTGACAGGAGCCGGTGAGTCTGGGGCTTAAGAGCTGGGGCCGGGCGGGGCAGCCATTGATGGGGCTGGGAGAGCAGGCAGAAGATGGGGCCTGTCCGATTTGGAGATTTGGCAGTGTCCAAGTCACCCAATCAGATTTGGCCAAATTGATTTGGGACAGTGATTCAAATCACTGAATTGAATCGCTGTCCCCTGAATCGGCTGAATCCAAAGCAAATACTAGCTGCCTTGCGCAGGCCTATCAGACAGCAATTTATGCACAGCTGGGATTTGTAGTTTTTCCCTCCTTTACAGGTCAGATTAAATATTTTCAAGTGCTTTGGGGGTGGGTGGGGAGAGAATGCCACTTGAAAGCAGGCATGTTGTTGCCACACAGGCTGCAGTGCTCTGAGGACCTGGCATTTAGGATCCCAGAAAGAGTAGCAAAGAACTTCCCTATAGGGAAAGATGCTCCCTTCTCTTGCTGAATAACAGTAAGTGGAGATGATGGATGCAGTCTTGGTCATGATGGAAATAGCTATATTTGTGTTCTCTTCTACTGGGACAGAACATGTGTTACAGGATACCCAGATCCCTCCTTCCTGGCAGCCTACTGGACAAACCAACCCCCCCACCCCCCATCTATGACATTGTGACAGAATTGGTCATACTATGGGACTCTTTCTTCCTGGCAGTGTGGGCCCAGGCAAAAGACTTTTTATTCCAAATGCAAAAAAAGTCCTGTTGGAGAGGATTTCTACTGTTCAGCCCTATTAAGAATTAGTTTAAACACCAAGCTGCTTTCTGCCAGGAGAACAGTGTTTTCAGATAACAAACCCTGCCCTCTTTCTTCTGCTTAAACCAGATCACTTCCTTGCTGAAGATCTCCCCTCCACCCCCAAACAACGTAGTGTTTTTAATCCACAGATTTCAAATTTAAATTCTTTTATTACAAATGACTGTCCCTTTCATTTGAAACAGCTTCTCGTATCCTGTCCTTACTATTCGTTTGGATCCCACTTCTCATCAAAACCCACTTCCTTTAGGAAGCATCCACTATGTGCTGTTTTACTTCTCTTTTTTTCTTGTATCATCTATCCATGTGTTCTTGGAAAGCAACACACATATAGTACTCAGTAAATATTTACTAACACTTTTATTAAATAGCTGTCTTGCTGAAGTTCATAAAACCGTGGCACTCATATTGGAGTTTATGGACCAATAATGGTCTACAAGGCCATTGTCAGTGGTCTGTTGATCACTGCTACCCATTAGAAGTTTGACGAGAAGAGAATGTGGTGGCTTGCAAGAAATGTTGAGAGTTGACAGTGGTCTCTTGGAATCTCTATGCTGCATGGACCAATCTTGGTGTTTGTGTGGAGTCCAGGGAAAGATCTAGCACAGCACAGCATCTTCTGTACAAATACTGCTCAAGCCCTTCCTTCCTTGAAACAAACCCTTGGTTAGACCAGGACTCTAAGAGTATGCATGCACTGAGTCTCATATCTTTCCAATTATCTGTGCGTGAACAGCTGCAGGTGGTGACATCACAGATGCAGCCAGAGCCCAGAAGAGCTGGGATTTCTGAAAGGAGAAATAAAAAGGGTCCGTTTCCAAGATTTGTTGACTACGTGGAGAATCTCACCGGCAGGACCTGGACCCTCATCCATAGGAGAGGAAGGGAGATGCTGCTGTGCCCTTTGAGTAATGGCTGTACCTATAACTAAGGGTATATCTATGCTGCTAGTTAGAGCTACTACCCTCAAGCTGATACAGGCTAACCATCTGTGCTGAAAACCTTATGTTCAGCTCCTAGCAGCAGTCCAGCTAAAGCTTTGCTCTGCTGAACCTCAAGGCCTGAGGTTGAGTTACTCCTTAGGCTGCCCCTGTCTGCAGTGTTTGGAACTCACCTGGGCATTGGATGCTTGAAGCATAGGCAGTCCAACAGCGGTGACCTCCCAAATCCCAGGTTCCTGACTCCTGGACGTTCTGCCTCCCATGTCACATCTTGGTTTTCTGTTATTAGAGTGGAGCATAGCAGGTGAGATGAGTAGTGGTCAAATTACAGATTAGGGACTATTTAGAGAAGCTGGACATGTACAAGTCCATTGGGCTAGATGAGATGCATCCAAGGGTGCTGAGGGATTTGGCCAATGAGATTGCCGAGCTGCTGGCCATTATCTTTGAACACTTGGCAATTGGGAGAGGTCCTGGATGATTGGAAAAGGGCAAATGTGCCCATCTTTCAGAAAGGGAAGGAGGAGGATCCAGGGAACTGCAGGCCAGTCAGCCTCACCTCAGTCCCTGGAAACATCATGGAGCAGATCTTCAAGGAAGGCATTTCTAAGCACTTGGAGGAAAAGGAGGTGATTTAGGAACAGTCAGCATGGATTCACCAAGGGCAAATCATGCCTGACCAACCTGATTGCCTTCTATGACAAGATGACTGGCTCTGTAGATGCAGAGAGAGTAGTGGATGTGATGTGCCTTGATTTTTAGCAAGGCTTTTGATACAGTCTCCCACAACCTCACAAACAAGCTAAGGAAGTATGGGTTGGATGAATGGACTGGAAGGTGAATAGAAAACTAGCTGGATTGTCAGGATTAAAGGGTAGTAATCAATGGCTTGATGTCTAGGCGGCAGCCAGTCTCAAATGGAGTGCCCCAGGGTTTGGTCCTGGGGCTGGTTTTGTTCAGTATATTCATCAACAACCTGGAACATTGGGATGGAGTGCACCCTCAGCAAGTTTGCAGATGACACCAAGCTGGGGGGGAGTAATTAATACACTGGAGGGTAGGACTAGGATGCACAGAGACCTAGACTAATTGGAGGATTGGACCAAAAGATATGAGGTTTGGTAAAGAGAAATGCAAAGTCCTGTGGTTAGGACAGAACAATCCCCTGCAATGGTACAGGCTGGGGGCTGACTGGCTGGGCAGCAGCTCTGCAGAAAAGGACCTGAGGGTTGCAGTGGACAGTAAACTGAATATGAGCCAGCAGTGTGCCCTTGTTGCCAGGAAGACTAATGGCATATTGGGCTGCATTAGTAGGAGCATTCCCAGAAGATTGAGGAAAGTGACTGTTCCCTTGTATTCAGTGCTGATGCGCCCACATCTGGAGTACCATCCCCTCCTCCCCTCCACTATGAAAAGGATGTGGACAAACTGGAGAGAGTCCAGCAGAAGGCAATGAAAATGGGTAGGGGGCTAGGGGACATGACTTCTGAGGAGAGGTTGAGAAACTGGGCTTATTTAATCTGGAGAAGGGAAGACTGAGGGGGGATTTAATCGCAGCCCTCAACTACCTGAAGGGGTGTTCAAAAGGAGATGGAGATGGACTCTTCTCAGCAGTGCCAGATGACAGAACAAGGAGCAATGGGTTCAAGTTGCAGCAAGGGAAACTGAGGTTAGATATTAGGGAAAACTCTCTCACATGGAGGGTAGTAAAGCACTGGAACAGGTTACTGGGAGAGGTGGTGGAATCTCCACCCTTGCAGGTTTTTAAGACCTGGCTAGATGACAAAGCCTTGGGTGGGATGATCTAGTTGGGGGTGATCCTGCTTTGAGCAGGGTGTTGGACTAGATGACCTCTGGAGGTCCCTTCCAACTCCAATTTTCTATGACTTGAACTGATTCCTAGAAGGGCTCTATAAGCATGTGGGTATGCCTGCCCCCCCTGCAGATAGGTTGTGTCCTCTTAGGAGCTCCTCAGTGAGTCCAGAACCCCACCATAGCACAAACAGGGCCCCTTGCCCAAACAGCTAAACAAATGAGCAAAATGAAAACCACTTGCCTTTTACAAGACAGCAGGTCCTTCCTAGAAGCAAGCTTATGTGGGTTCAGTCTGTCTCCTGGCCACAAATGCTCCTTCCCCATCTTGAGCTGCTTGTTCTTTCCTCCCCTTGAGCTTTCAACTCCCATCTAATCATCCACAGCTGGGCTTCTACCCCACGATTGTCTGCCTCCCTTAACAGGATGATCTAGCCCTTTACAGGCTCCACTCAAGGAACAGGAAGCAACATGTACAGTGGCCTCAAAGTAAAATATAAACAGGGAGGGGAATGGCTTGTGTAGGTCAGGATGGTGAAGGATGAGCCTCAAAGTTGACCCAAAATATCAATGTAGACGTATCCCATATGACATTTTAAAACCAAAAATGGTGAGAAACTGGAAAAACTCATTTTACTATGCAACATGCTAGAGGATAAAACAAGCCAAGATGGTCTGCAGATTTCAAAAGGAATGACTTTTGCTTGGGGTGGGAGACACGAATTGGAGCAAGGAGGGCAGAGTAACTGGTCTGCCTATAGCTCTGTTTCTCTTGGTGGAACAGTTTTACAATGATTCACTAATAAACTAAGGCTCAGTGATATTCAGCTCTGTGCAGTATTTTAGAACAGGCTTGGGCCTGTATGTAGGACCGAGGGCCCAGTCTTGCATTCCCTGCACCAACCAAACACACCAGTTACTTCAAGATCTACAGGCTGCCTGTCTAAGGATGTCTAAGATGCACTAAAAGGCACTTTGTGATTGGATTTTTCTAGGTCTGTTTTAAAACCCAGATTTTGAAGTTGTGAAGAGTGACAGGATCCCACCGCTATATAATCATTTATGGATCAGATAATGATTTTCTTCTGTGCCCCAATGACATCTCTGGACCCAGGGGAATCCAGGCGCTTTTGTCAAATATTGCTGATACACCCACTTATGTCTGCCAATGCTGATCAAAGAGCGCTGCCTTATTTATATGCAGTCTAATTGTTCCATGTGCAAAGGAGCTGAGCAAGAATCTTTGTTCAGGAGAACTTGCCTGAAAGTTCCTTGTCACCTGTTCTCAGCAACAATGAAGTGGGAAATAATGCACAATAAAGAGAAGCGGTTCAGTTCCTGGAGTTTTTTTAATTTCTATATGTTTCTACTGGGGCAGGACACTACAGAAAATCCATTTATATATAGGGATAAAGAAGTAGCCAGTTCTTGTTTGGTTGGGGGTTGAGAAATTTTCAAGTGCTTGTTAGAGAATCTTTTCAGATATTGTATTAAAATGTTGGGCATAAAGAAATTCTAGAAAGACATGTAACATTAGTTCATTTTTTTCTGTTTAGCAATCTAGTTCCTGTTTGCTACCTCATAAATTTTTTTAACTCCTCATGCATGCCTGAAAAGAGAGTACTTTTAGTTTTGAAAGTTAGATGCCCCATTCCCATCCTCCAAAGATGATTCAGGAATTGTGAACACAGAACTGTACACCAACCACATGCATACATAACAATGGCATTCTCTTACCATATTTAAGTGTCATAACATACGTAATTAAATTGTGGCCATTCAGACAGCTTAACTAGAGCATCTTCATGCAACGATGCCTAGAATTTAGTTTTCCAAATAAACTCAGTGTGTCATTGATGGCCAGAGAGGATCAATAGAATGGAAATTGCTTACAGTTTCCCCTAAAGTGTTGCAAATGATTACTGCTCTCACATTTTCACTCTGTAGTCTTTTCTCTGCCAGGGAAGGCACATGTCCATTCCAGGCACATACAGTTTTAGGAAGCAGAAAAATGAAAACTACAAACTCTGTTCAGAGATCAGACCTTCTCTTTCCTGTGTAATGCCTTGGGTCCCAGAACTCTAAAGTACTGGGCTGCTTTATTTCCAAAAAAGTCAGTGGACGCTCGGTACCTCCTTAGAGGTGTGCAGAACCTTGTAGGATCGGAACATTGCTCTTCAAGTATTGTTCAGCATTGTAAATTGTGCGCAGACTGCCTGCACCACACCAAAAGTGTATGTATGGGTAAGCCTGTATGCACATGCGCATATTTTGGTCTCTGATTGTGGAGCTGCCCTCCCACTTGGTTTCCTCAAATGTATCAGTACAGATTTAGGACTGCTGTAAACCAAACAAGCTGCCAGCAGCTTCTAGCTGCACAGTGTCCTGGATACTTCCTTTCCTTGGTCCCTGGGAAGAAGCAGATGTATGATGCCTTTACACTGATGGACAGTTCCCTGCACAATGAGAGCCCTCCCCAGGCTGATCTACTGGTTTTAAGGAAGCTGTAGGCTGGGATGGGTGCAAAGCTGTTCTCCCAGTTGCAAAAATGAGGACTGGAATATATGGGGCACTTCTTTGAGGGCTACTCTAGCCATAGTGTTGCACAGCCCATGCCAAATCAATGCTTGGCAGGTGCTAAGCAAGTCCAAATGGAGCAGAAGCAGGTGACAGTCAGTCATTCTGCTGCAGAGCACTAAGAGGTCCTGGCAGATGAGCGGGTCTTGGCGGGGCAGCAGCTAGCCTCTTGGGACATAGTCTCCTGGCAAAGCAGCCTGACTTGACTTAGCATTAATGGAAGTTACTCACTGGCTTCAAATGGAGATCATCCATTGCACATCACTTGGCAGTCTTTCCAGGCTTCCCTCCCCCAGGTTCTATTCCATATGCCACGCAGAGTTGTGTGGTGTTTGGTTTGTACCCACGCAAACTACAAACTCAACAAAGCTGTGAGTGATGATGCTTAGGCCAACACTGGTACCTTGCTTTGGAATAGAAGCTGCAGCACTAATCAAATAGATTATGCTTTCAAGGTTGAGTCACTCATTGTATTCACGTGATGCAAATGAGCAACTTCCATTAATGTTAGGCAAGTTGTATGCCCGTGGAGATGAAACTGGACTCCAGCATTTGATGACTCCATCCTACCGCAACCCATAAATGCACGCAGTTATTCCTGTATCCATCTAGGAGTGAAACCTCCTATTACCCTTCTCAAGTGGGTTTAGTTTAATTATTGTCAGGGTTTGAGTTCACTGGAGTTTTTATGTATTTAGAAAGTTTTCCTGTCCCTTTGGTCTGTGACAGTCTTCAGTCTCTCTCTGGTTTCCATTTGGTGGCCTATCTCTGTATCTGATCCATGGTTACTCACTTTCTAGCTCTAATGACTTGCTTTATGGAAGCTACATTTTGCGTGTTTCCATTCTGGGCTGTTGCTCTCTCCATCTAGCTGATTTAGATGCATCTACACTTCCCAGGTTCAGTCAGTAGCTTGAACTCAGAGTGGAATACTGTATACTTATGACCCATAATCCTTCCCAGGCTCTAGGATAGTCTCTTTTCAGTGAAACATAGGGGTGGAGAGTCTCACTGGTTGTCTCTTCCTTACGTAGGTCTTCATCCTGGTGAATTTCACCTTATCATCCTGCTGAAAGCACAGGGGAAAACTTCCAACGGCATATTATAGATCAGATTTGTTTGGCGCTTTCCTAGTATCAGCCTGTGTATGTAGAGTCCCTGTGGTTCCACCATCTGTGAGACCTTTTCAGCCCCTGAATGCTACCAGAGGGTTTAGTGAAGGATCCTGGATTTGGCTGGTCCAGTGCCCTGGCTGTAACATGTTGTGCTGCAAAGTACAAGACCTGAGGTCAGGAGCAGCCTCATTTCCCCAGAGTTGTGGAGTTCAGACCTATTGAAGAAGTGATGCTTTTGGGCACTGGGAGGGAAGCAGAGGCAAAGAGGTGCCAGCTGGCACTGTTCTTTCAATCTTCCTGCTGTCCAGCTAATGGAGCAGTATTTACACTGTTCCACCCTCTTGGCTGAAGATAATGCAGTGAAATAGTGCTGTGTGCATGTGTTTTGTGCATGTAATGTAGAACAGAAGAATGTGGTACTTGGGCCCTGGTGTTGGGAAGGTTATTCTCTTGCTTTCCTTTGTGGTGAAGAGAGTTTGCAATGAGACTCTAATGTGGGGTTATTTGACATAATAGGGAGACCTGGGTGCTTTGCTTTTACATTTTACAGATTCTTTGAGGACAGTCGGAGTACATGCTGTAGCAAAGTGTCTGAAGACATGAAAAAACATTATCATATAATTAGGCTGCCAGTGTCACAGCAATGTAATAAAAATCCTTAAGAAATGTAATGAATGCATGTGTACAATTACTATTTTTTTACGTCACAACATTTTAGCCATTTAAATGTAGGCTCTTTTAAATAACAAAAACAGTTAGCCTGCTGTAACTGATCTCTTGCCAACTCTTTTTTCCCGTTTAATTTATTTTTGAGTTATGCGCATAAAAAAAAAAAAAGTGAAAAAAATCCCTAAAAGTAACTATTCTTAGCAAGGAAAGCAGCATATGCAGTAATTGCCTTCCCTATGTTTAATTTTTTTTTCTTTCCTCCCACAGTCCTGAGGTTCATGAAGCCTTGAAATTTTTTTTATTCATTGCCTTCACAAGCATTGGCTGACTGGCTCCCTAATGTTTACTAATATCCCTTAAATTCAGATGGAGGCAGCCTTTGCTAAGTCGCATATCTCTTGATGAGGAGATTCGGTATTCTGACAGGCCCATCTTTTTGGTGAGTGACATCCTGGGCATGAAATGAAGCCCCTGTTATGTCTCCAGCATGGTAACATTCATCCTTAAGAAGGGAATTCAAGGTATCTGCTGTGAAAGCAGAAGCAGTAATCTCAGCCATAGCACTAACACAGCCATAGACCCTCAGCATTTAGGCCCTGTTCAATCAGGGGTTTAGCCACTTGCCTAAAATTTAAACATTTTACCAATCTCCCTGGCCTCAATTCTCTGCTGACGCACTTACAGTAAGATATGTCATAAAGGACCTGCCTTCGCTGTGGCTTTGTTTGGGGTTATGGTTATTCACAAAAGTTTGTGTAGATACAAATAACAGTTCCCATCTACCAGTTACTGGCTTGTGGCTAGATTCTTGCCCAAGGCTGGGTATTGGACTGGGAGCCTGTAAAGCCGAAGTGAAGCTCTGGGCATGTCTCCCTGGAAAGTGCTGAGCAGGCATATGGGGCCGCATACCCCAAACGTACGTGGACATCTCAGGCATGTCTGGTCCCCAGCTACTTGGCAAACAGGATGTTCTTGGCTGCAAACTTTGCTCGGGAGGTTCATTGCTTAGTTTCATTGTGTACCCTGCGGCATACCCTCTAGCTGGCAGGGTTCCTTCAGTAGAGGACATATCTGCTAACATTGCACCCGTCTTGTGCTACCCCAGGCAAAATCCAATTCTTACATTTTAAGAACCCATGGTAGAATTATTGACTATGTGACACAAGAGAAGAAGGATTGTTGTGCATATTAAACAGGGAATGAGTGATTGCTGAATGCATGATGTAAAAGGAGAATCTGCACAAAATTAAATACAAACTTTCACTGGAAAATAACTATTATCTATAACATATATTACAGGATTGACATATAGTAAATTGTATACCAGTGACTGCCTGTGCTTAATTTTCTTGTAATTTCTGGCCAACACATTAACTGTCTCCTCCTCAGCCTTGACTAAGTGGCAAAGCTTCCCCCACAATGTCAAGTATTTTGCTTCCCACTGATATGAGAGGAGAGAGAGATCCCCAAAAAATAATTAATTGTTTCGAGAAAAACATGAATAAACTCGTGAGATCCAGGATTTTCTTTCAGGCTCAAGGTTCTCTCACTGTTCATAAACCTCTTGAGCTTTGCTGTCATGGTTTATGACATCAGTCGAACTGCTGGGTTGAATTATAGTAGTGTTCCATTCGACGCTACTGGATTTACAAGGCACATATAGTAAGCAAAAAAAAAAAAATGTTTAAGCAGTGCTCCAAGTTAATTTAATGAAAACTTGTTGCTGATGTACAGCACAGGCCAAATTCTAGCCTCTGATACCTGTCAAACTCCCACTGGAGTCAGTGGAACTTGCGCACTTGAAGCTATGGGTAGAACTTGGCCATCAATGCTTTAGAAGACAGGAAACACTTTTAGGAACTGATTTTTTTTTTTTAGCCCAGCCCTTTGCAAAGGCCTATGGCAAGAGCTTTGAGAAGTGTGCTTAGTTCTAGAGGCAAATTATTTATTTTTCTTTTCCACACCAAGATTGTGCTTAGCACTGTACAAACAGCAAATAGAACTTTAAGGCTTGAATCACGTTGATACAGGAGTCCCTGTGCATTGGTCTGGCAGTGCAGCGGGGCTTGAAAGAGGAAGCGAACCTACTACTCGCATGGGGTCTCCTCGCAATGCTAGAGTGGTGTAAAGAGACCTTGGTGTCAATGAGAATTGCTCCTTCAGGGGCAATGCGGAATCAGACCAGGATGAACAAGGAGGCTGGTAGAGAGTAGGTAGCTTGGATTTAGAAGGGGCTGCTGATAGCGCTTGTACTGACATAGGTTTCACATTTGAGTGGCTCACGAATGAAATGTTTCCAGGAAGGATTTGAAAGAGGAGAGAGCTGACCTCTAGAATGCAGGTCATTGCTGATAAGGGACAGGGAGTGCATGGGAGCACAGTGCTGAGAGTGGGAGAAAGAAATCAAGGGAGCAGAGTGAGACGTGACCATGAACCAGAGCAGAAACTGAGATGGGAGAAGTTGTTAAAACAGAACAAAGCGGGAGGGAGGGAGCAGCTTGGGTAGCCAGGACCTTTATGTCAGAGAACCTGGAAATTTGCATCACGGCTTGTCATTATTACTTTGTGACCTTATGGATCTTAATGTTATCCATCTGTTATTGGTGAAGTCTCCTATGTGTCATGTCACTAATAGAGGAGCTTATTCAGCAAGAGTGCTTGACCTGTAATCAATGGCTGAGATTGGAGATTGTAAATTAAACAACATTTGACTAGCCCTTGGATCTAGTACTGTATAAGTGAGAATTCAAGCCATGGCATCTTATGAATAATGTAATAATAGCCAGGGACCAACGACCAAGCAGAAATGCACGGAATGGAAAGCAGTACAGTGGGCGGATTACTCCATGACATTACGAAGGGCATGGGATGGGCACGGTGGTGATGTCTGACAGATTGGAGGTTTCCTGAATGCTTGTAGTGGGATGCATGCTTTTTTATTAGAATTAGAAACATTGCTGGGTTCAGCAGTGCCAAAGAAGAAAGTGCATTTTATCTGTGGGGCTGATGGGGAGACTGAAAGCTGCAGAGGTCTGTTTCTGAGCAGTGTTAAATGTAAAGTTTGTCCCAGTTCCATGGATTTGCCCTGGACATTGAGTGCTAATGCAAGACAACAGCAAACAGGCGTGAGGACTCTCTGAGTTAACTGATTGCGGTGTTTTTAAAATCCTCCTAGGCTGTGTTACATCTTTGTGTCAATTTGAAAGTTAAAGGAGTGAGCACTGTAATTTAGACCAAGCATTTCACCTAATGTAACCTATATAGTGGGGAGTGTCTTCTAGAATCTAGATGTCTATTTTTTATGTTTTGAGACCTACATTTTCATTCAAAAAGAATGAACTGACCTGGTAGCCAGTCTTCATGCTGATGTGTGCTCAGCTTATGTTCTGCTGAGACACAATATAGGGGCTGGCAGGCAGACAGCAGAGGGAGCTAGCTCCAGGTAACAAACTGACCTCACCGTGTAGATAGAGGCTTAGACAAGCTTCCATAATTTGGGGGGGATGGGGAAGCAGTGCTGGTGGCCAGTGCATATAGGTGTGATCCATCTCCTAGGTATGGTCTATTCTTGTATATCAGAACCAGACCATTCTTAACACTTCTGGATGCCTGGGGATATTTTACAGAAAGAACTTCAGCTTTCCAAACTGTCAAGGCTGATCCCTAGATGGCTATAAGCTTTATCGTAGCCTCCGCAGCCCCTCCTGTGGATGATCCCGTGTCTCTAAGTGATTTAAAATCAAGACAAATAAAGCCCCTTGTTTGGGATCTAGTTTTAGAACTGCCATGTGTTTTACTCCAGAAGCAGCATCTGTTTAAGTTGGAACAAAACCTCTGCAAAGGGCATTGATTTACTGCCTGTATACTCTCAGCCTCCGCCCGTGCTTTTCTTGGTCCTGGTGAGTGCCCCCAACTTTAATTCATGGCTTTGGCTTTGTAAAAGCCTTTTTGGCAGAGGTTGCTGAGGGGATATGCTGAATTGTCACATGCCTTGAATGCTAAGGCCACCTCCCCTACACCACTTCTTAGCAAGTGCTAGCTTCCACAAAGCATTCCATGAGCACCAGGTTGCACGTTCTCACTCCACTGCCTCTGGCTTGTGGACTTTCTCAGGTGGGGTCTCTATACCTGCATCTTCCCTGGTATCACCAAACGCAGCAATATCACCTGGTATCTCCTTTGCCAGCTCTGTATGGTCAGACATCAAGAGTCTGGCCTTAGAAGCCATGAGCCTGGCCTGAAGTTGTAAGATTTTTATAAATAATGAAAATAGGGGTCTTTTTATAGGTCTCCTGCTGCTGGAAATGGCCAAGAGCCACATTTCTCAAGCTTTTTCTCAGGAATGACAAGGACTAGAAGTCACTTGTTCAAAAGTACACTCTGAGATTTTCATGCAGACCGTTAACTTTAGTTGGTGGCCTGTAGAGAAAAGCCTCAGCTACTGCTAGACTCTGGCTGGAAACATTACTGATTTATTTTAACATTATAAAAGTATAAAAAAATACGGTGTAATCCCCAAGCAGTCAGATAACATGATGCTGGGCATGGTATCCAACTGCAGGAGGACAGAATAGACTAGCACTGCTGCAGTAAGCAAAACTGGGAGGTGAACCACATGTAGTGACTTGGAGGTAGATGCCATCTGCAGTGAGGTATAGAGAGGAGCTGGTAGGACCGTCTATTGTTGCCCCACAGTGAAATATCCATCCCACTCATGCATCAGAATGAAATATCTCACTTTGCAACCACCTCCAACCCCTTTGGAATTGCTTTCTTGATAGCAAAACCTCCACATTTGCACAATAACTATTATAAAAGAATATAATGTACTGATATCAGGCAGTTGGTAGCAGATTTTATTAACTTTAATGTCACTTTTAAGACATTTTTCTAACTGAAATATAATGTATGTTTGAGAGGGTCAGAAGTCCACTGTCTTCCCACCCTTCCTGTAGGCAAGTGTTTTGGTTTTGTTTGTTTTTAATTTTGGGGTGTTTTTTTTTATCTTTTCACATTAATTATTAAATAATTGCTCCTAGGAGACTTAAAGAAACTATGTTGAGTATTTGCTACTTCAAGTAATAATACTTACTTAACCACCTCACAGGTATGTTATGAGGATTAATGAATGTTTGCACAGCACTAGGAAAATACTGTATAAATCACAGTATGTGGGCTAAACGGTATGATTATGTGGCAGTTTTCAATGCGCAGTGCCTACAGTCTGTGGTGTGAGTCTGTTGCTGCCTTTTGCTTTACGCTGGGTAACTAGCGGCACATTTTGACCAAATGCTGGAGCCAGGACTTCATCTTCACAGAAACACCACGTGCTGGAAAAACATAGCTACCTCTTGGTGCTGCAGAGCCTTATCATCTGTACCCTGCTTATCATCTGTCCCTTTTGCAAAACTTAAAACAATTATCTGTGGCTTTTGCACCCTGACATTAGATTACTACAGCATGCTCCGCAGGGGGAGACCATTTGGAAGCTGCAGAATGTTGATGGCCTGCTTAATAACTTGTTTCAGCCCCCTCTGTATCGGGCACCTGTAATCTGCACATTTCAAGGAGCACTCAAATGTTCATTTTAAATTGTAAACCTTGTGATGGGCCAGTGGCAAGCAGCACCTTTGATCTCATTCCTTCCAAGCTACAGGCCTTACCTGCACTCTTCCCAAAGAGCTCCATAGCTCACCCCACTATGGTCTGACTCAGCAGGTTGCAGTGCCTCCTATGCATGCTGTCCTGCCCCGGGTGGTTACAGGGTGATGGTGCTTCTTGTCTTTGGTAAGTCCCTTGTGAGTTCACCCAAGGTGACCAGTTTCAGTACGTTTTACCACTTTGCCAGCTGGAACCTCCTAGCTCAGTTGCTTCCAAGCATGCAAGCCTCCCTGTTTTTCCAGCTATGTTAATATGACTGGCCTATAGCAGCTGTTGACTCCAAGATCCTTCTTTTCAGGGCAGTGGCTGATATGAGTGACTCAACACAGACATGGTGTCTATTTGCAGCAAGCAGGGGAAGCTTATTAACTCCACCTCTGGGGCTGGCCTGCAGTTACAGCTGGTTGGGGGTAATCTGAAGAAACTCTTCTGGTTTTTTGGGGTGTTTTTTTTCTTTCAATTTGTCAAAAATTTTCTCAGGTCCCAAACTGAGTTCCTTGACCTGAGCAGACCGAGACCCCATAATATCCACTTACTGTACTCAGCTGGGATATGGCAGACCTGGGGTCAAATCCCTGATTCGGGTATCTCCCACCTTGTTGGTGAGTCCTGACCACTGGACTATGGAGCCAGGCTCTCTCTTGCTCTCGTACAATGGCTATCCATTTATGCGAAGTGGAACAGCTCCCACAAAGCAGGTTTAGAGTTGCACACACCAGAATAGACCCTGGGTTGTTGGTAATCCCTATGTCTCTGTCTGTCTCTCTATCTTGCTTGCTCTCTCTGGTTTCTTATAAGAAAATTCCAAAGATCACAGGACCTTTTTTTCTTTTTTTTTTTTTTTAATCTGGAAACTTTCATGGGCCAAGGAAACCATTTCTGGCCCAGCTCTGCATCCCCCAACCCTGTGAACCCCAAGTGAATTGTAACTGAGCCCTGCTCTTTCAGGCATGTGCTGCAGATCCTCTGCCTCTTGCTTCACAGTTGTGGTGCTTGCCCTGCCTGTTTTGGTATCTCTTCCCCAAAAGCAGTTGTCCTCTTTTTCCACTCTAGGCTAGGCATTTTTGTTGTTTATTTACAGCTTAGTGTTCACTGGTCTTCATCTCCAGTCTTGGAAAACGAGGCTCCTCACCCTGGCTGGAGATGGGCAGGCAAGGATTTCCCATGACCACTTCTCCCATTGTTTCTCTTATGGACCTTGGTGTTTCCCTGTGGGGTACAGGTTATCTCTGACTTGGTTTGTTCACATCTTGCTCCCCCTACCAGCTTCCTTTGATTTAACTCCACACAGTCATCCAGAATAGTATCAAGCTGCTAACATGGGACACAATTGGCTCGATGGTCGCACCCAGAGAGTGGTGGTGGATGGGTCATTTTTGACCTGGAGGGATGTAGGCAGTGGAGTTCCCCAGGGCTCAGTCCTTGGGCCTGTGCTATTCAACATCTTTATCAGCGACTTGGAGGTGGGCGTGGAAAGCATGCTGTCCAAATTCACTGATGACACAAAGATGTGGGGAGAAGTGGGCACACTGGAGGGGAGGGACAGAATCCAATTAGATCAAGACGGGTTACAGAGGTGGGTGGATGAGGATAGGATGGAATTCGATGCAGACAAGTGCAAGGTGCTGCATCTAGGGAGAAGGAACCTGCAACACAACTATAGGCAGGGGAGCACCCTTCTTAACAACACAGTGGCTGAAAGGGATCTTGTAGTCATTGTTGACTCCAGGATGGATATGAGCCGCCAATGCAAGGAAGCAGTCAGTAAGGCTAACTGCACCTTGTCATGCATCTACAGATGCATCACAAGTAGGTCCAGGGAGGTGATCCTTCCCCTCTATGGGCTCTGGTCAGGCTGCAGTTGGTGTACTGTGTCCAGTTCTGAGCACCGCACTTCAAGAGGGATGTGGCTAAACTTGAGAGGGTCCAGAGGAGGGCCACTCGCATGGTCAGGGGGCAGCAAGGCAGGCCCTATGAGGAGAGGCTAAAGGGCCACAAGAGAAGACTGAGAGGGCATCTGATGGCTGTCTATAAACTCACCAGAGGGGACCATGGGAAAATAGATGAGGCTCTGTTCCCCTGGACACCACCTGGGATAAGAAGGAATAATGGCCACAAATTGATTGAGAGTAGGTTCAGGCTGGACATCAGGAGACATTATTTTATGGTTAGGGCTGCCAGGCTCTGGAATGGGTTTCCAAGGGAGGTGGTGCTCTCCCCTACCCTGGGGGTCTTCAAGAGGAGGTTGGATAGATATCTGGCTGGGGTATTATGATCCCAGCACTCATTCCTGCCCAAGGGAGGGGGTCGGACTTGATAATCTGTTCAGGTCCCTTCTTACCCTAGAAATTATGAAACTATCTAATATTTATACAGGAGGATACAGATACCTCCCTTTGTTCTCCACAGCCTGAACTGGTCCAAGACCTAGGTACCTGAACAATTTGCTTTGTAGCACCACTGCAGATATGAATACCAGAGGAGTCTTGTTTTAGCCGAGGTAGAATTAGCTCCCCTTGCTTTGGTAGCCAGAGCTGGGAGTTGTAAGCCTTCCAGGCACGCTGCAAGGCCTGCATTTTTGGAAGCATTTGGTGAGTCTGAACTGGGGTGTAGAAGTTATTATATAGTGATTACTTGCATAGCTTGTGGTAATGTAATAATAGCAGTTCAATTAATAGGATAAGATCTTAATTGGTTGTGTAGAATATTGTCTTTTTAATCTATGCAAAGCACCAAGGGTAACTTGAGAGGTATATACAAATCTAAATGGTAATGCCTGGGCTAGCTGCAGACTTAGTCACAAATATCCAGCATGGCATCCACTTTTCAGCTAAGGGTGAGAGTGTTGGTGGTGCATGTTACCACCAAGGGGAGGTGGGAAAGGCCCAGTTTCCAAAAACAGAGGCACATAAAGCTGAAATTGCACATAAAGCTGAAAAGCACGTATTGCCAATGCGGCCAAGGCCAGGGACCTCCAGAGTTGAAAGCACAAGTTTCCCTAGCTTGCGTTGCAGAGCTGGGTTTTGTACAGAGCAGCAGTTAGGTTCACATTGTCTGACACAGAAGGGGACAAGAAACACGTACAGACCAAGGTATTTTGCTGCATGATTGCATGTGCAATTGCCACACACATGTGCACCACTCAGGTGTGCATGCTTTCAAATTAATTGAGTTTTAACTAATCGCTTGCAACATACCTAGACTCAATTTGCATGAGCAATTACAGTAATGCTGCAGGCTATCTGAGATGCCCTTTGGCACACAGTGCAAGCTTCTACCTTCTGAGAATGTGTTCCTTAAAGATGGCATTTTAGCTCATTTGGGGCCTCACTTTCCCAGGAAATAATTAAGCTTAATAAGCCTTAGAGTAGACAACTACAGGAAAATATAACATGACTCTATCCTTCATGACACCTTGTTTGGTTTTCCGCTTAGGTTGTGACATAATGGTGTGCTGAGGTGCTGGGATAATAAAAATGTACATGTTACATCAACACCAAAGTGACATCCCATAAGCAGAGGGGTATAGTAATATTTATTTTCCTAGTTTGGAGTGTCGTTATTCCCTTTTAGATTTGCATCAGCCAAATGCATTGGGGAGTGGTAATGAATTCTGCAGTAGGGCTTTCATGTGAGTTCTGGGTAGTTTTGCTATTCTTATCAGTAGTGCCTAATGCTAGGTATTGTACTAAGATGAAGGAAGGTGGAGCCTAGAAGACAAAATGAGTGCACAGAGAGGCAGCATTCAAGTGGATGTGGCCAGTGGAATATACAGCATTGGAGTCTCCAACTTCTTAACTGTTGTTGCTTTTTTGTTATTTTTGTATGATATATCCTTTGTCTCCAAGCACTGCTGCTGTCTCACTATAACTGGTCATTTAGTATGGTGTAGGGGCCCAAGTAGAACTGAGCCTTCCAGAGAAGCCTGCAAGAAAATAGAGCGGTAGTTTTGTAGATCAGCTCGGGACATCCTATGCATGAGGGCAACTTGGGGAAGGCCTGTGGTGGGAGAAGCAAATGAACTGGGCCAGGAGGCTGCTGGGATCAGGAATGGAGTTGTGGAGATGTTCTGTCACGAGAGCAAGGATAACAGGCTCAATGCTCTGAAGCTGGTAGAGGGATAATGTGGTTTAATGTTTCAGAGAGGGGTTTCACTAGGAAAATAAAATGGTGCTTCAGCGAGAGCCTGAATCCAACTTGTTGCTAATGAAATGGGTTTCCTGTTCCAGCTTGTTGTATCGAGGACATGATACTGTGAACAGCCAGCATGCTTCTCTCACCCAGCATTGCCTCTCCTGTCAAGCACAGCTCCTTTGCAGTGCTCCAGGGCTAAGCCAGCATGGATGTTTCTTTGTTCCCTTTCTTCAAACCTCTTGGGCTCTTCACTTCCCGCGTTGTATGTGGCCTAAGAATAAACAGAATACTGCAGTGTACAGAGGCAGAGAGCACTTATTTAATCGTCTTGAGCACATGTTCCCTGAGCTAGAGAAACATTCTGTCTTCATTCTGTTTTCCACCTCTGCCTTTTTATTAGGAAAGAGGACTGCTGCATCTTTAATGCACTACTTTACAACCTTTTATGTAGAAAGATTAACAAAAAGGAACCGCACTTAATTTAAGATGACAACTTAGGTTTGCTTCTGGATTCTTTTTTGGCAGGCGTTCTCTTAGTAAATTACATTTGACAACCTGAAATAAATTCTAACCAAGATTTATGCCTGCGTTTGCTCGCAGGGCTCCGGTTCATCAGATTGTGTGGT
Source organism: Alligator mississippiensis (assembly GCF_030867095.1). NCBI lineage: Eukaryota > Metazoa > Chordata > Crocodylia > Alligatoridae > Alligator > Alligator mississippiensis. The sequence goes on from NC_081834.1 coordinate 5,120,735, forward strand.
TAAAAAGCTATGAAAAGTAACAACTAATTTAAAAATTTATTTTTAGGCAACCTACACGGGATATTCATGCAAACACTTAGTTTAAGAGAAAATGGCTTTCTGATCATGGGGAAGTAATTTTTCAGTTGATGATACAGTTAGTTACAGGCATTTCTGTTGGGGGGGGGAAACAAAATGTTACAAAAAACTAAGAAATGAGTCATAATGATACACTTGTTGTTGTGACTTAAGAAAAAAGGTTTAAAAACACAACCAAGGACATAGCATCTTTGAAAGTTTTCCCAAAGGAGAAGTCAATGTTAGCCGAGATTGCCAGAATTTACTTTAGCTATTACTATGGATGAATAATTATGTTCAATTCAGCCAGTGATATGGGTTCACAGCAGGTTAATTGGTAATAATGGGTTTCATTCCAAACAGTGAGGAATGATATTTCAACAAAAAAAAGTGCTCTGAGAGCTGGAGATGTCCTTGCTTTCAGTGCTACATATTTATAGTATTGTGTGTAGGATAGCAATGTTCTTGTTTCTATGGAATTCAGTTGCTCTCAGTTGCTCATGGATATCGCGTGAGGACACCGCAGGCTCTAAAAGCATCTGTTTGTGCAGCCTGATCCTGTATTTTGCCATCAAAAAATAGGCTTCCGTAGACCTCGATAGTGATGGTAACACTAGGGGAAGTGCAGCGACGGTAATATCAGCAAAGGAGCAAGACCCTGACCCCTCAGTTCCATCAGTGTAAAACCCAAGTCAATCGTATTCACATTATTTGGTCTGGGGCAGGGACTGTCTGGGTGGGCATTTGCACGTGTGTGCCCAGTACCTTGCAAAATGGGGACACAATCCCCAACTAATGCACATATTCATTCATGCTGCCATGTTTATCATTTATTGCTGGAATCAAGAGGTGTGAGCTTGCGCTGGTATAGCTGAGAGCAGAGTTTGGTCCCTGAGCAAAGCATCTCCTAGGAAATTGGCATGCTAACCTGTTGGGTAGGAAATGGAAATCTCTGTGGGTGACGTTCTCCCTTACAGAGGGACCGTGCAGGGCCCCTGTGCCTGTTCAGTCCCATTTCAGTGTTGCATGGGCCTTGGCACAAGAGTGGATCTCAGCCTAAGGGAACCGGCATGTTTTCCCTTCCTCTCAGCATTCTAGTCTTGCTGCCTGGGGTCTCATTTCTGTACCGGGAGATGCTGATGGCTCTCTCTGTCAGGAGCTCTCCAGATTGCAATGTGTAAATCTTAAGGGTTTGTTTTTTTTTAAAACAATAATTTAGTCTTTTCATTGCACCTGTTCTTGAGGGGGAGGGGGCAGAAAAGAAATCCTGAACATGCAGAGCCAGAAGCAGCTCAATCCAGCTCATACCATCAGATTTATAGTAGAATCAGTCAATATGAAGAGAAGTTGGAAATGCATTAAAAGGGCATTGTCAAGGTTGACTGGGCCAGTTTTTTTTATCCTCCATCCTCCCCCAATTTTTTTTTTTTTTTTTGGTTGTTGTTTTGAAATATCTGGGAAAGTGAAGGGTTGTCAAGTGCCCAGATCCCCCTCCCCCATCTCGCTGACCCAGCCACAGCAGTCTGACAGGAGCAGGGTCTGTGATGGCCATGAAGGGTGGTGAATACACGCAGGCATGCATTGTTCTGTCCCTAGTAGACTTCAGACTTCTGACCCGATGGGGGATTGAAATGAATAGGGTTATTTGCATGTGTACTGCCACAGTTGCCATAAATCCAGTGCTCCTGGTTTGTTTGTTTGGTGAGTTGCCCAGATAAAGAGCTTGGGGCTTTTGTCCATCCATCTGTCAGACCTCTCTCTTTTTATAAAATACTCATCACCACATTTTGCTTTGCTGCAGCCCTTGTTTTATAGGCCTGGTAATTTTTTGTTCACAAGCAGGGGGTTTTAGAAGTGAATTTTAAAGCTTATTATAAAGAGCAACAGTAGAAGAAGGAAGTATAGCGACATCACTGTGATTTTTTTAACCAGTCCAGTTGATAAAATTTGGTCTCATTATATGAAAAGCAGGTAGGTGTTAGCTTCAGCTTGCATATAGCTGGATAGTGCCTGCTGGAGGGAGGTCCCAGAAGGGGTGTGACTTGTGGGTACTTCAAACAGCAGAGAACAATAATGCATCATCTAGTCTTACTTACTGGCCAAGGCAGGATTGGTTCCTAGGCTGCATTTTCCTGTGTGTTTGTCTACTGATTGTGGTTCTGCCGTCTCCCTTTGGGAGGTTGTCCCTCTGGGTCTCGGGAAGTTTTCTGTCTGAACTCTCCCTTCTGGAACTTCATCTAATTCCTCCCAGCTAGACCTCTGGCCGGCCACTGTGATTCCTCTCACTTCCTGGTATTTACATACTTCATACATGAATAGACTTTTATTAGCTATCCATAATATAACGTTAAGAAGACTGGCTTGGATAATTGACCATCTCCTCTTTGTTTTCTCTGCAGGTAGCACCAATGAAGCTCATGCTGATTGAGTCTTACAAGCACCAGGGTCTCTGCTGTCTCCTGCTAACAAGTGGACCCAATATACAGTGCAGGCTTTGCTTACTCAGGGGAACAGATTGTACCCATAGAAAGTCAGGGGCACAGAAGGGGCTAGACTTTCCTTTCCTGCTCCCTCCTTGTGGCACAGTGTAGTTTTTTGAGACCCGGGGGCAGTGTTGGGTGTTGTACAAAAGAGCCTGTTTGCCCTGGGCAGTTATTGGCTGTGTGGTGTGGGAGGAGCTAGTGCCAATGTTCTCAGGGGTCCTTTTGGACCAGGTGTCCATTACACAGTTACTGATTGCAGGGGACTGGCCTGGGTGAACCAGGTGACTACTTCCAGTTCTGTGCTTCTCTGATGCACATCTCTAGCTCAGCTCTGTGGACCTCAAAGGCTGTGGAGCACCTTAATGCTTGTGAGCAGAACTGGGCCCACAGACTTCAGGGTAATGGAGCTTTAGAAATCTTGTACATGCCATGCTGGAGCTGTCTTGGGTAGCAGCTCACAGTGTATCAGAACCAGTTCCTCCCATAGCGAGCATCTTGGGTAAAGTAGCTTCTGCTCCAGGGTCTGTCTCAAGCTGTACTGACCTGTGGCAACAGCTTCTGTCCCCTGAGCTTGTCACTTGTGTGACTATGTAGTACACACACTACATGACAGTTAGGTGGCTACAGCACTGTTTTTTGGGAGCAGCACATGCAAATTCAGACCTTCAAAATGGAGGGGCCCGATCCTGGTTTCACTCACACCCATGTCATTTCTGCTTTGGTGTCTGGGATGACTTGGGTCTCATAGTGGTGTAACCCGGAGCAGAAGGTGCCAAGCCTGGGTGGGCCACTGCTGCTGCCCACCTACGCCCAGTTAATTTCTCCCCAGATGCTTGCTTGGGGCCAGATCCTCTGCTGATAGAAAGCAGCATCATTCCCTTGAGGTCAGGTCAAGCTCAAATTGACTCAAGCAGTTTGTCTGCCTTTAATATTGATCAGGCTGTCCTGTGGCACTCTAAATTAGGGCTAAGCCTGGTCCTCTAAAAGCCACTTTTGAAATCACCAGTACCTCCTAAATTTGGCTTGGTTTTAAATTGAAAATTTTCTTTACCAAGTTGAAGTTTTTTCTTTTCAAGTTTTAAGTGTTTGCAATGAGTTTTTCAGCATTAGCTGCTGTGTGGAGTTGGATAAGGGTCAGAGACAAGAGACAAGAATGATTAGAAGCCTGGAAAAGCTCTCGTATTAAGAGATGCTTGAAAAGATTGGGATTGTTTACCTTGGAAGAGGTGACTGAAAGGGGACATGAAAAAGGTGGGCTCAATAATGAATGGTCTGGAGAATGTAGATCAGGAACTTCTGTTCTGTTTGAATTTTGCTGCTTGTTCCTTTGTTCTTGTGCTGAAAGACAAAAGCAGCAAGTTTGCAAGTGATGAAAGGAAATGTGTTTTCACCTAACGTACAGTTAGTCAGTGGAACTTGCTGCTGCAAAGTATGGCCGAGGCAACATGGGTAACAGGGTTCAAAAATGGATTGGGCCTTTATTTAAACTATGAGAATTTCCAGTGTTATGAAGGTATGAACTGACAAATGATGAGGGGACCGAAGGGCCTAACACTTGTATCGCTACCAGCAGGTAGGATATAAGCTGTTTCAGTGTAGCTGCTACATCCACATGCTTACTTGCATCACTATAGAGTCAGGCAGTTATCGTAACAGCTGATGTGTGCTCCTGTTTGACAGCTCCCCCTTCCCTTTTACAGCTGTTAGAATGTGCTGGTATGCATGTCCATCATCTAAGGCCAACTTGTGGCACATGGGCAGCCTCTGTGTGGAGCAGGAAGCAGATCAGGGAGGGGACAGGCAGCATGGCAGCAGAGATGGCAGGAAGCAGAAAGCAGAGCAGGAGATCAGAGCAGGAAGCAGAAAGAGCCCAATCAGATCAGTCAGGGGAAGGGGGGATTAGAGTGGCACTTGGGGGAGGAGCGCTAATCTGTGGCATGCTGCCTAAAAGGGTTGGCCTGCGCTGTTCAAAGATACTCTAAGATAGTCCTTCATAACATCCATCAAATCAAGCTAAATTAGAGAGGAACTTTACTTGTGGGCAGGGTCTTCCGTAACTGCTTTCTTCAAGCACACATGTTCATTAGTGGATCCAGGCACAGGGTGGGGATGGGTGCAGCCCCTTCCCCCCACTTCAGCTGTACAGGACACATGCAGTGATTTCTGAGCTCACTGTCTGGTCAGCATCGGCTCCTACCAGAGCTCTGTGTGAGCTCTGAGCTCGGCAGCTGATCAGGGCAGAGGAGAATGCTGCTGCTGTTTGCTCTTCTCCCTCCCTCCCTCCTTCCCCACTAAATTTGGTAGCGTGGGGAAGAGAGAGATGAGCAGTGGAAGCTGCTCTCTTCCCCTGGGTTTGAGAGCCAGCCAAAAGCAGGGGTTTGGGCCAGGCCCAGCATAGAGAGTTCACATGCAGCACAGCTGAAGAGGGGGCAGTCGCACCCTGCACCCCCTCTGGATCTACCCCTAGGCATGGCTGTTAGCCAGTATCTTCAAAAAGAGACCAGACAGACTTGGCCATTGGTCTCATCTGCTCTGGCAGTTCCTCTGTACTTGTGTTCACATGGCATTTGCAATATAGCAAATTCTCAAGTGCAATAATGAGCTGTTTATTTGGTTTCTCTGCAGCCATGTAATAAGTTTGGTGTATTAAGAAAAACTTCTGATGCTTCTGGGCATGGACCCCAGGAATTAGATTCTTGTGAATAGATTCCTAAAGTTAACCATGTACTTTTACCCAGACTCAAGGTGACGATGCATTAGTGTAAAATCAACTCGTTGATTTTTTTATTATGCTTAAAGTAGTGGAAATGGTATTGATTGATAAGATGTAATGATATTCATAGTATTAACTCCTGTTGCTTATATGTTTTCATGAGCATAACTCAGATAAATGAGGAGATGTATGTACAGTGGCAATATATTAATGCTGTAATAGTACAGATACCTGCTTCCCATTTGTGTAACCTTTATATGCCCCTTGAATTCCTCGAGTTGATCCTCATATGAGGGGTGGGGGAAAGCTGCAGGAACCTGAAAAAAACACTTCCCTGGTTACTGCTTGCTAAGTCTGTTCAATGATCCACATGTTTCATAAACCCTAGTTCAAGGATGTAATTTGCTCCTGTTGTCTGTCACCTAGGAAACTGAACCGCTGCCTGACACCAATAAGCTTTCTGGGTATTTTTTTTTTCATTCTAGGTAGGTTTTGCTACCACATCCCATCCCTTGTTCCCCCATCAGTGCAAGAATACTGCAGAGCCTGTCCCAAACAAGCAGTTTGTTTCTTCTCTGGCATCCCCTGCCCATGAAACGGGTCTTATTCACAGAGGGCTAGAATAGATTATGTGTGGCTAGAATTTGTTGCTCTGCTAACTTTGACTTCTGTGGAAGGGAGGTGGTGTGAACTCCCCTGCATCTGTCAGCCCGACCTTGTCACTTATGCTGGTGTACACCAGGAAGAGAGGAGCTCCATTGAAGTCAGTGCTGTATAACCAGTGGATGTGAGGCAGGGAGGAAGTGGGCCAGTAGGCTCCAGTGATTTAGGTAGCTAGTGTTCCTCATCAGCCATGGGCCACAGATGAAGCTAGCAAGAACTGAGGGTTGACTATAAAGTCATTCTTTGGGTAGTTCAGTGATTCTCCACCAGGGTGCCATGGCACCCTAGGGTCATTGAGATCCTTCAAGGGTGCTACAGGGTGCCACATAATGTTGGCAATGCTCTGTGTGCAAATAAGGTTACCTTCCAGCCATCTTTCACAAGACAAACCTGGAATTTTGAAACAGGAATAAAAACAGTCTGACCTGCTGTGGTCCTTTGGAGTTATTTGCAGTAGAAAAGTTGCACTATTATTTTTTTATAGTAAAAAAAAAAAAAGAAAAAAAGTGAAAACTAAGCTGGCATTTTCCAAGGGGTGTCTCAAGTCTGTGGAGGTGTGCCTAGAATCTATCAGGGGGTGTCTTGAGTATAAAAAGGTTGAGAACCACCCGCTCATATTGACACCAACCTGGCAAAAGTCTCTAGCGGATTCCTCCCATACAGTTTTACAGATGCTAGGGCTGCGTGTATGGCATGTAGTTCAGGAAATATACCTTGGGGAGGATGTTTTAAAACTGCAGGTTAGCTTTTAAAAACATGGTGGCAAGAAAGCAATCTGTAAACCAGAATACAGAAACATGAAATGCTTACTGTAACACCTACCTTTAATTTGAAAGGAATTAGTCTTCCTGCATTCTTGGGAAGTCTGCATCAGCCATCCCTATGGAGTATGTCTCTTGACCTCATGGTCAGCAGCATTTGTCAGAAGAATACTTGCATGCTACCAGAATGGTTAATCAGAACATTTTTTGGGGCCTTCAGAAACAGCTGGTGTCTGGTTGGACTTTTGGTGTCAGTGTTTCAAAGCTTGAGGGCCAAGATTTTCAAAAGTAGCAATTGATTTCAGATCCCTTGCCTTTTGGACTCCCAACTAAATACTTCTTCAGGGGACCTGATGTTTCAGAGGGTGGGTGGTCACCCCTTTCTGGAAACCCATCCTTGCAAAGATTTATCACATTAGGTATCAGACATCACTAGAGGGAATTTTGGCTCCATACTTCTGGAATGCATGGGGAGTGTGTGTGCACTTTGAGCATAGGAAATGGCAGTTTAATTTGAAATGTTTGCCATTTGTTGTCTTTTTTTTTCTTGGCACTAGTTAAGCAAATGCAGTGCTTACAAAGGCACAAGAAAAGTATGAAGAGAACATATGTTATACAGTACTTACAATTTGAAAGCTATTGAGAATTGCTGACCAGTAGACCTTTAATTTTAAAATAAAAATCCTACTGTGGTTTTCACATGAAAGTCATGAAAGCTGCATTTAGGACACTTTTGACACCTGGAGAAAAGTGTTTTTTGGCACGAGCCTGGTAATTTTTAGCTGTGTGCTTTTAGTCCGTATTTCCTTATTTTAGTCATTAGTGGTAGGCAGTACAAGTAATTATTTGGTTAAGATTGGTTTCCTGTGTTTTTGTGCAGGATCCCGTCTCTTTACCTGTGGCGTTAAAATTTTGTACCTCTTCCCATTTAAAAAAAAACAAAAAACCACACACACTTCAACCTTCCCTTATGAAATGCATCTGAAAGGTCGACACTGTTCCCACTGATTTCCCTGGCTCAGCTGGGAGCTGATTAAAGCTGCCAGCTATGGCTTGTCAGTTTTGTCAGAGACAACTATATAAACTCTTTGTTATTCACTTTGCTGTATATTATAAATATATTTATCTTCTTCTGTCAGGCATTGACAGGACAGGTGCTAGAGGAGCAGCGAGGCACTGGCGTTAAATGCTCTAACAATGTCATTAGTTAGTAAGTCACACCATAAAGCATGCACAGAATATTCAGGAAACTCCCTAAGGCTCTTCTCTGAGGAGCTGAGCTGAAGGGACTGAGGGGAAGTAATACTCACCGAGTCTCTTTTGCCCTGGCATTATTTATTTTTAAGAGAGTGAGCCCAGAGCTTGTCGTCAAAGCTTGTACAGGCTCTCCCTATTTCCTTGTAATGAGAGCCAGCCTTGGTGTTAACGCTCTTGCGAGGCTGCTGACATCGTTAGCAGTAGTGGATCCGGGAGACTCGGTGTGTAACACCCAACGGAGCAACTCTCGTGCTTGGTACAGTGCATACTAAGGTTTGGGCCTGTTCTGTGTGCTGGGATTCCTCATTCTGGCTCCTACTCCAGTATTAACCCAGAGTAACTTCTCCCATTTCAGGGGAGCTAGTCCTGATTTAGCGTTGTCACGAGCAAAGGATTCTGGCCCTCTAGCTCTTAGTTTGGTCAGGAATCCAAACTTTGCGGAGAGGCCTCTTGCTAAATGTGAGCAGCTGCTGGGCAAGGTGGGTGAAGGCTCCTAATATAAAACACGTTTGCTCGCAGCAAGGAGCCCGAGGGGAAAGCCATAAAATAGTGAGTGAAGGAGAAAGCTTGTCAAAAGCAATACTTTCTTCTACCATGGTGAGGGCAGATCCTGCTCCCCTTGAAGTTTTGCTGTTGACTTTTGTGGGAGTTGGATCAAGTCCCTAATGTGATAGGATAATTTACAGTCGGTTGCTAATTGGCAGAAAGGAGCAGCTTGAATTTGAGGTACTGTGAATGGCTTTGGTAACTGAGAGGGAAGCTGGGGTATGGGAATCTCACAGCAAATTAGCTAGAGGGGATATAAAATAAAACACTTTGATTTTATGTATAAATAAATGAAATAAAAAGTTTGAGGCATAAACTTTTGTAGCAGGCTTGCTTTTCAGAGTTTGGGTTGAGTCCCAGGCTTGAGATTTTGCTGTTTTGATTGGAGGAGCCCATCCGTCAATCAGGAGGCAGCAAGCCGAGGTAAGTCATGCCCCTTTCCTGAGGGGAGGGGGAGAGGAGCTCCTTCCTGGACCTGATTGTAGACTGCAACACTCAGGTCTGGAAGACTGCAGGGGTGGAGCCCTGAAGAGTGTAAAAGGAGCTGCGTGCCCAGCACCAGGAAGATGCATCTGGGACAGAGAAGAGTGGGGCTTAGAAGAGCTCAGGAGAGCTGCTCAGCAGGGCGAAGCGGTAGCCTGGAAGTGCCCCTGAAGACTTCCATTGGCAGGGAACAGTGGATGGCTCCAGCAGCTAGGCTGTCAGTGCTCAGGCTGGTGCATAGAGCAGGATCTTTGGAGTGCTTGGGCGGCTCATGTCCCCAACCCCCAGCATGAGGCTGGGAGCTTGGTGCAAGAGACACTGCACGGAGGGTCTGGGAGAGGACCGAGCCTGGGGCTGCGCGAGGTGGCCTGGGCCTCCAACCCATAGCACAATGTTTAGTCCAGGGAGCCAGACGGTGCTCGGGCTGCTGAGCCAGCAGACAGGGCTGAGCCAGAGGCCCCAGAAGCCCTGCATAGCAGAGCCCTGTTCCAGGGGACAGTGACTCCCAGAAGCCCACTGTAGGTGAGAGAGCAGCTTGGTGCAGAGGACGAGGGCCACCTTCCAGGCCTGGGTGCCATGAGTTGCAGAGGAAAAGGATTCCCAAAGGGGAGCGGGAGTCCTCCCTGGTTAGTTAAGGGCTCCTGAAAGTGGAGGTCCCACTGGGAGTCCCCCCCTGAAGTTACCAGCTTCCTTGAAGGGCTTGGGGAAGGCATTGGGGTTTCCCCTTGGAATTAAGTTTTTATCTTTGAGGTTTTTGTGCACAGCAGAACAGAGCTCTTGGAAAGTGTAGCCCAGGTGTACTCGGGTATATGCTCCCCTTCTCAATTGAAGGGAATTGTTAGCTGGCAGGTGTGCTGTGGGGGAACTGCAGACCGCTCAGTTTCCCTCTGTCCCTATAGAACCAGGCCAGGACAGTCAGGAGACTTAACTATAGACAAATTTATTTACATTAACTTATCGCAAGGAAAAGAAACATGGATACAAACGTGTACTATATCTATATGTATACATATGATATCTAAACAAATAACATAAACAGTACCCTCTGGGTAAATGCTATAAAACCTTATACCAGTGCTCCAGATACAAGTAAGTCGTAGGTAAGTATCTGATCTGAAATGGATAAACCCCAAAATAAACATAGATAGCCAACAGATAAACTATAGATAAGTATAGGTGAACAAAAGCCACAAATACAAATAAACAACAGGTGAAATAATAGCAACAGGGGGTCCCAGCAGAGCCCTAGGACTTTACTCATCTATTAATTTACAAACATGAGAGTTCACAAAATATGAGGCATGACATCACACCACTTACGGGAGGGTCTTTGAATACATAACTTGTTGGCAGTGCTGTTTTCACTCCCTTCAGATAAATTCAGGGTTTTTTTGCTAGGGAAGCAGATCATGAGGTGGTAGGTAGATTGCTTGTGCAGAGAAGAGTGAATCCTGCTCATTTCGCTCATGGGCGAATAAGACAGTGCCCCTCCTAGGTAAGCAGGGTTCAGCTAAAGAAATGCCTTTGCTCTGTGGTTCATGTGGGGACCTTTTAAATGGATCTTGCAAAAGCCAGTTGGAAGTGGTTGTTGTGTTGTGCAGAAGCTTGTGTTGTAAGGATGCTGATCCTTTAGCATCTGGATATTGAATGAAGATGACCTCTGTTAGACACCTAAGCACTAAGTGATTTCTGAACAGTGTCTAGCAGCTGGTGTAAAATGAACTAAAAAACTCACCTGAGTACGAGAGAAAAGCAGTAAGAGACCCCAGTACAATTTGGGAGGAAGTGTGAGCAAATTGCTGTTTACACCTTCTCTAGTCTCAGCAAACAAAGGGTGGCAGGCTGATGGAAGATGGTTGGAGGGTAACTTTATTTCTGACTGTAGCGGGTTTTGAAGCACTTGCTTTTGGTAGTTAACTCCACTCAGTGGACATTCGTGCAGCAGAAGGTGAATGGTCTATTAATCTAAAAGCAAATGGCACATTTAGTGATTTTAAGTTAGACACAGGTGCACGAGCTGTATGGTGCCAGGGACAGAGAGATTAGTTTGGAAATTAAAACCTCAAGATGTAGAAGGTAAACAAGTAAAATTCAGGGCTTACCATGGTCAGTTTGTCCCCGCTAAGAAACAAAAAGACAACTTTTCTAAGAAGTACTGGATTTTACTTTAGTAAACTTACCCTGGAATAAGGATGGACACATGACCAGCTTTCTTAAGCCAGCTGCCCAGGATAGGTGCCGTTATGGTGTCTGGCCTGTAGCTGCTGGGGAGCAGAATGTGCCTTGAACAAATGGCAAATTTGATTAAATTGACTAGGAAATAGATGAATTTGAGTAGTGGAGCTGATGTATAGCTGGCATGGCACTTACACCAGCATATAGTTACTTGTCACTTTCCAAGGGCCAATGTTACCGTAAAGTCCACTGGCTTACACTGTTCTAAGGCAGCGTACTTTGCTTTGTCTACTTTTACAATGGAATAGAGTCAGTTTACTCTGGAGTAACACTGCCATGTGTCTGCATCATAAATGTATGAATAAAGAACAGATTGGAAAAGATACGGTTTACATCGGGTTAAACACATGTCAAAAGCATGGACTCATTCAGAGGATGCTTTTGGTGGAAGGGCAAGGGACTAAAATAATTGGAGAAGAGCTTGTGGATGTTGTCCAGGGGATAGGGCATCTCTCAGATCTAAAAAAGCTCAGGTGTTTCAGGATTCATGTTCCTAAGGCTCTTATGCTGTAAGGAAGAGGCTAGTGATGGAGATGGATCAGCTCGTTGCTCTGAGAATGGTAGAGCAAGTAGAAGAACCATTAAACATGCACGTTTACTGGTCATTTTAGGGAAAAGAGGCAGATCCCTGCCATTAAATAAATATATTAAAAGGGAATGTTTTTCTTTGTAGACAAAGGAAGCCTTTTTGTTTCCAAGAGATGACAGATACCAAATTTTGTATATCTATCTGCTTGATAAGTCAATAGTGTTCCATTTTTCTTAGGAAAACACAAGCACTTCTGTGGACATTCAGCATATTCTTTGGGAGATCCTTCCCTTGGAGTCCCATTTGTATTGCATTCATGTCAAGATGTGTTGCAAAGATGTCCAGTAGAAGTAGGATGGAAATCTTAATAAATAATATGAGAAGCAGCAGAGGTTAATTAAAGAGGCCCTGATTTTGAGAACCTATGACAGTAAGAAATTAAAAGAGAACCTATGAAAACTAAGAGCAAAAAAATGCATCATCTTATGATGGAATAGTTAAAACTGGAGGCCAGTTGCTTATGCATGATGGGCACGAACCAAAATCTCTGCCATTTTACTCAATTAGAGAACAAGGCTTTCCCCTTTATCAATGTGTATAAAAATGTATGAAACTAATTAAAGCTGTTGGCACAGGGTGGCTAGGACAGCATCCTCTGTGGCAGATGGGCCCTGGGGCAGCTGTGGCACCCCTTAGGGCCACCCTAATCCTGCCTACACTCCCGGTCATCTGTGTTACCTACCAGCCATGCCTTGATGTTCCTTTGATGTTAATTAGAAGGCTGCCCCCAAGTCCCAGGGTGCCCTTATTTTGCCTGACCTGACTGGACCCCGTGGTTGTTAGG